>NC_135533.1:187319847-187625984 GCF_045843805.1 Urocitellus parryii | reverse complement strand
TGATGGATTTTGTTGACATAAATTAATTGAATTTTAAAAACAAATGAAAATATTTTTATACCTGAAAGAATCATGCCAGAGTATCCCACGACTGTTTTTTTGTTTGTTTTGTTTTTTGAGTTAGCTAGGTGTGCTGGTGATGTTCAAGTTGACCCTCTTGCCTAAGTTAGGTCCATTTCCTATTCTCCCTTGCCTGGCTTTGTCCACCAGGATGAAACAACAAGTAGACCCTGTTGGTAGTGGGCCTCAGTTGGATTACACCAATGAGAGGCAGGGCAGGAGATCAGATGGCAGGAGGAGGTAGAGTCTGGGTGTTTCTGCTGTGTTCCCTCCCGGCTATGATGAAGTGACCCTGGCCCAGCTGATGCCTTCACGGCTGTGGCCCTAGAGGTCCTTCCTCCATGGACCTGGCTCTTACTCTGGTGGATTCTCTGCCCTCACTCCTTCAGCCCTACCTGTGATAATAGCTTTCCACTGCGAGGCCTGATTTTGCTTTATTCCATTTTATTATTTTTTTCAACCCTCTTCCCAGACTTTCATAAATAGTTCTTTCATTCATGATTCTCATTTGAAATACAGGGGGTGAATTCTGTTTCATGCTTGAACAATGACTGTTATGTTAATCAGGAAATTCATTTGGAGGAAAAGACATTTTTATTCTCTCTCATTGAGAAGGCTTTCACCAAAAAAAGAAAAAAAATCACCCATCCAAAAGCATGGTAATATTTCTCTTGCCATGGGATACCTAAGCCTCTTAGAAGTTCTAAAGGCTCCTTGACGATAAATATCAAATGAAATGGTTAAGAAATTTTTCCAGGAAAGTATTTGTGTTTTTTTGTCTTTTGTCTTTTTTTTTTTTTTTTTTTTTTTTGGCCTAAGGGTCAGAAAAGGGAAAGTTGCATGAAGATACATTTCTTATTGAGAATTTCTCCTTTGGAAGGCATTTGAATGGCCAAGAGGTAAAACAACAGTGCTCAATATCATCAAACATCAGGAACAGCAAGTCAAAACCACTGTATCATCTCACGCCTGTTCAGGATAAAAACAATGTCACAGAAAAAAGTAAAAAGTAAATAAATAAATAAATAAATAAATAACAAACAGGTTTTGAAAAATATGTGACCAAATTGGAACCTTTGTGTGCTATCCACCCGGAAGTTAAAATGATGCTATGGAAAACAGGACAGAGGTCACCCCCAAATTAAAAGCAGAACTATCCAATGATCAAGCAATCCCACTTCAGTTATTTATCCAAAAGAATTGAAATCATGATCTCTAAAGATAGTCACCGTCACATCATTCACAAGAGCCAAGAATGGAAAAACTTAAACATACATCAACAGATGAACAGATGAAGAAAATATAATATAAAAGTAAGACAGTGGTGGAATATTGTTCAACTATTCAAAAGAAGGAAATTCTGCCATACGTCACAATGCAGATGAAACTTGAGGACATTGGACAAAGTGAAATCAGCCAGGAACTGAGGACAGGAATGTATGAGTCTACGTAAACAAGTTTCCGAAGGTAGAAAAGCTGGAGCAAGGAGGGAAAGGGGACTTGCTGTTTGTTTTAGTCAGCTTTTTGGCTGCTGTAACTAAAATGCCTGACCAGATTTATTTGAGGACTCACAGTTTCAGAGGTCTTAGTCCATAGAAGGCTGGCTCTGTTCCTCCAGGCTCAAGGTGAGGCAGAACATCATGGTGTGACAGAGGGAAGCAGCTGACTTTGTGACTACGAAGCAGAGAGAGATTCCACTCTCCAGATACAAAGTATATACCTCATAGCCACGCCCCCAGTAAACTACTTCCTCCAGCCACACCTCACCTGCCTCGAGTTACCACTCAGTTAACCCCAGCAGGAATTGATTGACTAATCAGGTTAAGGCAATAACCCAATTATTTCTCCTTCAAACCTTTTTCCATTGTCTCAAATAAGACCTTTTGGGGTACACCACAGCTAAACCATAACACTGTTCAAAGAGGAAAAACTCCTAAGGATGTGTTGTTATTATATTTAATAATATTTTATTGCTTCCTTAACCATTAAAATCTTTTTTCATGTATTTTTAGCATATTTTTTAGAAAGAAAAAAGGATGGACCTTCACAATGACTATGAGCTGAAATTCTGTATCTCAAGACATTGTCTCAACGAGGTCTGTAATACGTCAAATAGACAGCCCTCAATCAGTGGAATAAACTAGATTGTTTAAGGAAAGGTTGAGCATCAGTAGAATTTAAAGCACACACACGAAAAGGAGTGTCTGGCTGAGTGCAGTGCAATCCTAGCTATTTCAGAGACTGAGGCAGAAGGATCATAAGTTTCAGGCCAGTCTCATCAATTTAGTGAGACCCTGTCTCAAGGTAATATGAATAAATAAATAAACAGGGCTGCAGAAATAGCTTAGTAATAGAGCACTCCTGGGTTCAATCCAGGGAGAAACAGAGCCGACGGGGGTGGGGAGGGGAGAAAGAAAAAAAGAAGGAACGAATGAAAGAAAAAGAGAAAGAAGGGAAGAAAGCAAGAATGAATTTGAACTCTGAATGGAGTAGAAGGTGATAAGAGGGAAGGGAACTACAGCTTTGTTATAGAATAGAGCAGTTGAATTCTGAGTCCATGTTTGACATTGCTTTGGTTTTCCCAGTAGTATGCAAAGTGCCAAGACATATCCTATTACCGTCCCAAGCAGTTCCTACCACCCAGAAATGGGGAGAAATCTAAATGGAGAGTGGCACTAACATTAGGGAGGACCAAAGGACCAGATACTTGCCTTGAGTTTATGAATAACTTACATCAGCTGCTGATATTTAGCGACTTTGAACCTTTGGAGTCTCCCGAGCTGTTGAGTATCTCGGGAAGAGCATATCTCACTTTGCTGACTCTCTTATTCAACTTCACACTGGATCAGGTAACCATGGGTAGGTGCTGTTTCAGTCTTGTCATGGTTTATGTACCTGTCTTTTTTTTTTTTTACTTTTTAAAAATTTATATATGAACAGCAGAATGCATTACAATTCTTATTACACATCTAGAGCACAGTTTTTCAAATCTCTGGTTGTATACAAAGTATATTTACACCAATCCTTGTCTTCATACTTGTACTTTGGATAATAATGATCATCACATTCCACCATCATTGATAACTCCATACCCCTTCCCTTCCCTCCAACCCCTCTGCCCTATCTAGTGTTTGTCTATTCCTCCCATGCTCCCTCTCCCTATCCCACTATGAACCAGCCTCCTTGTATCAAAGAAAACATTCAGCATTTGATTATTTGGGATTGGCTAACTTCACTTAGCATTATCTTCTCTAACTCCATCCATTTACCTGCAAATGCCATGAGTAATATTCCATTGTGTATATGTGCCATGTTTTTTAAATCCATTCATCTATTGAAGGGCATAAAATACTTGGGAATAAACTTAATGAAAGAGGTGAAAGATATATATAATGAAAATTACAGAACACTAAAGAAAGATATCAAAGAAGACCTTAGAAGATGGAAAGATCTACCTTGCTCTTGGATAGGCAGAATTAATATTATCAAAATAACCGTACTATCAAAAGCACTATACAGATTTAATGCAATTCCAATCAAAATCCCAATGGCATTCCTCAAAAAAAAAATAGAAAAAGCAGACATGAAATTCATCTGGAAAATAAGAGACCCACAATAGCTAAAACAATCCTTAGCAGGAAGAGTGAAGCAGGTGGCATCCCTATACCAGACCTTAAACTATACTACAGAGCAATAGTAACAAAAAAAGCATGGTATTGGCACCAAAACAGACTGGTAGACCAATGGTACAGAATAGAGGACACGCAGACTAATCCACAAAATTACAATTATCTTATATTAGACAAAGTTGCCAAAAATATGCTTTGGAGAAAAGATAGCCTCTTCAACAAATGGTGCTGGGAAAACTGGAAATCCATATGCAACAAATGAAATTAAAATCCTATTTCTCACCATGCATAAAACTCAACTCAGAATGGATCAAGGACTTAGGAATAAAACTAGAAACCCTGTGTTGAACAGAAGAAAAAGTAAGCCCTAAGCTTCATCATGTGGGATTAGGCCCCAACTTCCTTAATAAGATTCCTATGGTGCAAATATTAAAATCAAGAATCAATAAATAGAATGGACTCAAATTAAAAGGTTTCTTCTCAGCAGAAGAAACAATCTGTGAGGTGAATACAGAGCCTACATCTTGGGAGCAAATCTTTACCCCTCACACATCAGATAGAGCACTAATCTCTATGGTATATAAAGAACTCAAAAAGCTAAGCACACATACACAAAAAAATAATCCAATCAATAAATGGTCCAAGGGCCTGAACAGACACTTCTCAGAAGAGGATATACAATCAATCAACAAGTATATGAAAAAATGTTCATCATCCCTAGCAATTACAGAAATGCAAATCAAAACCACTGTAAGATTTCATCTCACTCCAGTCAGAATGGCAGCTATTATGAAGACAAACAACAATAAGTGTTGGTGAGGATGTAGAGGAAAAGGTACACTCATACACTGATAGTGGGACTCCAAATTGGTGGAGCCAATATGGAAAGCAGTATAAAGATTTCTTGGAAAATTGGGAATTTGACCCAGCTATCCCTCTCCTCAGTCTATACCCAAAGAACTTAGGAACAGCATACTACAGGGACACAGCCACATCAATGTTTATAGCAGCGCAATTCACAATAGCTAAGCTGTACCTGTCTTTAAGGAAGTAGTAAAGCACATTTGGGTTCATCATGCCAAGGATAGAGAGCATCTACATTTATTACTGAAGAAAAATGGAAGCTAGAAATTGTTTATAAAATATCATTAAAAGCAACTAAATCTATATCTTCCTACATCTATAGACAATATTTTCAAAACATCTAATTCTGGAGTTTCTTGATATAGCATAGCTTTGAGGTTCTCCTTTGGGGGTAAGCAGGTCTCCAGAATTATGTTCATTTGAACTGATTTCCTTTAGTCTCAAAATCAGCACTTTATTGATCTGTATTTTCTTTCTAATAAAGTTTTAGATATGAGAAAAAAGTGTACTTGCTTTAAAATTATAAAATCATACTGACTTTCACCATTTCTTGTAACTAAGACTTAGATTTTTTACTTTTATAAATATGTTAGGTTATTGTTTTATGGAATTTCTCCTAATGATTTATGTGAATCAAATTCCAATCTAGACTTAACTTTTTTTCCTCTGTAAATTTCTTCATTCTAGAATGAAGAGGAAAAAAAGTCACATAGGGATTGAGATTTGGGAGACTTCTAGGTGATGTCTACTTCTCATGGGAACACACAGATTTAGACATTTTTTTCCTTATTTTCAACGTGAGCTATGCCATGTTATTGGGCCATTTCTGGAAATTTTTGGCAGCCGGATGGAGGTTGTATATCATCGGCAAATATTCTGCTTATCATCTATTTTCATAGTACTCCTATCTGCTTGAGCTTTCTTTTAAATTAGGGAAGAATATTTCAAACATAGAAGAGGCAATTTTAATACTACTTCCCTGCAGGACCTATGATTTCTTGGAGAAACAGGCCCTCTGTTTTCCGGAATTAATGACTCTTGGATGTCCATTAGCCTGTTCTGGGCATAGTCCCATGATATCTGTTCCTAATCACTGAGACAGAAGTGCCAGCAGCCCTAGACTTTAGGACCCCATAGAGAATTGGGGAACCACCCCCAAAGCCAAGTGCTGGAGGCAAAGAAAATAATATCTGGATATTGCTTCTCATTGTATTTAATGGGAAATAAAAGCCAGGGCAAAGCCTTGGACTTCCCTCCACTCCTGGTTTTCCTAGAGTTTCCATCTTATTGTAATTAAAGGAAATAAAACACAGTTTAAAAGCATCCTATCTGGCAACTGCTAAATGCTAGAACTCTTGTGAGAACAGAGATCATATTCAGTATAGGAAAGGCCATATAGGTTAACTCCCCTTAGGATATCAGCATTGAAAGTCCCTCAATATTGAAGCTTACTTCTAAGTTGTGGATGGCTAAAGAAGCAACAAAACACCTTAAGGAATTATCTGCATAGGAATCATCTGCATCCTATTACAGGTACTGAAGGTGTTGACCATTTAGTCAAACCCACTGGGTTGTTTTCCAATTCTCTTTCTTCCTCTAACTTGAGTACTAACATTTTTAGCTTTTCTTCCCCTTGTACTGAACTTTCTGTGCTCTGAAAAGAACTTCAGCAGACTGAGAATTATTCATAGGAAGTGGGCTGAGAAAATAGACTCAGGCAGGAAAGTGCAGGCATAGCAAGCCAAAACATTTGCACTTCTAAAAGAAGGGCATGTTCTTAAGGACTCTGAACACATCCAGAGCTGCTCTACCCTGCTAGGACTTATTTTAAGATTTTTAGCTAGCACTTACTCATGGAACACAAATAAACATAACTCTACGTAAATCAACCTAGATCTACACATGTCAACTCCATTAAAAGTTCTCTTTTGCAGTCCGGCTTGGCTTATAGATTTACTCTATAAGTAATGTCTTGCGATGTCTTGCTTTCCAATAAAATTTAGAATAGAGAGACTGCATATTAAAGTGCAGAAAAATATTCTTTTTAATAAAACAGACTATATTCCAGTTAATTTCAGACACGACAAGACCAGCTTTGTCTAGTCCTTTCCAGGACCCTATTGGTTTCTATTAATACTTGACATGGTATTATTTGGACCAGGATTTTAGAGAAAAATTATAAGGTCGAAAGTATAAAATGATTTTTTCCTAATGGTTCCTAATTACTCAGTCTTCTTTGAGATAAATACTTCAGGAGCCCAGGGTAGATTTTGTAAGTGCAAAGAGGAGACAACAACTTATATGATGCGATTTATAGGAAACCAAAGCCCTTGCTCTCCCCAGGACCTAAACTATTTCCTGCAATATATTGCCATATGGCTCGCCTTGACATATTTTGTGGATTAAGCATTACATTCAGGGAGTTCTTTTATGTGAAAATTGTCAGCTGGCAATAATGATGAACTGTGAAAGAATTTTTTAAAAAGAAAAATCATTGAAAAGCGAATTAGGAGTCTAAAATTTGGGGAAGCAGCCTGAAGTCAAAGGGTGATTTGGTCAAGAGTTGGGTGAAAGTAGAACCCCCCCCAAAAATGGGTTGGAGGTGCAGAAAATGTAATTTAAACCCATTTTGCTTTAGTTTCATTCTTAGTTGGGATCTTAATTAGAACCAGCAAGAGAAGAATGCTGCCATTTCTCCTAGGTTATATTAACATCATTATAGTCTGGGTCTCTGTTTAGAGGCACACAGTACTCAGAGATTCCTTGTGGACTTGTTTACCCAGTTCTTTCTAGAAGGACAGAGCTGGAATACAGAGGACTGCACTCCATAATAGGGTTACCGAGTCTCATTTGGTGGAGTTTAATTCAGTGTCCACCCTGAACTGAATATCTCAGCAAACAAAAACTAGCATAAAAGGTAGAAGCTATGTTTTGAGATAATGGCATACTCTGCCACCCCCTTCACTCTAATCAAGCTTTGTTGTCCCTTTAAAAACAAAACAAAACAAAACACCATCTCCTTGGGATCTGCCATTTGGAGGGCACTCATCAATGTAGTAGTTTTATAGTGTGTTATTTTATTTTAATAGTCTGCCTAAATTGACTATTAAAACACAGTAGCACATTAAGATTATTGCTGCACTGCTAGAGGAAAAACAAAGAGGAAGAACAAGGCCAAAGAAAGACACTTTCAGGCAATTGGCAGAAAGTGTGTCAACCCAGTAACAGAAGCTGTGACTGAGCAGAAGTGAAATATCTCTGCTTACTCTAAAGAGTAACATGGATAGAGAGTGGGCTTTGAGAAAATCCATTGAGAAACAGATGCTTCTGGTTCTACCAGAAATATTTCAACTAAATATTCATAGTTTGAACTGAAATATACCCACAGCTATATAGGAAAAAGGAGAGAATGAGAGAGAGAGAAATAAGAAAAATAAAACAAACTGATAGTAGAATGCTCTTCTGCTTTTTTGTTGTTGTTGTTCTGATTTTAGGAAAACACTCAAGAATAGGCTATGGTTCTTGGGAGTCCTTGATTCTGATTTGAATACTCTGAAAACTGATCCCTCTTATCTGCACAGAAAAGTCAGTCCCCTGATGAAGCTTCTAAATTCTAATTTTTAATACCAGATGATCGTAGGACCTCCTGTCCCCTTCCACAACCTTCCAGGATTAGGCTGCTGACCCTAGACAGGGGCTTCCATCTTTTTTTCTCATTTCATTCATACATCTCCAAGAAGACTTGAGTTTGCCTTAAGAGGGAAATTTATCAATCTCAGGGAAATTCTAGCCTTGATTTCTATCCCAGGCAACCTTCTAATTGTATCAGGAAGAATCTACTTTTCAAGTCTGAAATAGTACTGTGGGAAAAATCTGAGTATCTGATTCCTGACCCAAGATCTGTTAATAACTAGCTACTCAACATTGTAAAAATCCCATTTACTCTGACACATCCATTCCACTTCTTGGAACTGATTCCTCAAATATTCTTCACACGTGTACAAAATGCCATGTGGACCCTGTAGATGCTATATGTTACAAACAGTAGGAGTCTAGAAGCAAATTTTTAGCAATAGGGGGCTAGCGAAATCTATTTTGGTACATTCATGTATTTAAACATTATATGGATAGTAGAATGAAAAGTCATTCAATCTGCAAGAAGTGGTGTTACATGGAAAAATTGAACTTCCAAACATCCCTGGCTTTTATGTTTATATGTTTATATCCTGAGGGGGGAAAACACAAGAAACTGCTAATGGCTGTTGGTCTCAGGAAAGAAAGTTGTACTTTTAAGTTAAAACTTGATACATTTTGAATACTCTGTACTATATATTACCTATTCAAAATACAATAAAACTATGAAATAGAGTAAAACATTAGTTTTGCAAATACTTACTATAGACAAAGAGAGTCTGAATGACAGACAATTTTAGTCCATCAAGTACAAAATGGGAAAATTATAGAGATATTTTATCTATGAATACATGTCTAAGATCAAAATACATGGAGTTGATGATATTTAAATTAGAAAAATAGCATGTTCAGCTTCAGTTTATGGTTTCACCTGATATAAAAATTCCTAATAAAACATCAGCAAAGAGAATCCATAAGTATATAAAATATATAAAATATACTCTGACCAAATAGATTTTTTTATCAAGAATGCAAGAACTTCAATATTAAGAAATCCACAAATTAAAGGAGAAAATCATATGATAAAATAAATATGTTAAATTACATTTAATAAAATCACTAGCCAATCTTAAAAAAAGGAAAAATAAAAGTAAACTAGGAAGAAACTTATATTGTATTAACAATTTTAGATACAAATAAAAGACAATACACTAAAATTATTTAAATTAAGATGAGAAACTAGACAAATATATGCTTATGCCCATTAATGTTCAGTATGGGCTTGAAAGGTCTAAGATGAGAACATTAAGTAGCTAAGCATACATTGCAAAAAAAAAAAAAAAAGGTTTTATCTTTTCTCTGAAAATGATAAAATAGATCTAAAAATAATGAATTATAATTAAAAGAGATTTTGTTTAGTTGACCTTAAATAAATATGCAAAAACCAATTAGCAAAAACTACATAGAAATGATATTTTAGGAAAATACATAACCATGATAGCAGCCAAATCAAAACACCTAGAATAAATCTTAATAATAAGGCACAGGATAAATGATTAAAAACATAAAGTATTATCAAGGAACAAGGTGATTCTGAAAAATCAGAAATATATTTTAGTTTTCTGACTGACAAAATATATCATAAGATATATCTTCCATAATTCATAAATAAGTATAATGTGACTATAATTATCCCAATTGATTATTACTAATTATAAAAAATTATTCCTAAAATGTATACAGAAAAACAAAAGCCCAGGAATAGATACAGAAAAATTCAAAATCATTGTGGTAAGAAACTTAGGTCAATTATCAGAATATACTACAAATATACTATAATCAAATTAACTTATTATTGACATAAAATTGAATAAATACAAAACTGTAAAAGAATAGAAAACTACCCTAGTCATTTAACATATAATAGAGATGGTATTCCAATTCATGGGAAGACAATATTTAATAATCACTATTGATAAAACTGGTATGATACACCTGGAAAAATACTGGTTGGTCTTCTTTTGTATAATATATACAAAAATAAATCCCCAAAGAATTCATAGTCAAGTATATGAACAGATCAGTAATCAATTTTTAGAAAAAAAAAATCAAGGTAGTAACAAGCTCCTGGTGGAGATAATTTTAAATAAGGAAAGAACCCCAGAATCTATATACAGTATGTAATATATTTAGGCATAAAATTCTTAGAGTTTTTATACATTAGGAAATATTATTTTTAAAAATCAAAAAGCAAGATATTTGGAGAAATATGCTATAGAGGAGGTTACCTAAATGGCGCTTTTAAGTGGGCAAGAGTCTGATGGTTCAAATGGGCAAAGGTCTGGTAACATCTCTTCAAACATGAGACATATGCCTGAAGCAGTTTTGGAATCTCCTTCAACACAGTCTGAATGTGCAGGTGCCACCTAACCCTGTTGGTATCATGCTGTGGGGACTATAAAAAGTACCAACGCTCTGGTTATTGTTGTTATCTAATAAAGCCCTTGGAGACTGACCGAAGAGTCTTGTTTATCTTCTACCAGCTCCATGAAACTGTGTTAAACTAACTTATCATCTTCTAAGAGTAAAACCTCAGACCCTTCAGAGTTCCTGACAGTGAGCTCAGGAGGCACCAATAGAGGAGTATGAAAGTAAGACAGGGAAGGAAAGCAATACAACGTGGATGCACTTATCAAGAAGGTTGCTGTTATGGGAAACTGGAGACTGAAATATTGAGAGAACTTTAGACCATGCCTCAGCTATCCCAAACCAAGGTGTGAGAAACCTGGGGCTTTATTCAGCAATTGCCATCAGTCATTGTTGAGTTGCTCCAGATAAATATTAGCTCCCTGTCTTATCTGGCTTGTGTGTGTGTGTGTGTGTGTGTGTGTGTGTGTGATTGTGTGTGTTTTCATGGGTGTGTGTGCTCACGCACACACACATACTATGTGTGAACACACTCATGTGCATGTGCTTTTATATGTACATGTACCAAACGGGGTCCAGAGGCCTGAAGAAGCCCTTAGAGAGATTGAAAAGTGGAAACTGTTGGGTTTGTGGGAAACAAAAGATGTGCAGGTGATATAAGAAGAATACAAACATCATCGGCTGCCCTTTGGTTCAAGCAGTTTGCATCAATTTCTAGGTTCAAATTCTTTCCCTCAAAGGTTTCTAACAGATCTTCAATGACATGCTTCTTTCTGTGTATCCTACAATTCAGTTAAGTTATGATGTGTACAAGGGTAAACCAGAAGTTCCATAGTTAGACTTTAAAATGTCCTCCAATTGAGATCCATCCATCCATCCATTCATCCACCTTTTCTTTCTTCCTTTTTTCTTTCTTTCTTTCTTTCTTTCTTTCTTTCTTTCTTTCTTTCTTTCTTTCTTTCTTTCTTTCTTTCTTTCCTTCCTTCCTTCCTTCCTTCCTTCCTTCCTTCCTTCCTTCCTTCCTTCCTTCCTTCTTTCTTTCTTTCTTTCTTTCTTTCTTTCTTTCTTTCTTTCTTTCTCTTCCTTCCTTCCTTCCTTCCTTCCTTCCTTCCTTCCTTCTTTCTTTCTTTCTTTCTTTCTTTCTTTCTTTCTTTCTTTCTTTCTTTCTTTCTCTTCCTTCCTTCCTTCTTCCTTTTCTTTTTTCAGTAATAGGGATTGAATCCAGGGGTGCTTTAATACTGAGCTATCCCCAGTTCTTTTTATTTTTTATTTTGATACAGGGTCTTGTTGAATTACTGAGGCTCACCTTAAACTTGCAATTTTCCTCCTTCAACCTCCTAAATTGGTGGGATTACAAGCATATGTCACTGCACTCAGTTCTCTACTTGAGATTTCTTGGATAAAAGAGCTTTGCTGATAGTTGAATGTTTTGGCTTTGAGCCAGAAAGAGTGATGAGGTAAACACTTCATGTCACCCCAGCATAGAAGCAACAAATTATTGCTCCTTTAAAAGGGGTTGCATCCTAGAGAAAAATAAGTTTTGATAGGCTTCTGTTGACACTAAGAATCATTCAAATACAAGATGCTGTTACTGGGCTGAATTCTTGCCACATTGTGGCTAGATAGCACGACTGATCAGATTCACAATTGCTCCATTGATTGGTGCACTGCTTCCTTATCTAGCTTCTAGTTTCTGGATCCAAGGACTCATGCACCTCAAGCAGATGTTTAAAAGAGGCAGCATACTACAGGGAGACGGCCACATCAATCGTTTGTAGCATCGCAATTCACAATAGCCAAGTTATGGAACCAGTCCAGATGCCCATCAATAGATGAATGAATAAAGAAAATGTGGTATATATACACAATTGAGTTTTACTCAGCCATAAAGAATAATGAAATTATGTCATTTGCTGGTAAATGGATAGAACTAGAGAACATCACGGTAAGTGAAATAAGCCAGACCAGAAAGTCAAGGGTTCAATGTTTCTTCTCACATCTGGAAGATAAACCAAAATAAGGAAAAAATATTAAAAATCAGTGTGGGGAACAGATGGAGTTCCATGAAAACAGAAGAGCGATCAAGAGATTGAAGCGGGAGGGAGGAGCTACAGAAAAAGGGAGGAACAGTAGAATGACACTGACCAAACTATTCCATGTACGTATATGAAGATAGAACAGGAAATTTCACCTTTATGGATATCTATAATGCACTAATTTTTTTTAAAAAAAAGCATAAATAAAGAAATCCCAATAGAGTAGAGGAATGGGAATGGGGGAGGGGAAAAGAGAAAAAGAGGAAGTATTGAGGACTGAATTGAGCAAATTAGATTCTATTCTTGTATAATTATGTCAAAGTAACCCCACTATTATGTGTCACTATAATGCACTAATAAAAAATAGGAAATAATCAATATCAATTTCTCAGTTCCTCTGAAGTTATCAGTTGGCATAAGATGCAGAATTCATTCATTTGGATAGTCTGATTTTATTCACTCAGCAAATACATATTGAGCATCTACCATATGCTTTACCCTGGGCCTTAAAGACTAGAATAGTAGATAAAACATGACAAAAGTAAACTACATAATCTCTGAACTCCTCAAGATATTATCATTTCTTTTACTGTAGGGTCCAGTAAAGGAGACACACTAGTCAAAATGAAAAAAAAATATAACTCTAATATGTAAAGGAGAGATTGGAAAAGGAGATGTAAAGGAGAGATTCACAATTAATAGTAGAGGAAGGGATGAAGGGGAATTTGATATGGAGATGGAGAACAGGGAAAATATATGTAATAAGGTATGTAATGGGTATATTCTTGCAGATAAGTTTCTGTTTGCTAAAGAAATAAACATAATGTGTGTTCTGTTTCATGAATTTGAAGCTCAAATAATAAAACAGTTCTTCCATTTTTACAAATAAAACTGTTTTGTGTTGTACACAATTGTAACATCAGAAAATTTAGGCAGTATCCTGTGGCAGTTTCCTATTGCATTATAACAAATCATCATGATCTTGGTTTAAAACAATACAAATGTATAATCTCACAGTTCTGGAAGCCAGGCGTCCAAAATGGGTCAGCAGAACTGCATTCTCTCCTGATGACTCTAAAGGAGCCTGAGTTTCCTTATTTTTTTCCAGATTCTAAAGGCTGCCTTCATTCCTTGGCTCATGGCCACATCATCCAACTTTCACTTCTATCATCATAGCTCCTCTGAATCTGATTCTCATAAACTTCAGAATCACTTTATGACAGCCCAAGTCTTGATCTCTTTGGGGAGGTCTACATCCGACCCTCAGGAAGATAAAAGAAAGAGAGAGAGAGAGAGAGAGAGAGAGAGAGAATGAAAAAAAAATCCATCCTTGACTATCAAACTATGGAACTAGAGGCCCTTCCCAAAACATCTTTGCCTCCTTATTCTACAACTTGGCAGGATGCTGTAGTCATCCACCCTCTCAGTCACATATTTTAGCTATAAGATAACCAGCCCTTTTATCTCACAGTTTCTAGGGAACATGTCAGGTTACATAAGTAGTTTCCTCTGGGTCCTCTGATATCACGACTTACAAGACAAAACACCTTCCCTCATTCTACAACTATAGACTCTCTTTAAAGAAGTCTTCCAAATATCTAGATCTGTAAGGAATTCTTCAACCTTTGCTTATAAAACAGGGAGAACTAACATTGACATAAATATCTTCTGTCAAATTTAGCTCTCCTAGGATATATTTTATGTAAAAACAAAAGGTACCTATTTGAAGGGTGTGGTAATCAACCTGTATCCACCACTGCCATCAAGGTACAGAATATTTCCACACTTCAGAAAGTTTTCTCATGTCACTTGGCAATTAGTCTCCAACCTACCTACCCCAATTCCCCAGGTCCCAGGCAATCTCTAATCTGCTTTCTATCATTGTTGATTAGTTTTACTTACTGCAGAATCTCACATACATGGACTCTCAGGGTACATATTCTTTTGTTATCCTTTAACACAATGTTTCTGGGAATCATTGGTTTTGCTTCGTTGCATTTTTTCAATAATGTGATCATTTATTATTGTTGAGTAGTGTTTCAATTTATGGACACAGTGCAATTTGTTTAGCCATTCACATGTTGATACACTCTGGAGTTGTTTTCAGTTTAGGTAATTTATGATGAAATGTCCATGATCTCTGTGTACTAGTCTTCATGCAGGCTTCTGTTTTCATATCTTCTGGATAAATATCCAGGAAAGGTATTACAAGGTCATAGGGGTAAGTACATTTTAACTTTCAAAGGAATGCCCATTTTCCAGTCATGGGCTTAACTGACTTCTGACTTCCAAGTCAGACTTGACAAGTTCTTCAGAGATGGTCATAGCACCTTTCTTTAGAAGGTTGGAGCTGGGTGTGGCGATGCACACCTGTAATCCCAGCAACTCGGGAGGCTCAAACAGGAGTATTGCAAGTCCAAGGACACTCTCAGCAAACTAGGCCCTAAGCTACTTAATGAGACCGTGTCTCAAAATAAAAAGTAAAATAACAAGGCCTGGAGGTGTAGCTCATGATAGAGCACCCCTGGGTTTAATCCCCATTACAAAAAAAAAAATATGAAATGTAGGAATGTGAGTAGTTTATTCACTGCTATTCTTAGTTTGGAGCCCTTAGATGAAAAAAGAGAAGCAACTATATATAACTAATATGTAAGATACTCAATTTAACTTTTTCCCCATAAACTTATATACTGAAGTTTTGAGAGGGCTAGAGCCATTAGGATTTTATGTCTTCTAAGTATAGTGTATGGCAGCATAGTATAGCCAAAAGGAAAGAAAGAAAGAAGAAAGAAAGAAAGAAAGAAAGAAAGAAAGAAAGAAAGAAAGGAAGGAAGGAAGGAAGAGAGGAAAGGAAAAAAAGAAAAAAATCTACCAACTGAACTGAAGTTCAATACCTTTTGCAAGCATTGCCTGAACACTAAAAATTTAATTATTTATTTACCTGTCTATAATTTAATCATTTATACTTGAATTGAGCAAAATCCATAAACTCATGTGAAAAAAGGCAATGCCACACATATATTCACCATTTCCTCTCTGGCTGGTTGTAAGAAATCTTTTTCAGCTCCCAAGAAGAATAAAATAACAAGGCAAAAGGGAAAGGGAAGACTGGTTCTCAAAAGAAACATCTACTTTTTCTTTGGATCTGTCTTCTGCACCTCAGAGGCTGCACCTTGAACTTGAACATGTATTAAAATTGGCACAAAGCCATTTTCCTCCAGGGCTGTAATTTCTGAAAGCCTCATCTGGAAGACATGACCTTTCAGCATCTTTCAGAAGCAGCTCCTCCTGACACCCTAGGATGCCAGGGATGCCTGGGACTGTGGCAGAGCTCTCAATTAAAAGATGACTTCTAAATGGTGTCTCCTGGTGTGAACTCAGGATTGTGACAGTGACCTCTGTGGCCAGAGGGAGAATTGTGGCTACACAGGAATCAAAAGTTAGAGTCAAGAAGCTAGAAATGAATAGATAAATGAAAGGGAAAATACCACCACCTGTCATTGGAAAATGCTTTCTGAATACGGAGTATATGCAGCTCTGAACTCACCTAGAAGAGTTTGGCTTCTGGCCAGGAGCAGCTGGCTGGTTCTGGGCTCCATTTCCCAAGCCTTGTTTTGCAGTTCTCTGTTCCAAGGGGCATTTGAGCCTCTTGAAGATCAAAAGCATCCTTGGAAGTCTGGCTTTATTTTTTTCCTCCGCCTCTTCCCTTGTTTATTCTCCTCTGATTATTTTCAATCTATTCTTTTATTGCATCCCTTGGGTTTTTGAAATGAAGTCTAAAAGGCACTTCCTGGGGAGACAGGAAGTCTTGTTATAATTTGATCTGTCCAGATAAGCGATCCATTATCTTGTTTTGACAGTTCTAGTCAAATGCAGCTATTTGGTGTTCAATCACATGTAACACAGATGTATGAATCCACTGGCCCTTTCATTTAAAAAAAAAAATAGGAAAGAAAGAAAGAATTGCTTTTTGTCTTACAAATGTGGAATGAAGAAGAGCCCTGTCCTGTGTAATAATTGCCAAAGGTCCCTTAAAAGAAACACAGGAAGATTATATTCCTCTCCTTTGATTTCTGATTTCCAGATCTACAGCCAGTTGAACATAAGTCCATAGGAGACCTTGTATATAAATATTTAATCCACTGCTCTGTAAAAGGCAAATTGGTTAGCATGTTAATTTAAACAAGCAAGCAGAAAGCTTGACAT
The DNA here is from genome assembly GCF_045843805.1 of Urocitellus parryii. Lineage (NCBI taxonomy): Eukaryota > Metazoa > Chordata > Mammalia > Rodentia > Sciuridae > Urocitellus > Urocitellus parryii. The sequence goes on along the minus strand of NC_135533.1, from coordinate 187,609,129 downwards.
TAGCCCTACACCCTACTCTGCATTCTAGAAGTGTGAAAGGATTAGGGTTCGAAAATCTAGACTATTTTTTTTTTTAAGAATCTTACCTCAGAATGGGGAGGAGGATAAAAATTTTAAAGTAATAGGAATAAGCTTAAAGAAGAAGATGAGTTCAATAAGACTACTAGCAACTGGAAAACTTCATGGAAAACTATAAGGAATAGTAGAAAGTTATTAGGAAAGAATGTGATAATGGGGATGTCCCCAAATGGCAGGGTATTTCATTTAATTCTACAAAACGGATTGCATATAATTTAATTCTGTTATTTTTAAATCACATGTATATGTACATTCATGGGCACATGCATGCTAGCAGTGGTACATATATTATCTGCATCCTAGGTTATTGATATTAACATAATCATGGCAACTGCAACCTTATCGAGTTTGTATATTCTAAAATATAAATAAAATTACTCTGATTGATTTAACAAAGCCCTATTTTTGGCCAATTTGTTTTAAGATTTTTATTATTATAAAGAAGACTCAGGACATTGGTCTTTACACTTATCCTGAGTATTTCCATTGATACATTTCTAGAAGAGGAATTTCTTGGTATAAACTTGTGCACCTTATAAAAATTCTTCAGTGTATTCCCCAAGATAATCATCATCCATACTGAACGAGATTAGATTCCCACCAGAGAGCTGTACAGCGATCTAATGTGACTGAGCAGGTCGTCATGGGTTTCACCTTGCTTTAAACAGCTTATCAAATTATTCCTTCTAACCAGCAAAAGTCCTTCTCCCAAGGGAAGCGCTGATAAATACAACTTTCTTCTGTTTTCAGGATGGTTCTGCCCCACCTGGCTCCCTAACAATCTGGTTGACCCTCCAGTCCACTTCTGTTCAGTGACTCAGATTTGAATGGAGAAACAATCTATGCCCTACCTCCTGTTGAAGATCGACAGTAGATGGAAGAATATTCAGCTGAAGAATGTCACTACTTTCCCTAACTTGGGGAAAGCCTGCCTAGAAGTGAGGCAGAATGCAAGGGGAGAGAGTGTAGTACAATCCAATCTCACCTGGGCCAGGGGGCACATTGCAGGTGCCTGAAGGCACATTGCAGGTACCCTGGATGGAGTACATTCTGTTTGCATTTGGTGCAAGGAGGTACCAAGGCTGCCTCTGAGGATGGGCAGCAGGTGCAGGAAGCAGGGTGGAGATGCCTGTCTGCCTCAGGCTGCCAACACACAGTTGAAAAGTTACTCCCTGGAGAGGTGAAATTCCCTACTGCCCAATCAAGTCAAGCCAAACACAAAACCTCTGGGATCCCTTCCTCTCCTTCTGCCTGCTGAACCAAAGGAAAGTCTAGTAAAAATAACCATTTCCTTCCTCTCCCATATTTGCTGAATGATTAAACAAATGGCTGCTATTGCTCATGAAACCTATCTCTAATCCCAATCGTGGAAGAAAGAAAACATCAATCTTTCTCTATACGAATGAACAAGTAGCCTAAAACAGGTCAGATATTTAAAATCTGTATTTAAATTGACAAATAACTCATTAATCAAATGAACCAAAGCATTCACTTCTCCAGAAATCTTTTCTGTTCTTTATAAATAAATGCATATCAAATGTCAAGAAAGAGCACCAAATCATCAGGCCAACCAAGGCTATCATATTTTGCTCTGGCCCTGATCTGTGTTCTGAGCTGCAAAAATTCCTTGACATTTCTGACCTATGGCTGAGACCATTTCTATAGTTGCCAGGTTGTATCTATCTAATTAAATAGATCCAACAATCCTACCCCTCTTCCACTTTTTAGTCCCTTGTACCTTCAGTGGATATCTGAAGATCTAAGCATGTGGTTTCTCAAGCTGCCAGTTTGGATCTATCTAATTAAAAGATTTTTAAAATGTTGACTTTCATGAAAATTCTTGACATTCAAATAAAACACTTGATATATGTTTCTGAGTCAAAATGAATTAGTCTCCCAAGTTCACTAAGTACCCATTTAAGGATAGAATGATATAGCTAAATGTTTGGAATCTTGAGCAGAATTTGTAGGCATGGCTTGACTTTGATGTTCTCAGGTTTTAATGCTCTACCCCAAAGGTTTGAAATTCCCCAAACAGGTGTGATATCAGAGTTTGTTTTCATACCAAGTACTCAGAAGTCACCCAGAGAGGTATGAACAATACAATAACAATGCAAATGGAATGAGTCTGTGATTATTACAAATGTTCTGGGTGACCACCAGGAGAGGAGATCCCTTATAACATTTAATCAACTTTCAAAACAAATCATGTTTAAATTATCCCAGATATTTGCAGATATTCAAGAATAACTCCACTCAAATTTTTATTTCAGAGTTCCTAATGTCAAAATGTCAATCAAAGTTGTTTCTGCCACAGTTATATCCTCTCACCCCTTGTTATATGTTTGTCCCTCTTTTGTCACATTGACTACTAGGGGACTGTGTCCCCTCCAAAATTTGTGCTGAAATTTAAGTTATCCATGTGATAGCATTAAAAATTGGATATGACATAGGGGTTAAGACATGAATGGAGGAATAACCTTTTTAAAAGGGCTGAAGAGAACTAACTAGGCCTCCTTTTGCCCTTTTCTTTCTCTTCCATTTCATGAGGACATGCGCTCAAGGTGCCACCTTAGAAACAGAAGTTGGGCCCTCTTAAGACACTGAACCTGCCAGAGCCTTGATCTTTGACTTTTAAGTCTCTAGAAATGTGAGAAATAAGAAGTTGTTCTTTATAAATTAACAAGTTTCAGGTATTTTGTTATAGCAGCAGTAAGACATTGATTCTTCCATTACTTTCCTCAGGTACCTCTTGCTGCAAGAGTCCCATGCTCTGCCTGGGCTGCCACGAGGCCTGGCTGGCTGAGCCTCATTGCCACCTTCCCAAGCAGATTGTCCACAGTGGTGCTGAAAGCCCCCTTCATTGGACTCTTCTGCTGGAAAAAAAGTCAGTGCCTCTTTCACATCTGAGGAACAGAGACCTGCCTGGAGGAGAGATCAGTGAGATAGAACACACAGGAGCCTTCTGGCTTCATTTCACCTTCTCTCAAAACTCAGGGGCAAATTTCTTTCTACTGGAAAGAAATGCAATTAAAGTGACACTTTTAGATATGGTGAGTTTGTCTTTTGAATAATTACACATCAGAAAGCCATTATTGAAGGCTTCTTAAAATAGATTGGTACCCTTAGGGGAGGGGGGTGATAAAGAAATTCATATTGTAATAAAAGTTAAAGACAAATATGAATACTAGGGTCTTTAAGAAGTTATTCAACTGCTCTTACCAATTTCTAGCATTAAAGATCTGAAATTATCAGATTATTTGCACTTCATGCGAATGAGCTATGCCTCAGGAAATCCAATTAATAAACAAGCCCTCTGGATATATTTAGACCTTATTCAAAACTGACATACATAGACTAGGTACCAAGTACAAAATAAAGCAAGCTCTCAGATCTGATATGTCAAGCAAATGGACACTGCTTTTGAAGAAAGGGAAATAAAACCTACATAACACATTCAGGAGCAGGAATCCAGTCTTTCATTTGACATCACATCTGATTAATATGCTCATTTTTATCACCTCCTCTGAACTCATTCATTCGCTTGCATTATTCCTTACATGGGAATAAACCTATCCAAGAACATAACACCTTTGACCTAATCATACAATCCAAAAATTTAGGAATTACCCCATTTTCTTAGTATTCTTTTCTTTTCCATCTGGTTAGTCACCCAAGCCCCCTAACCAGCTTCTAATCCACTCATTCTATCCTTCCCATCTGTCTGCCTTATTAACTTCATTTCCATTCTTGCTAAAATAAGCAGCAGAACCCCACCTGACCTTGTTGCCTTCAGTTTTGCCACAAACTCAGTGTCATTTAACTGTGACAATAGTAAACAGCATAGAAACAAGTCTTTCCCCTGCCTTAAGTTCTAAACCCATGATGTCCCATTTATTGAACACCTAAAAAACTTAAATTGAGTAACAAATATATCATTTCTGACAGTTTTAAAATAAGTGTCTGTTTTTAGTGTTCTGTGCTTTTGAAAAAAAGTAATGGGTGAATAGTGATCATGTTCATTAATGTCATTAATGATACCCTTAATGTTATTAATGATAACATATTGTATAATACTCCTAGATTACGATTTCTGGACGATTTTAACGCACCTGTGATACAGGTTATCCTTGACAAGTCCTGCTTCCCCACATGTTGAAGTTTGAACATTAGAGAAGCATGCCGAGGCAAGCATATGAAGCAGGGTTTATTTAAAAAGGGGTAACATAGATGTCTCACACGAGGGAGTAGGGGGCCATATCTGGTATCATGGTATCCCAAGAGGTGAGGTGTTCTGCCCTTTTTATATGTCCTAGGATTCCTTTGCTCTCCTGCCTTTTCCCACTTATCTTTCTCTTTCCTGCATATTGACTAGGCCCAGGAATGTTCAGTGGGAGGGCCAAAAGGTGGGAAACAGGTGGGCTGAAGGGGGAAGGGCAGGATGGAGTAGACAAGGACACATTAACAACCTTATAGCTCCCTGTAGGGAGGGGAAATTCCTGCGACAGGTTACTTTGGCAACAGGTTGGAGCAGGAGCAGGTTCTTGATAAGATTCCTCAGGGGACAGTCTCCAACTTCCCAGACTCACTCAAAATTGGCCTCCTTGGCCAGACCTGACTTGATTTACCTATCTACACTGACTGCCTATCTAATTTCTGGCTTCACCTGTGTCACTTCCATTGAAGCATTTGCAGAATTGAAAATTTAGACCTTGATGGGTTAACTAGTTCCTTCTCTTGGTAAATGGAGTTAAACTGCCTAGGATGGGGCGACCCGGCTTGGCAGCTCCTAGCTTTCTCATCACAACTCTCATTCCTACCTTCCTGTGCAACCCACTTGCATTATATTCAACTGTTTCAAATTACCTATGTATACCTTATTCTCACACAGAACTTGTGCCTTCACCTGGGTAAATCCGACCCACCCTACCCATTTGAAGCATGTCTCCAGCAGGAATTCTTCTCTGATGTCGCCTCCAGACTGGGTAAAACACTTTCCCATAGCCTCTCTTGCAGTTTCCTTACTATGGCAGGATGATCAATAGACTTCCATTGCTAGACTCAAAGGCAGACTTGACATTCTATCCCTCTTTAAACCCCTGGATGCCAAGCTCAGCCTGGTATGTTAAAGTCACTCATTAGCTTAGGGATTTGCACCTGCTGTATCCTCTTTCATGGCTCAGGGCACTTATTCAAGTGCTTTCTCAAATGCTACCTTCTCAAGGAGACTACCCCTGACAAAGAGAAAGAAGCAGAGACTGCAAATCTACCTGTAATCCAACCCTAAAACTTACTAATATAATGCAGAAAAGAAAACTATGTAATCTCATTTATGAATGTAAGTATATATATATCTCAAAAAGAAATAGCAAATGAAATTCAATAGCCTACCAAAAGAATGATTCATTTTTTTTAGCTACGGGTGGAAGGTACCAGGGATCGAACTCAGGAGCACTCAACCACTGAGCCACACCCCCAGCCCTATTTTGTATTTTTATTTAGAGACAGGGTCTCACTGAGTTGCTTAGCGCCTCACCATTGCTGAGGCTGGCTTTGAACTCAAGATTCTCCTGTCACAGCCTCCCAAGCCTCTGGGATTACAGGCATGCACCACTGCACCTGGCAAGAATGATTTATTTTGAACTGCAGAATGAAAAAATATAATTATTATTTTTAGGAAAAATAACAAAGTGATATCAACAACTAGGGAAATTGGCAAAATTCACTTGTCTTAGTAATTGATAGAAAAGACAATGATTTAGGCTTAATTTCAATAATGAATAAACTAGAAAAAGAGGGTATTTATTAACCTGATGATTATACTGGCAAATAAGTAGGTATACCTAAATACCAAAGATGAAACACTACAGATAATTCAATTAAAGCCACAACCAAAGCAAAGATGTGAAATATAATATTTTAAATTCTGATTTGGTATTTGTAACCAAAATAATAGGGAATATGATCAAAATAAGAATTTTAGTGTTTGGAAAGATGAGAAAAAAAATCACTATTGGGAATTACAGTATTAACCATATAGACAATTTCCTGAGTTAAAAGGGAAATTGAAAATAGAGATTTAGAAGGATATATAAATATCTAAAATATGTTAAAACATCCTAAATACCAGCAGTAAACAGGTAGAAGATATAATTGAAAATATTCTCTTCAATGAGTGAAGCAGGAAGAGTCACATTACCAGACCTTAGATTATACTACATAGCAATAGTAACAAAAATGGCAATGGTATTGGCATTAAAACAGACCTGGAGACCAATGGTACAGAAAAGAAGACACAGAGACAAACCCACATAAATACAATAATGTCATACTAGACAAAGGTGCCATAAACATACATTGGAAAAAAGATAGCCTCTTCAACAAATGGCACTGGGAAAACTGGAAATCCATACTTAACAAAATGAAATTAGATCCCTATCTCTCGCCATGCACAAAACTCAACCCAAAGTGAATCAAGGACCTAGGCATTAAACCAGAGACCCTGTGCCTACAAAAGGAAAAGTAGGCCCAAATCTCCATCAGGTCAGCTTAGGAACCAAATTCCTCAACAAGAATAAGAAGTAAAATCAAGATTCAATAAATGGAATGGCATCAAACTAAAAAGCTTCTTTACAGCAAAGGAAACAATCAAGAACATGAAGAGAGAGCCTACAGAATGGGAGAACATCTTTACCATCTGCATCTCAGATATAGCATTAATTTCCAGGATATATAAAGAACTCAAAAAACTTAACACCAAAAAAACCCAAATAATCCAACCAATAAATGGGCAAAGGAACTGAACAGACACTTCACAGAAGAAGAAATATGATAGGTCAACAAATATATGAAAAAAAATGTCCAATATCACTAGAAATTAGAGAAAAGAAAATTAAAATTAAGATTTCATCTCACTCCAGTCATAATGGCAATTATCATGAGTACAAGTAAAAATAAATGTGGGCAAAAATGTGGGGAAAAGGGTACACTCATACATTGCTGGTGGGATTGCAAATTGGTGCAACCACACTCCGCAAAGCAGTATGGAGATTTCTCAGAAAACTTGGAATGGAACCAACATTTGACCCAGTTATCCCACTTCTCTGCATATACCCAGAGGACTTAAAATCAGCATACTCTAATGACACGGCCACATCAATGTTTATAGCAGCTCAATTCACAATAGCTAAACTATGGAACAAACCTAGGTGCCCTTTATCAGGTGAATGAGTAAAAAAATGTAATATTCTTAACCATAAAGAAGAATAAAATTATGGCATTGCCAATAAATGGTTGGTACTGGAGACTATCATGTTAAGTAAAATAAGCCAGTCCCAAGAAACCAACAGCCCAAAGGCCAAATGTTCTCTCTGATATGTGGATGCTGACTCACAATAGATGGTGGGATTACTGGGAAGGTTCACCAGATTGGACAAAGCAAAGTCAGGGGAAGGGAGGGAGGATGAGAATGGGAAAGACAGAAGAATGAATCGGATATAACTTTCTTATGTTCATATGTGAATACACAACCAGTGTAACTCCACATTATCTACAACCACAAAAATGGGAAGTGATACTCCATGTATGTATAATATGTCAAAATACATTCTGATATGTACAAATGAAAAAGGCAAGTAAGAAAAAGAAAATATTCTCTTCAAAATATCAACAGAATATAAAATAGGTAAGAGTAATTGTAGCTAAATGTGTGCTAAATTTTCATGAAAAGTAAAACTGTAAATTTTACTGAAATCTATATCAAAAATGTTGAGAGCTGGGGGTATAGCTCAATTGGTAGAGTGCTTGCCTTGAATGCACAAGGCCCTGGGTTCAATCCCCAGTGCCACAAAAATATAAATTTTTTGAAAAGTATAAAGACCACCATTTTCTTCAAAGACCTATGTCAATATTATTACCAACATGGCAATTATTTCTAAATGCATTTATATGTTTAATATAATCCCAATTAGAAATCTAACAAGATTAATGTAGCTCAATGGTAGAGTGCTTGCCTAACATGCACGTGGCCTTAGGTTTAATCCCTACCACGGCCACAAAAGAAAAAAAAAACCAGATTTCCTGTAGAAAAATAAGAATGGTTATATTTAGAAAGTAAAATCATAAGAATTGTTATTGAAAAGACTTTGGGGGCTACATGTTATGGTTTGAATGTGAGGTATCCATCAAAAGCTCATCATGGGAGACAATGCAATAAGATTCAGAGGAGAGGGCTGGGGATGTGGCTCAAGTGAACTTACCTGGCATGCGCGGGGCGCTGGGTTTGTACCTCAGCACCACATGAATATGAAATAAAGATGTTGTGTCCACCGAAAATTAAAAAATAAATATTAAAAAATTCTCTCTCTCTTTAAAAAAAAAGGTTCAGAGGAGAAATGATTGGGTTATAAGAATCTTGACCCAATCAGTCAATTAACCCCCCAAAGGGATTAATGGAGTGGTAATTGAAGTGGTAGGGTGTGGATGGAGGAGGTGGGAAATGGGGCATGGCTTTGGGGTGTATATTTGTATCTGGCAAGTGAAGACTCTCTCTCTGCTTTCTGATCATTATGTGAGATGCTTCCCTCCATCACACTCTTCCACCATGATGTTCTGCCTCACTCGGAGCCCTGAGAAATGGAGCCCCCAAGAAAAACGTTCCTCCTCTATAATGTGCTGGTTGGGTCTTTTAGTCACAGCAGCAAGAAAACTGACTAAAACAATAAATCTTAGTAATGAAAAGAGATGAGAGCTGAGAGGCAAGTTTATGAAAGTAATTTCACCTTGACACAGACTCTAAAGTACATACCAACATGACATACATTAAGCATACACAAAGCATTGAAGAGAAGGTGGAAGAAATAGCCTTTGGAATCCTGATTTGATAAAAGTAAAAACAAAACAATAGAAACTGACAAAAACAATATCCCCTCAATTTATATCAAAATAGATTATAGAGGTAACAAAAAGCAAAATGTTTAAATTCAACCATAAAAATATCATGTAGATGTGACTGTTTAAATTGGTCTCCATAAAAGAGAGGGTTATAGTAAAGCCAAAACCAATAGAAAAAAATTTAAAAATGAAAATATCTTGATTTGAACATTAAAAAGTAATAAGTTTTATGTATCAAAGAGAACATTAAATTTAAAAACAATACATATTTATAGTAAATAAGTTCACTTTATTGTTAATTTTATTAATGTCAAAAGAATCCATACCAAGCATGAATAAATGGCATATAAAACTGACAGCAACCTGCAAATAGTGCCATATAAATGCTGATAAAACAGAAACTTTTTAATCTCAGTGGTAACCAATCAAATCCAAATTAAAAGACAATTTTTGTTTATTAAATTAGCAAAAACTAAAACATTCTAAAAATGCAGCTGAAATAGACCATCATTGAAACATGCAGCCTCGTACATAAATGTGAGTTAAAAAAATACATAATCTTTTTGAAAAGCAATTAAAAATTCCCTGTCCTATGACTTAATTATTTCCCTGTTAGGAAAATCTACCCTAAGGAAAGAATGTGACATTAGACCTGCATTGTTTTTCATTGTTTATACCAGTGAAAATTTTACAATAACCTAATTTGTTAACTTGATACATCCATGTAAATGGAGTATTCTATACAGAGGACACAAATTCAAAATGAATAGAGGCCAGTCAGTTAATATAAGTGAAAAAATCAGCCAGATGAAAGAAAATTCTTATTGACAAGCTAATACCCAGGCTAAATTAGATGCTGCCATTCAGCTCAGAGTATCAATTAATTTCTTTTGGAGGGAATAGTCGCCTTTTCTAGAATTTACTATTTTTCTAAAGAAGCTAAAAATTTGAATTATTTTATTTTAAGTCACTCAACTTTTAAATTACTGGCAGCCAACTTAAAATGTGTGTCTACAAACAAAGTTTTCATGGTCATAAAAATGGGTAGGAAGTTGTTTTAAATCTTATGATACACAATCATTGAAATTAATTTTCATAGACATCTTATTTTTAAAATGAGGAATTTCCTGTAATAAACAAAAAATTTAAAAATACTGAGGCCTGAAAACTGCATATTGGCAAAAATGAATAGCATTTATTTTTGTCATCTTTGCCGCCTGACCAGTACCTAGCATCGATAAATAATTACTATGCAATTGCTCAACAAACATTGAAATAACTGTCATCAGATGAAAACATGAACTGTAAATAAAAATGTGTAAATTGAATAATAGGAAATATGTCAAAATGTCAACATTGATTGCCTCTTATGTTCCTTGTTTGTTTTGGAACCAGTACTTGAAAGAAAGTTTATAGATTCATTTTACTCATTGATATTTCATTCACTCATTTCATAAATATTTATTGAAGGGCCAGTATTTAATAGGGATTGTCCTAGATAATGAAAATATAGAAGTGAAGAAAACTGACCAAAATCTTGCTTTATGGAACTTGCATTCTGGTTGGTAATTACTTATTTATAATATTTACTGATAGTAAACTGTATGATATGTCATTTGGTAAGTGTTAAGAAATATGGAATAAATTGTCTAAAACATGTATCTTGGATTTATTTAAATCAGTTATAGTAAGGTAAGTGTACATGGAAATGATTACCATGAAGAAACAAATCCACACTCACAGATCCCTAGAGGCAGGACATTTGACCCAGACTTTTTTTTTTTTTTTTTTTTTGGTACCGGGATGAACTCTGTGGCACTCGACCAATGAGTCACATCCCCAGCCCTATTTTGTATTTTATTTAGAGACAGGGTCTCACTAAGTTGCTTAGCACATTGCTTTTATGAGACTGGCTTTGAACTCATGATTTTGCAGAGGCTGGCTTTGAACTCATGATTCTCCTGACTCAGCCTTCCAAACCACTGGGATTATAGACTTGCACTACTGTGACAAGCGAGAGCCACTGTCTTTACTGGGGTTTCTGAGGGAAAGGTATTAGCAGGGCCACAGAAGCAGCTTTGGATCATCTATTTTAGGAAAAAGGGATATCCTTAGTTGACAGCTAACTGACCTTGGTTGACTGAGGTCAAGGAAAATATTGCTGTGTAGTGAACTTGATAAAGGAAATGGCTATGGATGTGAGCTCTGGGTTGATGATAGTTTGTGGGTGAAATAGGTGTTCACTGGAGACCTTTTGGCTGTTTCTAAGAAATGACTAATCCTGGGAAGGATAGTCACTTTCCTGAACATGCCAGAACTTCAAAAATACAGAGAGTAAGAAAACACAGTTAATTCAGTAAAACGCAGCAGAGAAAGTGGATAAAGAATTGTGGGAGTGGAACCAGACACAGTGACACACACCTGTAATCCCAGCAGCTCAGGAGCCTAAATCAGGAGGATTCTGAGTTCAAAGCCAGCCTCAGCAACTTAGTAAATCCCTAAGTGACTCAGTGAAACCTGTCTCTAAATAAAATATAGAAAAGGACTGGGGGTGTGGCTCAGTGGTTAAGTGCTCCCGGGTTCAATTCCCCCACAACACACACACACACACTCACACACAATCACACACAAATAGTGGGAGTGGGTGGGTTATCACTTTAGATAGAAATACCAGGGCAGGCCTCATTGAGAAGATGGAAATTTGTGTAAATCTGAAGATGGTGAAGGAGTCAGCATTTGCATATCTGAAGAAAGTGTGTATAGGCAGAAAGGGCTACAGATGCAAAGACACTTATATGGGAAAGTGCTCAGCCAGCTGGGGGAACCGAGAGGACAGGGTGACTGGAAGGAAGAGAACACATGAAGCAAGTTGGAGGAAACAAAATTGAGAGATGCAATGTGGAAGGCACAGAGGAGAGGGCAACAGGTAAATGGAGACTTGTGAGACATTTTATGAAAGTTGACTTTGAGCTGACAGAATCCAAAATGTACTTATATAAAATAAATACTGGCAAACTTGCCTGATAGTAGGAACATGAAGAAGATTGAAATAAGAAAATATATTACCTAGTTTACTACATTAGTAGACTAAAAGGGGAAAAAATGAAGTTATTATCTCATTTGATTCAGAAAAAAAAAAGCACTGGAGGGATTTCAGTACTTATTTAAAATTAAAAAAAGAAAAAAAAACTTAGCAAACTAGGATTAGAAGGAAACCTCATTCACATCATAGAGATCATGGACCAAAGATATATAGCATGTCTCACTCTTAACAGAAGGCCTTAAATTCACCCGCTTCATCAATTCACCCACTTCAAGACTGAGAATGGGATTAGTGTGTCCACTCTCTTGCTGTTAATGTGTAACATGGTACTAAAATCCTGGAAAAAGCAGGTAATGAAAGAAACAAGTGGTAAGATTTAAAACAGAAGAAATAAAATTGTCATTATTTACAGAAGTAGTAACTACCTTGAAACATAAAAAATAAGAGTTATTAAATGGTTCATCTAATAATAAAGTTCAGCAAAGTGGCCACAAAAAAAACTAAGAACACAGTATTTTTATGGAGAATGTTTAAAATATCCAATAAAGTACATGGAGTACAATTAGAGTCACTGAGTCCTTAACTTTTGGATAAGAAAGCTTAAAATAAGGAAATGTCCACTAAACTTAAATTAATCTATAAATTCAAAGTAATACCAGTCAATTGCTCATTTCTATTTTTTGAGGAAATTAAGGAACTTAAAATTTATAGGACTGAATAAATATCCATCAATCAGTAAGTAAATCTGAAAGACCAGATAAGGAGAGTAATTTTTCTCTACTGGGTATTAAGCTATGCCACAACCATGGTATTAAAAACAGTGTGGACTTAGTATAAAAAAGAGGAGAAATTGTACAATAAAAATATGCAGAAACATGAAGATATGCATAATTAATGGACAGTAATGATAGCACCACCAAATCAAGGAAGAAGGTATATTTTACTTGGTAGGACTCTGAGAATCAAGAGAAAATGAAATATTTTTCCACGTATCCCTACATATAAAATTAGGTCCCAAGTACAGTAAGGACCTAAACAAGAAAAATACGTGTATAAGATTCATAGAAGACATTTTTTTAAAAATATGTTTTTGAACAACAGGGAAGTTATTCTCAAAAAATAACTTTAAGTATATGAATCATAGGCAAAAAAGGACAATTTTAAATCATATCAAATTTAATGTTAAAATGATAGATTTTTGTAAAAAATGCTATCATGAAGAGTTATTTTATTTGTTGTAATTAGTTATGCATGACAATAAAATGCACTTGGACACATCAAATGGATGAGTGGAGTTAATACATCAATGGCAGAAGGATCAATCTAACTTGCAGTGCCTAAAACTGCTAAGAGATTAATATCTGGAATATAAAAGGAACTACAAATTTATATAAGGACAGAAAAACCAAGAGAAAATTAGGTAAAGGACAAGAATAGATATTTAACAAAAGGGAAATCTATAATTAAGCATAAAAAGTCATATTTAAAATGTTAATCAGATAAATGAAAGTTGAACCATAGTGAGATATTGGTTGGCATTCATTCCATGACAGATTTTAAAAACCGAATAATGGTAAGTATTGGTGAAGATATCAACCTCTCTCACACTTCTAGTAGAAATTTGGACTGGTACCATTGTAGAATGCAGTCAGGTCTTACTAAAGCAAATAAAAGGAAAAACATGCCTATCATGGAGAAATCCCACTCTTGGTCATACATTGTAGAAATTAGAGCTATTTATCAAATATTTCTGGCTGCCCTTCTTCCAGGCACATGAAAGCTTTTATTACGTCTCTTTTCCATGTTTGAAGATAGGTGTGATCATGTGATGTGCTTTGACCCACGTGAGTAGACATGACTGTTTTAACATTTAGCTTCTCCTGTTGGTTCTGTTTCTACTGCTTCAGTGATAATAGAATTCATATGTTGAGATGAGGTCTCTATTAACCTGGATCCTTGAGTGGCTACAAGGAGCATATTTCCCACCTTGAGGACCATGTGGGATCTCTAGCATTGTAACCAGTCAAGGATTCATGTTGTGCTGATATAGTACATAAGGAGATATGCATAACAATTGTTAAGGGTTATTAGTAGTCATGGGAACCTGGAAACACCATAAGTTATTATTTGAACTCATACCACCAAATTCATATATTGAAGGCCTATCTTAAAATGTTACTGTATCTGGAGAAAGGGCCTTTAAAGAACAATTAAGGATAAATGAGCTCAGAAAGTTGGAGCCTTAATCGATGGTATGTATTAGTGACCTCAGAAGAAGGGACACAAAAGTGTTTTTCTTGTTCTTTGTGCAAGCACCAAAGAAAGGCCATCAGTAGCCCATGGAAGAGCCCTGACCAGCCTTGCTGTTGCTTTGATCCTGGATTTCCAGCCTCCAGCATAGTGAGGAAATATATTTCTTTTATTTAATTCATCCTGCCTGTGACATTTTATTATGGAAGCCTGAGCAAACAAATAGAGCGTTTGTCCTTGGGAGAAGGGGCAGGTAAAATATGGTGACTACAAATTCCCAAGTGCTAAACAGTAGTGAGAAGCCACACATAAGAGGTATGCCTGGCAATATAAGTGGATCTAATCAGTGAGATGTCAAGTGCAAAATGCAGAAACAAAATGAGATATATAACACAGTATCCTCTACATAATTTTCAAAAAACACAATAGCACAAAATGATTAATATGGAATTTGGAAGGACACAAGGATTTTTATTAAATTTAGTATTAAATTTTATTGCAATTGTTAACACATATTAATATGCAAATTAATGGGTTTCGGGGTGTGTCATATACATATATGCATATATCATGTTTTGATCACCTACATCTTCTTCTGCCTTTCAATCCCTGCCCTCCTGCTCTTCCCGATCGCTGTCCCCTTCCCTGAGAGTCCCTCTTCTACTTTCAGGTCTTCTGTAGTATTTTGGTTTCCATAGATGGTACTCATCTCCCTGTGTCTGGCTTATTTCATTTAACATGATGTCCTCCAGTTCTAGCCATATTCCTGCAAATGATATGGCTTCATTGTTCTTTATGGCTGAATAATACTCCAGTTTTTTTGTGTGTGTGTATGTGTGTGCACACACACAGGTGTCTCTTATCTATGCTAACTTTGATTCTTTGGGGTATACTCCCAGGAGCAGTATTGCTGGATCATAGGATACTTCTATTTTAAATTTTTTGAGGAAACCTCATATTGTCATCCATAGTGATTGTATCACTTTACATTCCCACAAACAGTGTATAGGGGCTCCTTAGTCTCCACATCATCAACAGCATTTGTTACTTTTTGTGTTTTGATAATAGACATTCTGTTTGGAGTTTGATAGAATTCTCAAAATGGTTTTGATGACTACAGATGTTGAGCATTTTAAAATATATTTACTGACCATTTTTACTTCTTTTGAAAATTTTTGCCCAGATCATTGGCCCACATGTTGATCGGTTTGCTTGTTCTTTCTTGTTAATTTTTTTGAGATCTTTATATATTCTGGATATTCATCCTGTGTGATATGAATATCAGCTAAAGATTTCCTCCCATTCTGTAGGTTGTGTCTTCATTCTGCTGATTACTTCCTCTGCTGTGCAGGAGCTTTTTAATTTGATGCAGTCCATTTTTCAATTCCTGCTTCTATTCCCTGTGCTATTGGACTCTTATTCAGGAAATTATTTCCTGTGCCAAAGTCTTTCTCTTATTTTCCTCTAGTAGTTCCAAAGTTTCAGGTCTTACATTAAGGTCTTGCACTCTAGATTGAGTTCTTAAACTACATGATCGTGGGAGAGGCACAAACTCAGAGCGTCCAAAAATCAACTCTTAAAATAAACCAGGTCCTGACCTATTTCATAGTGTCAGAACATTTCACAAGGAAAACTTTCATGACCACACCCGCCAATCATTTGGACACACGCATTCACTCATACAAACATAAAGTTTTATTTTATTATTCTGTGGACTCTCGTAGCATCAGATAGTTTTCCTTTTAGAATGTTTACTATTTTGTGATTAATTTGTTAAACCATCTCTTTTTCCTCCTCCCTTCTCTAACCAAAAAGCCTAACACTGTACATGGTTATAGGTGAAGCTCAATGAATAGATGTTAACTGACTGACTTTGTCTCTCTTGATTGTTATCTTTTTGTGACTCAACAGCAAGTGTGCAATTTTAATTTCTTATTCCCATAATGGATGCTGTATTGTGTTTGTTAACCTGAGTTGGTCCTGTATTTGTTCATAAAACAGAGAATTGCTTGGGTTCAAAACAACCCATTGGGGTTGACTAATGGGAGGGTAGTCAAGGAAGCCTAGGGCAACAGCAGAATGTATAAGCATCCAAACATGAATGGGGCCTTCCAGTCAAGCAGCCAAAATCAAAAGCCATGCTCTAGCCTAGGCCTTTAATCTGGTGTGGTAGTCCTGTCTTGATAGAAAGTCCAGATCCAAGTCACTGTTCTCTCACTTAGGAGCTGCATGACTTTGAGTAAATCACTCCCCTGCTTAAAGTCTGTTCTCTCACCTGTAAATTGCAAATAGTATAGGACTAAAGTGAGATTTTACCATGAACACCTCGTCTGCCCTGAATGTCATTTCTTCTAAGAAGGTTACCCAACTAATCTGCAAGCTGCTCTTGTCTGGTTTTAGCCATCTGGTTCTCCTAGGAGTGTCGGGTTTTCTTACTTTTCATACCAAAATCTCAACTCAGAAAAACCTTTCCCTGGACTATTTTTTAATAAGGAGTTAAAGAGGACATGTCAGTACAACCCTAGCAGTGATCTAACAGCAAAGAGAATGATCCTGGAACTCAAAGAAAAGCAAAAATGAGAGACAGAGAGAAAGGCCTACTGCATTCAGGTTTCTAGTTTCTAGTTCCAGATATTTCTGAGCTGGGTTACATTATATCCTCACCTGCATCTTTATTTTTTTAGCCCCATATACCTCTCATTAAGTATAAGCCATATAAAATTGACTTTCATTCATTTGAGATCCAAACAATACAAGTAAAACTTCTTCAAATTTTCTAGATTATTCACAATTAAAATCTCAAGAACCTTAGACTTGGAGAGACCTAGATGGTTCTCATCATATGAAATTTGCTTTGAAAGGAACCACTATTTGTGTGCTTTGGAAATATGGGTTTAAAATGCTTTAGAAACTAAAGCACTTTGCAATTGCATTTATAAGGATATTCTTTTTGTTTTATCTAGCAGCTGTAGTAAGTCACTGAAATGCAATTTTATGCGAGTGTTATCAAATGGCCCCCTTCAATTGTTAAGGTAGACAGGCAGGGATGCAGTGGTGTAACCATTTAGACATAAGGAGTAAACAACAACAACAACAAAACCTTTCTCAGGCTAGGTTGTGGCTCAGTGGTAGAGTGCTTGCTTAGCACGTGTGAGACCCTGGGCTGGATCCTCAGCACCACATAAAAATAAATAAATAAAAATAAAGGTATTGTGTCCAACTACAACAACAAAAAAAATCAGTATTTTTTTTTAAAAACTTTCTCTAAAACAGAGTCCAAGTTTTCTGAAAGGAGAGAGTAGGTATTGACATGGTCAGCCTCAAAACTGAGATATAACATCATTAAAGTTGCCTATACAGGAAGCAACCAGAGTCATAGCAGCAGCACCTGGACCTGTCTTCAGACTTTAGGTGATAGTTCAAGCAACCTTTGGAGTGACATTTTGAGAGTATAGTTGTAGTGTTTCATATTCTTCTAAGTCTTCAACCGTTTTCACCATTGACTTCTCTATCAAAGGGCAGGTGACTTCCTAAGCCACTAACTAGGCTACTTCCAGGGTATTCTATGGTTCTAGAAAGTGACTATTCCAAATACAAATTATGCATTTATTCTCCTTATTCTCAACTCAACATCTTGAGGGCCCATTTTGAGTGCCCAATATGAAAGTTCAGCTGTAGCCAGTGGCTTCTTACATGCTAGGTGGAGACTTCACCTCTGAGATACATCCCCAGCCCTCAATATTTCTTTATGCTGTTTACACCTTTCAGTTTAGACAGTACTTTTACCTAGTTCTACAGTAAAATAGCTAAAACCTGCTTCAGTAATGGTTTGAAGCCTTTTTTTATGTTATTCATCATGTGTGCTCTTTGCTACCAACAATAATTAGGCCTCTCAATTTTTTCCCCAGAATTTCAAAACTCAGTGAAAACATTTGTCATCTAGCACTTAATAAGTAGATAGCACCTAATTAGTTTTAGTATCTTGAATGCTTTGGAAGAAAAGCTGCTTATTAGTAGGAATTTCTAAACATTTATTAAGCCTCACTATACCCCTGTGAGTGCTGTAAACCTTTTAACATTCTAGTAGTACATAAAGCTGAGCAATTCAAAGTTACTTGCAACACCACTAGACAATGAGTTCATAAAGCTGGGAGGGAATTCAAGAACTCTAATTATCAATCCATTGCTTTCACTGCAGAACTCCCCAGAATTTCTTTTAATGGTGGACAAAGTAGCACAAAGCAGTCCTGGGATTGTTATGTGATCTGGTGCTTGATAGGATGCCTTTTATCTTGGTGTGCCTGTTTGCAGTTCTTTTATCATTGCAATGGAAAATATTGACAGCCCAATGTAGAGATGTGTTCAATCTAAAATAAAACATATGCACAAGCATCAGGGATAAATTAAAAAGTCTGTTAATAAGCATCACCAGCAGAGTGCATTAGCTTAATTAGCAAGTCAGACTCCAAGGACATCAAGGTGTGCGCACTATGGAAAAGTCTTCTGCATTTTCACACATGTCTGCTAGATTTAGGATTAGAAAAGGCTAAAATTTAATGCACTTTCAGATATAAAGTCTCCTTGAGTCTAAATAAAATTGCTTAATAGGCACAGACCGATCCAAGGAAACTTCTTCCCAAAATACCATGCAAGCATAGCACTCCCTCTCTCCAAGGGAAGTTTAGGGGGGAGGGGAAATCAAGTGGAAGCCCTTCTCTTTCTCTTCTGTCAAATACCATTGCTTTTATGATCAGATTTCTAGAGAAATATACAGTAGGGATCTTAAAAACCAATGCAATCAGACAATTTCTGCATTTTCAAAATCACACCAAATATGCTTTCCTACAACATTTTGATTCTTGTTGGTTTTTTTCTTATATCATGAAACATTTAAGACAAAGATTTATGAAGAAGAGTAATATAACAGAGTAATGCTGCTTCACAGAGGTATTTTCAATACATTTAATTCCCTCTACATATTTCTACCCCATCACCTCTCCAACATTTCTCTCCTAGGAACAATCACTATTCAGAAATTGGCATTTTGTCATTTCTCTTGCATTTGTTATTTGAGATTCATCCGTACTAGTATGCTGTCTATTAATTTCACTGTAGTCCTGCATTCCATTGCATGAACGTACCCTGATTTATTTGTCTGTTGTTCTTTTGCTGGACATTAGATTTATTCCCAATTGGAGGTATTGAAAACAATGCTGTAAAATGTGTAAGTGTACACACTTTTGCTCATATACCTGAATAATAGTTAATACCTGAATAATAGTTAACTTAAGGCATATAACTTCTAGGTTATACTCACCTAACACTTCATTAGATAACTATGCATTCCCTCAAAAGACTGTACCTGTTTAACTTTTTAATAGACTTCCTACTATTAAGTTTTTTAAAATTTCTCCAATACTCATTAAATGGAGTAATTTTTCAAATGTTTATTGGCCATTGTCTTCTTTCATGAATAGCCTTTCACATCTTTCTCCATTTTTTTCTTTGTTTTATTGTTTTATAAGTATATTTATAGTGCAGTTAAAAGCTATTAGTACCTAAACTAGATAAACATTAATAAATGAACCAAAAAGTCCATGAAAGAGTTTGCTAAGATGTCTTGGGGAGAAACTAGATGCAGGGATAAAATCGGAGCACAAATTTTGAAAGTCTTTTACATTTTCAGTTTGGGCAATTTGGAGGATCCCATTCATTGAATTCTGGAAATATCTTTGGAGAACAAAATTATTTTTCTTTCAGAGGTATTGAGTCCCTTATTACATTTCAATAATCAGAGTAGTCTCCCTGCTGGAACTACAACCCCAATTCTCAGTTGCCTACCACAAATATTGTCTTCACTTCAACAAATTCAGGTTAAAAGTTCCTGACTGGTAAACCTTGTTTCGACACCTTCCTCCAATGCTTTCAGGAAAGAGTTTGGAGGATTGTGTAGGACATCATAGAGGCCAAAACCAGAATGTGTTGATTCTGCCCACATTCCATGGGCCATATACCTATCATCATGTGACTTCACATACCTGCAGGGAAGGCTAGCAAGTGCATGCTTGGTAAAACACAAGAAAGCAAACAAGAGCTAGGGTGGTCATGCAGCATTTTTCTCCACTCCAAACATCTAGGTGAGAAAATTCAGAAGACAAAAATGGGAGGTTGAATCTCAGAAGTCTGAACCAGAAAAATATTCAAAATTATCATATAAATGTTAATTGATGTCAGGAAGAGGTGATTTTGGGGGTGGTGGTGGGGGTAAGAACTAGAAAGAAGAAGTAAGAATGAAACCCAGAACATGTTCTCATAGAGGAAGAAAGAAGAAGCAGAGAAATGTCCAGAGAGAGGGAGTTAAACCAGAAGAGAGGATAGGAGGAGTGAGGGAAGAAATGTCACAAGGGCAAGTCAAAGAAGTCAGGAAGGCTTATTCTGACCTTGGAAAGGAGAAGGTCATTGGTCATGTCAACATAAGTAATATCAGTAAAGTTTGAAAGCAGAAAATACTCTTTGGAGTTATAGAAGAAATGAATAACAAGAAGTATAAATAACAAACCTCTTTTCCAATTCCTTGAGTGTTTTGAAGGGAAAGAGAGAGCTATAGGCAATATTGGGGATATGTGAAGGAGATCTCAATACATTTATCAGCAAACATTTTATTGCCTATTTTTATTAGTCAACCATACTTCATTATCGGCTTCTGATCAATGCAAACACCTTGGGTTTCTATAGTTTCGATACAAAATAATATATTGCTTTACCCCAGACCAAATCTCTAGATAGAGTTTTGAATTATTGATTACAACTTGTCAATCCATGTTATGATTTATGTTGGCCTGAGGCCTCCAGTTTGAGAACCCATATTCCCATTAAATTGCTCAAACATATAGCAGTCATCAATTCTCATAATTAAATTTTGAAGAGGGCAGATTTAGACTTTGTAGAGTGTATGGAATCATCTATTATTGGGTGGGATTAGAATAAGGAAAACAATGTGGGAGAGAACCAAGGAGTCATTAAAAAAAAGTTATGTTTGCTAACAAAATCATTAATGCTAGGTGAAATGTCTATTTGGTTATATAGTTAAATGGTAATTACTTTTTTATTAAGGGGTAGAAATATGTAGAGGGAATTAAATGTATTGGCATTTACTTGTGAAATGGCCTGGTTACCCTGTTATATTACTCTTCTTCACACATCTTTGTCTTAAATATTTCCTGATACATGGAAAAAAATGACAGGAGTTGTTTTGTTATTATTATTATTATTATTTAATTTTTATTTATTATTATTATTATTATTATTATTATAGCTTTTGTCTTAGTTTGTTTTATGTTTTGTTAAGAACATGTAATATGAGATCTACCTTCTTAATAAATTGTGGTGTTTTCATAATTGCTCTATGGAAATAGAAACAGTATCTGGAGTCTCAGGAAAGGTGGTAGGATCAATTCAGGCCTCAGATGCCCAATCAGCATCACAGCCATATTAGTTCAGGGAGATGCTTGTTACATACACACTCACGTTGTTATCCAAAGTGATTGGGTACACTCTATTAAGCTGGGGGCGTGACTTCAGTTCCTTTAGTTACATTTCTCCCCCCCCCCAGCCCCGCCACGTTATGAAACTCATCAGTTCATAAGCCTGAAAACCATCTCTCTGCACGCCTAAAAGGTTGGAGCCTGGAAACCTGATGCTTTTGTTCCTCTGAATTGCATCTCTCCAGCTGCACCATTGAAGAAGTTCCTGGCCATAGGCTGGGAACTCATTTAATACTCCTCAGCAGTGCAGCAAGAAGAAATAGGGAAAGGAAATCACATTTTCACATAAGAAATTAGGATCAGCTGTGATCCTCTGCCAGCCCATGAATTTCAAATGGTACTCCATTTCCAAATGCACTATTTCAGTCCTAATCAGCCAGTAGACAGCAGCCATGGGGGTTATTCTTCACAAGCCTGTCGGCTTACAGAACACTCACAAGGGACTGCAAGCAGACTTTCAGCTCATAAAATCTGCCCCTTGGAATACAAAGGTATTACAAGTAAATGTGTCTTTGTAAAGGCCCAGCATTTGAAGCAAACTATAGGGTCTCTTGAAATATCTGATTGTCAGGGACTCAGGGCAAAGCCTGGATTTTCAATAGATAACGAAGGCATGAGTTTCTCAGTGCACTACTGGGCGGCAAATGGATGGACACACTTCAGTTCGAGTGCTACAGAAAACATCTGTAGCAGGAGGGACAGCCCTTGCTTCCTGTAGCTTCCTTGGAAATTAGAACCTACGATAATTCCACAGGACCCACAAATTCTAAATATTTGTCCCAGATGTCTCCCAACAGGCAAAATTGTCCATGGACTTCGTCATTGGGGTTACTACAGCTAGAACAACTTCCCATGACCCAACTCTAAATAAATAACTTTGTAGAAGTACAGATATAAATATAAGATTAAGTTTCTGTTTTCATTTTTCTTTTCTACCTGGAGGGTAAATATGTCAGAAGGCTATGAAGAGTCAAATTGATGTCTTTAAAACAAATCCTTACCTTACTGAAAAAAATCAATAATGCTCACTTGTTGATCTTAAAAGTCTCTCCTCGTTACAAAAAAATATAAAACCTACAAGTTACTATATTTGATTATCATGTTTATGTACCCAGACCTACAAGCATGATTGCTGGATTGTAGTCTATGGTGCCCTCTGGTGGAGAGGAGTGGATATCATGTCTCCCAATTCTTACAACAGGGCATGGATTTCCAAAGAAATCTAGATTCAATTCAGGCAGTCTTGTCCCTAGGATTTGAAAAACTGTCCTAAAGTGTAAGACAGTAGTTTCATCTCTCTCTCTCTCTCTCTCTCTCTCTCTCTCTCTCTCTCTCTCTCTCTCTCTCCTAAAGTGTAAGACAGTAGTTTCATCTCTCTCTCTCTCTCTCTCTCTCTCTCTCTCTCTCTCTCTCTCTCTCCCCCTCTCTCTCCCTCTCTCTCTCTCTTTTGTTTAATAACTATTAAGCACTGTTTTAGTCAGTTTTTTTTTCTTCTGCAACCAAAGGACTTGACAAGAACAATTAGAGGAGAAAAGTTCATTGGGGCTCACAGTTTGAGAGGTCGTAGTTCATAGTTGGCCAACTCCATTGCTCTGAGCCCAAAGTGATGCTTAACATCATGGCAGAAGGGTGAGGAGGAGGAAAGTAGCTCAGGAATGGCACCAGGAAGCAAACAGAGAGCTCTACTCACCAGGGAAAAAATATAAATCCCAAAGGCATGTTCCCAATGACCTACCTCCTCTAGTGACACCCTACCTGCCTACAATCAACACCCAGTTAATCCCGATCAGTGGATTCATGCACTGACTAGGTTATAGCTCTCATAACCCAACCATTTCACCTCTAAACTTTCTTGCATTGTCTCATGCATGAGCTTTTGGAGAACACCTGGTAACTAAACCACAACATTTTTGAATACTCTTTCCTTTTTCTATGTTGAATATTCAGAATTTAAGAGTTCTGTAGATAGATTCCTCTTAAAAAAATCCTCTGAAGAGAAATCACATAACCCCAAACTCTATAGTTTTAGAGGTAATATTTGATAACTTAGTCTTAGGATTTGTTTGATGTTTTAACCAAAACATCTACATTTTTTAAACAATGAATGCCTATTGAAATGTAACTATTGGAGATGATGATGTCCAACCAAATAAAACAACAATCAAAGTGTAAAATAGCCCATTTTGAATGCCTGCAACCTTGATATTCAGCACATTTGCCCACTTTCAAAAAAATGTTGAAAAGTCAGGCATTTGTTTCTACGCCAAAGTCAGTCATTTTCCTCTACTACAAAGGGATGCCTCTGAAACACAGTTGAAGATAATATACTCCTTTATGCTTTCCAACTTAAGAGAAAATTATCTACTTCCTAGCCTCTTTGAACTTGATCAGAAGAGGTTCAACAGACTATGACATCCTAAATTACCTCAGATATGCAAAAATGGCTTTGAGAGTGTGACAATAATGAGGAGACTCAGACAAGCACAATGGGAAAGATTTGAAGTCAACAGTCCCAAAATAAAAACTATTGACTCTGAAAGAGAAAAGTTTTAGTTCACAAAGATTTACAGGCTGAAAGAGAAAATAAAAGTTGTCTTCAAGGTCTAGATGAATAACTTGAGACTCAGAAAGAAAGAATATCATAGCCAAATTTTCTCCATGAAGAGTCTACTGTGGACTGCAATACCGGGTTTGATATTAAAGTTCTAGTACTTCTACTCTGCCAGGGCTTCTCTCTATAAGATAAAAGACTACGTCATATCTGGAAGGGCCCGTGTGCGTGAGCCCTTACTTGCCAATGTGAACATGCATGTTTGCAGAAATTCTAATCCATCCCCATAGCTCATAGTGAACGTGTATGAAAAGATGGCCGTCCACCATGTTTAAGCCAGCAGTACTTGGGGCTGAGACAGCTGCAGTCACCTTGAGTTTTTATTGTCTGAGCATGTTATTGGTTTCACCTTCCTCATAAGATCACCCATACACCAACCATAATACCAAAGGCATAGCTCTGGTCACCTGAGGAAGTCTTATGCCACATAACTTTCAAATTTTATAAATTGTTCTATATTTATATATATTCTAATCTCACCCAGGAACATTTTGATTATAACATGGGCCCCTATTTTCTCCAGAAATGAAAGAGTTCAATTTTATGGTCACAAGAATCCAGTATGCATAAGGGATGATCATTCTAATTTTAATCAATAAATTATCCTTTTCATTTTGTATCAATTTACTCATTCTTTCACAGATTCAAAAATAATTTATTTCTTCCCTGAGGAGAATTCTGTGTGAATACAAATTTTTCTACCTTACTTCTCAAATCTATACAGATCATTCAGAAGTGAAAGGGGAAAAAAATTATTATAGATGTCTATAGTAGAAAAAGGAAAAAAAATACTACGACCTTCAATTTATATATAAGTATCTCCGGAGCTCATGTCAGGTAAAGCCAGAGAGGAAAAGAAGCCCCTGCCATCTGTTACATGGATGAACCTGACCTCAAACTGCAACCTGTGAAAGACCCTGAGCCAGAACCATTCAGTCAAACCAGTCTCAGACTCCTGACCCATGTCCTGAGATATAATGAATGCTGTTGTTTTAAGTCACTCAGTTTGGGGTTATCTTTTGTACTGCAAGAGATAACTAATGTATGACTTTTCAAATGAAAAGGATCTGAAAGTGCCTAAAAGCAAAGTGTTAGCCACGGGAAAGCACTGCTTTGGAAGAAGAGAGGCAGCTACCCTGGAAGCCCTTCCTTGGAGGCTTAATGGTAAAGGGAAAGAAGGAAGCAAGAAAAATTATAAATTAAGAGTTTTTACAGAGGTGAAAAACCAGAACATATAGCTCTCCTCCATCTCATAAACACGTTACTAAATAACCTGCATTTCACTGGGTAACCAATTGTATTCTTTTTATTTGGGGGGGGGCGGGTACAAGGAATTGAATCCAGGGGCAATCAACCACTGAGCCACATCCCCAGCTCTATTTCGTATTTTATTTAGAAACAGGGTCTCACTGAGTTGCTTAGTCCCTTGCCATTGTTGAGGCAGGCTTTGAATTCTTAATCCTCCTGCTTTGGCCTCCTGAGCTTCTGGGATTATAGGCATGTGCCATGGTGCCAGGCCACAAGTGCATTCTTAAAGAAACCAAATAAACCACATAAATCCCAGTCTCTTCACCATAGAAACTCATGCTGTTCACCCAGGAAAATTTAGCCACTTACAAATAAACAGAAAATGGCAGGTCATAACCAAACAACGTTACTATAAGAAAAAAAAACAATAGGGCTGGGATGTACAACAGTGGAAGAATGCTTGCCCAGCACACATGGGGCCCTGAGTTTGAAATCTACTACCACAGGGGGAAAAGGGATATGAGAATCAAGATTTCTCAGCTAATGAAACTGAGAATTATAAAACTGAGAAAACTGGTAAGACATGCAATGAGTCCAAACAGGAAAATGTGGTGTGGAATTGGCCAATGCTAGGAAGTAAATTGAAGGAAAAGACCAAATTATCTGAGCAATAAAGATTAATTTCGGGGCTGGGTATGTGGCTCAAGTGGTAGTGCACTCACCTAGCATGCATGAGGCACTGGGTTTGATTCTCAGCACCACATAAAAACAAAATAAAGATATTGTGTCTACCTAAAACTAAAAATAAATATTTTTTTAAAAAAGATTAATTTCGAGTAATCTAGGGAGTGTAGTATCACTAAAACTAAAAGGATACTAAGGAGAGGAATGAAAATAGCCAAGAGAAAGAAAAGGAAAAGGTAAGAATCAAAAACAAACTCAAATAGAGGAGAGAAAGAAGATCCTAATAATAATAATAATAATAATAATAATAATAATAATAGGGAAACAAACTAATATTTAAAACTAGAATCAAAGAAAACTTTCCAGGTATAAAAATCTCAATATACATTTTAGAAGGGGCCACTATAACTAGAAGGGTGTACTTTAGCATATATCCTACAAAATTTATTAGTTTTCAACACTATAGAAATTAAAAGCCATTTCTACTGGGAAAAAAAAGACGATGCTTTATATGAAACAAAAAAATTAGGATGTTATTGGGCTGGGGATGTGGCTCAAGTGGTAGCGCTCGCCTGGCATGCGTGTGGCCCGGGTTCGATCCTCAGCACCACATACCAACAAAGATGTTGTGTCCGCCGAGAACTAAAAAATAAATATTAAAAATTCTCTCTCTCTCTCTCTCCTCTCTCACTCTCTCTTTAAAAAAAAATTTTTAAAAAATTAGGATGTTGGTCATTTGAGCAATATAAAATAATAGTGGTGCAACAATTTCAAGAAATCCAAGGAAATGATTAATGGATTCCCCATGATTTTATATCCAGCCAAACTGGCTTTCAAGAGCTGACTCTATCTAAGAGATTAAAATACAAAGAACTTGGAAAACATTATACTGAGGATCCTTTCCTTAAGAGTCTATTTGAGGACGAGTCTTTATCTCCATCACATAGTCGATATTGTCAATAAACTGTTTATTGCTTTGTTGTTAATTTATTTGGCCAGACAGTATTTTGAAATGCCCTTAAGTAGGTCACAGGCTATCTAAAGTCCACTGGGTCTGCACACTTATATATGTCTATGTATATTCATTCACATCACCTTCTGGTCCCTGAAGGCATTTTAGTTGGACCCCCAGTGCTACTGTATACAATGCTGAACAAGCACCTGAAGATTCTGCTCTCCAGAAGCTCACACATCTACCTATATCAGTAAGCACTCCTGAACCGGAGAAAGCTTGAGACACTGAGAAAGCTAATTTCCTTCTGAAACCCTGGGGTATAGAAGAAGGACCTGAAGAATTCACCAAGGTGAGCCCTCTTTCATTGGCAGCACCATATGTCATCATGTGGATTTCCATACTTCCATTAGGATTTCTAAACATCTTGGATCATGGTGGATTGGAGATCTAATGTCATCTTCATTTACAAGAAAGCAAGAAGTTACTATATGGCTTATCATGAGGCCTGGGAATAAGAAATCGCTTTGTAGTGTGTGGCCAAAATAAAGAAGCAAAATATTGAAAAATAATTTTCAAATGAGCAATTATAGAGCAAATATATACTATATAAAGTAGCAGAATGTATTCAATTCTATACCTACACTCAGGTGAGGATACAACCTGTGATTGTGGAAGACGCTGGAGGAATAAGTGAGGTAGTTTTAAAGGAGTGCAGTCATCCTTAGTGTGTGCCAAAAATACATAGAAATGAGGTGAAATAATACATTATAAGAAATCTTGAAGGTCAACATATCAAATTTCTGTTGTTCCTCTCCCAATCTCCATCCTCTCAGCTTCATCTCAGATTCCTGTGGCTTCAGCACAGTTATACATGAAACTTAACTCACCTTGTTCAGTTAGCAGCTCCCCCCAAGTGTGTACAGCACATCTTCTGCTTTCTGCTATAGGGTTTCTCTGCTTGACATGCCTAGAAGGGTTGAGGAGTTAATAAAACCGAGGACAGACTTCAATGGGTGATAGAGCTATAAATGTCTCTCCCTGGAGATTCCATCCAGCCAGATCTCCTGAGAGTGGGAAATTCTGAGAGTTGTTTTAAATGCTTCTCAGGAGATCTGGCTGGATGGAATCTCCCATGGTGTAACCAAATCCATGGAACATTCCTTTTCCCGCTTACTTTTACACACCTCTGGTCCCTAGGGCTGATCTAGGAATCAATTCCAAATAAACTTCCTGTACTCAAGAACTTGTTACTGGGGTTTAGTGGGCCCAGACTGAATCAATCTTCTAGGGAGAAGTCCCACCCTTCCCTGCAAGTGGGAGAGAAGAACCACCTTCAGTTTTTTCTGGTGTTAGCACTTCCTAAAGCCCTTAGTCTATTTTTGTTTTGTTTTGTTTGTTTTGCTGCATTCGTAATTACCTGCCTGTGAAATGCAACCTTGTGTCTCTAAGACAGGATACAAAATGTTCCCTTTTTCAAGTGCAGTGATTCTTACAGAAGCATGCCTTGTAGTTTGTGGAGCATTATAAAAATTCATCTAAAAGTATGATGATGAGCTCTCCTGAGGTTGTTCTGATGCTCAACCATAATTGATAACCGCCATTGAAATAGAGATCCCAATCTACTCACCTGCCCTTGCCCACCTCCATCATTTGTCTACAGAGGATCTCCAGGGATCTAGAAAGTGGGGATAAGTCAATGAATAGAACTAGATCTGTTTGAAGGTCCTATACTTGCCTTCAATGTCTCTGCCTTGATGAATCCCTCCCCGGCCACTTTGACTATCAACGGTTTTAATGTTGCATTCCCTCTGCTTATAGTTAGGAGAGTCATCTCTGATTCTGCCCCAATAACTGGGATTCACCTTGTTATGGAACTTCTTGCATTGCCCTGAAGTGAGTCACCCTTGTTTTTTCTACTCCACTGTGAGCTCATTAAGTGTAAGAATTTTGTTTGTCGTTGTGATTGTTCTCAATGATCTTGGAAGGAAGGGAGGGATGGTGAGAGGAAAAAAAAGAGAGAGAAAGGGAGTTATAAGGAAAGCAGATAAATCATCATGAATGTCCCTTCCTACATCTTTCAATGTGGCCCTCTGCAAAATGCAGAGGAGAGGAAAGAAAAAACAAGCATTACGTACTTGTGAATGGGCACTCTCATATTTAATGGCCCCAACAGTCTTGACTTATAAATATTATTGTTTTCGTTTTAAAGATAAGAAAGCAGATATTTAAAGAGATAAATATCTTGCCCAATGTCATACTTTTCAGTAAGTGCAGGATCTGGGATTTGACCCCAAATCTCCCAGTGAGGACAAGACCCAGAATTTTTTACCAGACTTGCTTACGTAGAATGCTGAAGTGGGAGTGGGAGTGGTGAATGTGTGTGTGTGTGTGTGTGTTTGTACATATACAGGTATTTTTTGTATATATATATATATATATATATATATATATACATATACATATATATGGTATTTTGGTATATATATTTATATAGTACATATATATTATATGTAAATATGTAATGTTTTTATGTTTATTAAATATATAATAAACAGGTTTATTTATATAATATATTTATTACAATATATAAATATATGTTATATAAATATATATAAATACTTTTCACTCCACTGAAACCTCTCAGAGTCAGAAATAATATTTGTTTCATCATTTCTAATAAAAGAATCAGTGTTTAACAAAGTTACCACCAGGAGAAAAAGATATTCTTCAAGGGACTGTTTGTTTCTTTTGATTTGGGGCATTAAAGGTCTCTGTAGTCCCGTTAGAAATTTTCCATCAAGGTTATTCTCCAAGTTCATGTGGATGACTTTGAAATTTAAATTTTTCCCATCATCTTTTAGAATGAAGGCTAAGGTTGAAAAGGCATATTTCATTCTTCTCCTTTTCCCCATAGCTTTCAGCATCTCCTTTTTCTCACCATTATCCTTTCCCTTATCTATGATCTATCTGAGCAATGTTTTCCTTGTATCTTCAGTGGGCTCTCTTCCTCCCATTTCTCTGTTCTTTAAGGCTCTCTGCATATTCCCTGTGGAACTGATGCCAAATATAATTGCCCTGCGCTGTTTGGGAAAGGCTTAGATTTGTTTCACAGGTTGTTTCTTTAGCTTTAATAAGTACAGACACTTACTAGCTTGCCACAATTTCATTCTCCCCTTAGTGGGTTGCATTTCATTGCTTGTTAATGTGTAAATCATACATTCCTCTAATTATGCCTTTTCCTTTCAGCTCAGAGCTTAAAAATTAGTGATGGGCTGGGACTCTGATAGAAGTGTCTAGAATGGTTTCTTCACACTCATTTGGGGATGCCACTGGGACAGAGTACATTTAGCTTCAGTGTGTCTTGGCATGTGTGGTCAGCTGCTCTGAACGTTCAGTTTGCTTTTGATTCAGGGATGGGAAACAACAGCTAGAGTCTGAAGAAAACACACATCTCATGAATGTCAGCCATGCAAACTCAGAACTACAAATTCATATGTGCTAATCTAAGAATGAGTCAACACCCTAGTAATTTTGCTATTTCTCATTAACTTCGTTCATTTTGTATTTCCTAGTAATCTAACTCTGATATTGTGAGGTTTTTTGTTTTTTTTTTTGTTTGTTTTTTGTTTTTTTTGGTTTTTTTTTTTGTGTGTGTGTGTGTGTGCTTCTGATAAAAAGCCGAAATGAGGGCTGGGGTTGTGGCTCAGCGGTAGAGCACTTGCCTAGCAAGTGTGAAGCCCTGGGTTCAATTCTCAGCACCACATAAAAATAAATAAATAAAATAAAGGTATTGTGTCCAACTACAACTAAAAAAAAAGTCAAAATGAACTTTTTTACTTGAATCAACTGACAGTAATGTGTGTATATGTGTAAATATACATACACACACACACACACACATAGATTTCTATGTATATGGAAAATTATTTTAATTACTCCCCATTTTATATGGAATTATTTCCAGTTTGTACAGGGGAAAATATCACATAAAACTTATTGCAATTAGGATTATTTTTTGAATTATAGCAATAAATGAAAATTTAAAATAGATTACATCCTCCTATCCTTGTAATTCAAAGTGTAGTCTTGAGTCCAGCAGCATTGGCAGGAAATCTCAGCCCCAGCTACCATTCTCTAGACCTGCAGAATCTTATTCCAAGATCTTCTGATGATTTGTGTGTACATTTATGCTTAGGAAGTACTGTTTATTTTCACAGATCCTCTCAAATTCTCTGCTTTGAAATAGATGTATAATTAAATCAAACTACTAAAAAATGTAGGTAAATAGTATGTGCATTAAACCCCATTACAGAAAGATTTCAAGTTCTGAAGAGAATCTCTTTTGTGTAAGGAGATTGGGGATATTTACCCCATCTTAACATTCAGTCTTGTTCCTGTTATACTGTGTCTTTGTTGGCTGGGATTTATTTGAAGGAGGGTTGAGGAAGTGAATACCACCACTCAGAAGTGGGTAGTCATTAGAACCAGTTTAGGTATCTCAAAGAGTAAAAATAAAGACATGTAGAGGTGGGACATTTGACATGCAAATACTTGGCTTACGTGTTACTTAAGTCTTACTCAATGGTAATGCTTTCTTTTTCTTTTTTTTTTTTCTTTATCTTTAGTTTCTGCCTTTTATATTCCTGTTAAACCCTCTTGTCAGTATACCACAGGACTACCATATGTATTCCAGTGTTGGATTTACACATTACATACAATTGCCTAATAAATTGAATATAATTTGCCTAATAAATTGAATATAAATTTAAAAGTTCTTTCTCCACATGCAGCTTGACTCTGATGTTATCTGTCTCTTCAATGCTGACATTTCAGACTGGACAATTCTTAGTTGTGGGAGGTTGTCCCACTTCTTGGTTGGATGTTTAACAGTGCTGCTGACCCCTTACCTGCTGGGTGCCAGTAGCACTTTTTAGTTGTGACAACCAAATATCTCTACACCTTGCCAAATGTCCTCTGGTTGAGAACCATTGATCTAAAATAAGCTATCAAACTCCCTATAGTAATTCTGTGATTCCTAATTTAAAGTACCTTCTATAACATGTGGAACATGCAGAAAAGGTACTTACTAATAATAATAGTCAATGATATTCAGTGATGAGTACTTTACCTTCATTATTTTGCTTAATTCTCACATCAAAACCATGAAAAAAGTTAGTAATATGTAATAATTCTCCTCTTGAACTTCCCACCTTTTTAAACCTGAACCCCAGAGAGGGTAAGCAACTAGCTAGAAACTGATGAAGCCAAGTTTTGAATTCAGGCAGGTGGACTCCAAACAATGGTCCTTTTTGGTTTTTTTTGTTTTTTTTTTTTTTCTAATAAGTTATACATGACAGTAGAATGAATTTCAATTCAGATGAAGCACAACTTTTTATATCTCTGGTTGTACATGATGTAGAGTCACACCATATATACAATGCAGTCAGAATGTCAGTTAACAAGAACACAAACAATAATGAATGTTGGTGAGGATGTGGGAGAAAAGGTACACTGATACTTTCCTGGTGGGACTGCAAATTGGTACAATCACTCTGGAAAGCAGTCTGGAGATTCCTTTTAAAATTTCTGATGGAACCATCATTCAACCCAGCTATCCCACTCTTCAGTCTTTACCCAAAGAACTTAAAAACAGCATACTATAGTGACACAGCCACATCAATGTTTATAGCAGCTCAATTCTAGGTTGGTTGTGGAACCAACCTAGATGCTCTTCAATAGATGAATGGACAAAGAAACTGTGGTATCTATACACAACGGAATATTGCTCAGTATTAGGAAAGAATAAAATTATGGCATTTGTAAGTAAATAAAGTTGGAGAATATCATGCTAAGTGAAGTAAGCCAATCTCCAAAACCTAGAGGCCAAATGTTTTCTCTGATAAGTGGATGCTGATATAATGGGGGATGAAGGGCATGGGATGAATGGAGAAACTCTGGATGGGGCATAGAGAAGTATGGGAAGGGGAGGGGTGGCGGGTAGGAAAGATGGTGGAATGAGAAGGTCATCATTACCCTAGGCACATGTATGACTGCATAAATGGTGTGACTCTTTTTTCTTTTTAAGGAAAGATGGGATGCAATCTTTTGCTTTTCATAAAGTGTTTCCCTGAGTTGCTATTCTTCCATTCTTATTTTTTTTATTTGTTTTTATTTGTTTTATTTTTGGTTTTGAGTTGTGCTGTTTTGAGCATGTGGACTCATTTAGAAATGACTTCAGAGTGGCTAAAATGGGAATGAATAACTTGAAGATGAATGATAATACATCATACTGGGTCTTCCTATTTCCCTTGTCTCCAAATGGCATTGGAAAAAAAAGAATTACAACAAAATTTCAGAAAATAGCAGTCTTGTCAATGACTAGAAAATATGTATCAGCACATTAAAAGAAAACTCTAGCTTTCTGCTCATTATCCTGAGTAATAGCACAAAAGTGAGATAGTTTTGGTGTGGATGGTTTCAAGGGCTTCTTCAAGGTTTCATGTGTTGAAAAATTGAATCCTTATTGTGAGGTATTAGGAAGTTAGAAACTTCGTCTCACTGTGGTATTTAGAGGCAGGGTCTTGGTAGGTGATTTGGGTTAGCTAAGTACTTTAAGGTGGAGCCAGTGATTGATTCCTGGTGGCTCTCTGAGAGAGAGTGAGACCACAAAGATACACTTGCTTCCTTTCCTGTCTCTTGCCAGGTAATTCCCTGTGCTACCTTGGGACTCTGCCAGCAAGAAGTCCATCAGAAGATAAGGCACAAACTTGTACCTCCAGATTCATGGGCCAAAATAAACCTCCTTTCTTTATAACTCATTCAGTCTGGGGTGATGTTACTGGCAATAGAAAATGGAACTAATACAGAGATATATGAAAAGGACATTCATTAAAATGCACTAAGTGTTTGGCTAGCATGTGATAGGGGAAAAAAAAACTCTCATTGGAAACATCCTAATAATCTTTCTTTTTTCTTTTTCCATTCGTCAACAATTATTTCTGATAGAAGGAAATTGGGAATGGAGAAATGGATGAACAGTTAAGCAAATGCAGGGACCTTTAATTGATACTTCTATTGTATCCTTGTCAAATGACTTTATTCCAAGTAGTTATTCTCAAATATTGATCTCAAGAAGGGCACTCACTGGTAAACATACTTGCATGGAAACTACGTGTGAGAAAGTTTCATAACCAAGTTGATCAAATTTATAATACAGTATCAGAAGCATGGCTTTATGCCATGTGGCTCACTCTCATCATTTTAACACTGTATTTAAAATAAAATTTAAAAAAAAAAAAAGAAATTCTGGGAAGGCACGAGGGTTTTGGCTGACAAGAAAAGATCAGTGGACAAGAGAAAAGCATAGTTTTATGTGACACGGGAGACTTCCCTCAGAAACGAAGACCCTAAGATCCAGGGAAAACTATGTTTCTATGCCGAGTCTGATGAGAGGTGGGGATAGTGGAAAATAACTGGACAAGTGAATGCACTGTAATGGTAATAGACCATGTGAGGGAACGCTGCCAAGCCTGTGTGTTCAGATTCTTCTTGGCCTCCCTGTGCAGCATTCCCTCCCCCTGGGTAAGGGGCAGGACTCCTCTGGAATGAGAGTCCCATGACTGACTTTCAAGCAAGATAGGTCAGCAAATTCCTTGTGGCCAGATCTCAAATAGAAAAATGGGGAAGGGCAGAGTGACCTTCTCTTTTCTGAAGCCCTTCCAATCTCCTTCAGTTCAAAGTACTTTGGGGTAACATTTTCGGAGCCTCAAAAGCACATTCTTTGGTATTCCTGCCATCCAATAGTGAGGTAGGTATTCTCTTCTTTCACCTTGGGGTGCACTTGAAATCTTGAAACCAATAGAACACATCAGAAGCAAGGCCACGTGACTTTTTAACTTATTCTGGAAGAGCGGGTCTGTCCCCACCTTGCTCTTGGAGCCCTGAACAGCTCTGTGAGAACCCCATCTCAAGGCTGCCATATGTGAGTGCCAGTGACACTTGTGGCTACTGTGTCACCAGACTCCTCTTAGTGTCTCTGAGCTGAGGCCCCAGAGATAATGTAAATCAGAGACAAATCATTTCTGTTGTGCTGTCTCAGAATTTCTGATGCAGGGGATCAAAGAGCATCACAAGATGGTTGCTTTGCAATACTAATTTAAGGTGGTTTGTTCCACAGAAATAGTAACTAAAACAACTTCTTTTTTCCATGCTTTCCCCCATGTCCTCAGGGCCCAGAGTTCTGTGACTTGTAAAATATTCTAAAATAGCTGAAAATAGAATTTTGACTATGAATAGGACTTTAAATTGTATAAATCCACAGTTCTCCTAATTGAGTAATTTCCACAGAGCCATATTTCCATTCTACCTATACTGTTATTAATAATATTCAACACTCTTTACTCATTAGCTATATATTAAGTGATACTAGCCATGACATCAGAAATTTGTTGCTATGTTCTATTCTTCTACCATGATGAACACTCATAGATGTTAATATAAAACTAATTATACAAATTGTATGCTGTATAGCACCAATGTAAGAGGTATCCCAGTTTTGAATATAATGAACTGATACACACCTTTCATGGAACAGGCAACTCCCTCTTTCTGGTCTCGGAGTAATTGTGTGCTAAGCAATCTTTCCATCTCTACAATTGAAGAATCAGAACCATTCTGCAGCTGGACACGGTGTTGCACAGCCATAATCCCAGCTACTCTGGAGGCTGAGGCAGGAGAATCATTAGTTTGAAGCCATCCTGGGGCGCAACTTAGCAAAACCTGGTTTCAAATAAAATAAGATGGAGGTTGTGGGAGGCAACTCAGTGGTAGAGCATTTGCCTAGCATGTGTAAGGCCCTGGTTCAATTCTCAGCACCACAAAAAGAAAAAGAAAGGAAGCCAGCCAGTCAGCCATTTTGCTATCCAGTCAACTTCTCAGTTTGGTTGTGTCTCCAGAAGGGCTTCTTATATGCTTTGCTCAAGTTTATGCATTTGACTCATCTGCCAAGAAACCAGCGCTGGCTTCATAAAAGAAGGTTTGAATTGTGAAAAAACACTAGGGAGTTTTAAATTAAAGAGACAAGACTCTAATTACCTTTAAAACCAGCTCCAGGATGGCTTCTCCTAGCTCCAGCCTCCAGCCACCTAATGTGGTTAACAAGGTTTACTGAAGAGGCTAGAGAGAGAGACAGAACACGCCAGGGAGTAGACTTTTATTAGGGAACAAAAAAATTCACAGGAAATCCCATCCAATGAAGGTTAAGGGGGGCAGCATCCCAAGGTCAGGGGTGACGATTGGGTCTTCTGGGCAGTGGCCAGACACGCCTCTGCACGGACAAGCCCTCGGACCTGGAAAAGGGTGGGGAAAGCCCTGACACAGCTGTGTCTAAGCGCCTCTCACCCAGCCAGGGAGGTGACTCAAATCACATGCGAGGATGGCCTCCCACAGACTCATTTATTTTTACTAACTAAAACTCACATTTTATATTTCTCAAATACAAAATAGTCCACTTCTGATTACTGTTCCCTCAATTGTTGACTCTGATCTTACAAAACTTGTCCCTGACTAAACCCAATAAGAAAGGAACAAGGCTGAAGACTTAACTAACACACACATTTCTCTACAGTATATCTTCTCTATAGTATATGCACAATATAGTACTATATATCACATCAAAAATGACATTGCTGCATAGGGCTACTCAAAGTGCATCATGGAGATATCTACCATGCATGAACTATTTATTACGGGTCTATGATAAGCAGAAAAATTGAGAATTAGCATTTAAAAGTTTTTATGACAATTTGACACAGTAATTTAATGTCAGTTGAATCTAATAATAATTAGTAATTGGGAATTTCGTTAGGTGTGTCTTTTTTTTCCTAAAAATAAGATTTTTTTTGTGTTTTATAAAAATGATGATTTGCAATAGACTAGAATTTTTTTAAATGACACTTTACCACAGATAGTTTGAGAAGCATTTGTATATAAAAATTAACTAGAATATAAAATGTTATTTTATTTTATGGTGATTGTGATTGAACCCAAGACCCTATATAGCCTAGGTAAGTGTTATATCACTGAACTATATACCAATACCACAAAATTTTATTTATTAGAAAAAAACAGAAAATGTTAAGAGTTTCATCTTATTTTAGGAATATCCAATTTTTAAAAGTGGGAAAAAGAATATACATTAACATACACCAAAGTTCTGACATTGTCCCTAAGTGGTGGTTTATGACCAAATATTATATATCACAATGCAAAAATTGTTAGGAAAGAAAATGGAAATGTCAGTTTTCCTACTATTCACTCTTTTACTTTGTTCTCTAACTCAAATTCTCTGTCAGAATTTTGTCACTTATAAACATGACTGCCCAGTCTCACAACAATGCTTACAGATTGGTTCTTACTGAATTTGTTTTAAAAGCTAGTTTTCAGTGAAATCCAACACTAGTAGAACATAAGTTTTCTAAACATCTATACGAAGCATAATAAGACTTTAAAACAGAGCTAGAAATATGGTCTATCCTGCCTTGATCCTAGATTACCTAAATTTCTGCATAAAAGATGCAGTGAAACAGAGTTAACTTCCATGATGCCCTTGTCTGCATTCAACAATAACCAAAGTGGTTTTCACAGATCAAATGGGCTCATTAAATATTGAGGCATAGAAGCACACTCATGGTCAGTGTTCTACTTTGTGGCCATTAGCTCTATGATGTAATGGAGTCAAAGGAATATGTGATTTGAAAACAAATTTGAAGTGTGAGCTTGAATCCCAACTCAATGGATGCTTCCACATTCACAGTTGCTTTAAAAACTGGGTATTAAGTAGGTAACAGTCTAAAGAAAGACCTTATTTCACATATAGGATTTTTAGTTAATCCAAAGGATTTCATTTAAAAATGATAAATGTACTTTAGCAGAAGAAGCTAATCTTCTAGATAGTTTATTCCATGGTATGAAAGCCTGTGGTTGAAATATATAAATATCTATACATTTCTGATGAAATTAAGATTTTCGTCTCAAAATCACTACTCGGCCCAACTGCAATCTGTTTTCTGCACCCAACCCACCAACTATATTCAATAATATTGTTCTATCTTCATGAGACCCACTTTTATTTCCTGTAATTCTGGTTCTCCATCTAGTTATAAGCAATTTCTTCTCAGCTTCCTTTATTGGCTACTACTCTGAACTTTTTTTTTTTTTTTTTTTTTTTTGGTATCAGCGATTGAACACAGGGACACTTAACCACCTAGCCACATCATCAGCCCTTTTTATATTTTATTAGAGAGAGAGTCTCCCTGACTCACTAAATTGCTGAGGCTGGCTTTGAACTTGCAATGCTCCTGCCTCAGCCTCTCAAGTGCTGGGATTATAGGTGTGTGCCACCGCACCCATCTCTACTCTGGACTTTGACCACTGTTGTTTCTTTGGTCCAATGCTATTACTCATTCTCTCTAAGAACCATCTGATTAACTCCCTTGTTATTAGTTACCAACTCTCATCTAATGACTTACCCTTTTCTGTCTTCAAGTCTGGTATTTTCTCTAGCTTTGAGTTATGTGTGTAGCTGTGTGCTGAGTTTTTCTTCATCTAAAGGATCCACCTGGTGTGTCTTATACCGACCACATTAACTATTGCACAAAAGATGTTTCTCTTCCATGAATCCTGATCTCAGTTTCTGGAACCATTAGATTGCCAGATACTCTAATCAGAACCTGGAGAATATGATTGCACAACAAAAACAATGAAGATCTCAGTGGCCACCAACAGTAAGCATTTGTTCTCAGTTGTATGGGTTTTCTGAGTGACTGACAGCGGTTCTATTCTCTAGGATGGACTTAGCAGGAACGATGTGCTGTAGACGATAAGGTAGCCAGGATAGGCTTTGGACTGAGGATGATATTTAGGTATAATACACAAAGCTTTTATCCCTCTAGAAATAGAGGCTACCTCGAATATGCTTCACTATGATGAAAGAAATTCAAGATGATGAACTGCATGATCACATTTTGACCCTCTGTTTATAACAAGCCCATCAATATCCCATTAGTCAAAGAAAATTACACTGCTAACCCCAAAATCAAGGGATGGGAAATACAATTAACATGGCCAATGTTGTGGGTATGTAATTTCAAAACCCAGAGACATGTGATCTAATCTAAACAATCGTATCCTTTGCTTCCATTCTAATAGGAAAAGTCCTTATTTCAGACTTAATCATCTTAATTATCTCTGTGCAAACTTTGAAGTAGTCTCCTCTCTGGTCTCCACCTACTCAAACCCATTTTCTACCATATAATTAGGTTCTTAAAACACACACACACTCACTCACACACACGCAAATTAGTTCATGTCACTTCCTTAGAATTCCTTGTTGTTCCCCATGGCTTACCAATGCAATGCCAGGCTATGCACGCAGTGTTCTTCACATATACTCCCTGCCTCCATTACAATCTCATCACCCCACACCCCTTTGTGAGCTTTAGGGATAAATAAATGCACATGACTCTCCATGGATTGCATTTCCTTGAGTTTCTGCACCCTTCTACTGTTCCTCACATTATTTCACCTCCTGAAAATTCCTATCATTATTCAACAGCCAAATTCTTGCCTGTTCTTTAAGACATAGCTCGGGTCTCACTTCTGTATCCCTTCAGAAGGGCTTAGTCTCTAACACAGCCTTTTCTGTGTTTTCAATGGGTTTATCCAAAGTCATTTTTTTTCACCCACTGTAGGTGTTCTCAACATGACTTCCAAGAAAATCAAGGGATATTTTTTCACGTCTCTGAACATGAGTAAGGAAAAAAAATATGGTCTTATTTTTACTAATATTCAACAGTAATTTAACATTTCCTTTAAGCATGATTTTAAACAACAAACCACAGTATTATTTAGAGTGCTTCATCACCAATAGGAATTACAAATAATTTCATATTGCACTACAATTGTTGCATACAATTCAAAAATCCAAGCATCATTAAATCTTATTTAGGGCATGTGTTGGTCATCTTTGCTGTAACCAAAATATCTGACAAGAACAACTTAGAGAAAGAAGGTTTTTTTTGTTTTGTTTTGTTTTTTGGCTTATGGTTCCAAAGGGCTAGTCCGCTGTCAGCCAAGTCCCTTGGTCCGGCCCAAGGTGAGACAGCATATCATGGCAGAAGAGAGTGGTAGAGAGAAGCTGCTCCCTTCATTGGAAGTTGGGAAGCAGAGAGACAGGAGAGGGATGAGGCCAAAGGAAAGATGAACTCTTCTAGTCATGGGCCTATTGAGCCACCTCTTCCAGCCACACCCCACCTGCCTACAGTTATACCCACTCAGTCCACTCAAACCAGATGGACTAAGTTACAGATCTCCTAATTCAATTATTTTACCTCTCAATATTCCTGCATTAACACAGGAGCTTTTGGGAGACACCTCATATTCAAACCAGAACAGGTCGTTAATAAAGTGCATATATTATTATATGAAAAGCTATAAATATTTTGTTATTTTATCACTATAATTATTTTTATTTTGTTTCTATGTATTTTATTTGTCCCTATAAATATTTTCTGAAAAGGTATGACCAAATGCTACACTTCTAAAATGGAGAAGCCTGTTGTCAAGGTTCTTGGCAGCTGACATTTTCATGGCAAGGAGTACTGGAGGGTTCAAAGTCAAGATGAATGTCTAAGTCAAAAATGCTCACCTCTTTCTTTTTAAAAACTTTTCATTTTATTTTGTTTTTGTTTGTTGGAATCCTGGGTTTTTGAAGAGTTAAGGTATTCACAGAATAAAAATGCAAATGATGTGAACAGCATATAGTGAAAACTCTCCCTACAAATCAAGCTTTGCCTCATGGAATAAACTAGTGTAATGAGTTTCTTATGGCCATTTCCAGAGGCATCTATCCCTATAAGCAGATTGTGGGTGTGGGTGTGTGTCAATGGAAAAGGAAAATTTGTAAACACACATGCACACACACTTTGCTCTTTTGCAACTCTCCTGGTGGCCTATCACACGTTGTTGTACACCTACTCTTACTTTGCTAAGAGTAACCATCTCTTATTAGGTCAAAATTACTGTCAGGATTCAAAATAGGAACCCCTTGACATTTAAGACTTCAGTTGCTTATCCCCCATTTAAAGAAAACAAAATTATAACCAAAATAAAAATTGAAAAATGAAGGATACTTCACTATACACTATCCCAGGTATTTTTTTTTCTTTTTAAGCCTAAAATCCTCAACACAAATCTGAGTGCACTAGCCAATCAATGTAAGCAGCTTAAAGTAAATAACACGAGGCAGTCTTCCAGGCATTGCTAATAGAAGCTGACTTTTTTACTTAAGTAGTTTAAAGTTCAGCATTTCGAAAATAAATTGCCTATCATTGCTCAATACTACAGTTGATGGTATTTTTCCTTTTTAAATAATTAAATCCAGTGATAGATTTTAGTTTGTCTACTCATGGGAATACAATGTTTTTAAAACAGTACAACTGAAAATAATAACAAATTCAATACCTCTTAATAATAAAAGTCCTGAAGAAATGAGGTATAGAGGAACTTACCTCAACACAACACAGTTATGCATGATAAAGACAAAGCCAACATCATAGTGAATGGGGAAAAACTGAAGGCATTTCCTCTAAAATCAGAAACAGGACAAGAACATTCATTCTCATGACTCTTATCGAATATACTTGAAGTTGTATCCAGAGCAATCAGGCAACAGAAAGAAATAAAAGCAATACAAAGAGGAAAGTCAGAATCAAATTATCCTTATGAGCAGAGGATATGATTCCACACTTAGAGAACCCTAACGACTTTATTAGAAGACTTTTAGATCTGATAAATAAATTCTAAGTGGCAGTATACAAAATCAACATACAAAACTCAATAGTGTTTCTATGGTCCAATAATGAACCCACAAGAAAGAAATCAGGGAAAAAAATTTATTCACAGTAGTACTGGAAATATAAATCACCTTAGTATAGCCATAATCAAGAAGGTGGAAAACATGTACAGTGACAATTACTGAAAACCTGAAGAATGAAATTGAAGAAGGTCCTACAAAGAACTTCCATGTTCATGGATCAGCAGAACTAATATTGTTAAAATGGCCATATTGCCAAAGGCCATTTACATGTTTGGTTCAATGTCCACGAAAATACCAATGATACTCAACAAAACTACGAAAAAAAAAAAAAACAATTCTAAAATTCATGTGGAAGCCCAAAAGACTCTGAGTAGCCAAACCAATCCTTAGCAAAAAAAAAAAAAGAAAGAAAGAAGATCAATGTTGGAGGCATCACTATCTGATTTCAAAATATACTACAGAGCCATGGTGACAAAAACAGTATGGTATTTGCTTAAAAGCAGATGCATAGATCAATGGAATAGAGTAGAGGAGCAAGAAGTGAACCCACACATCTACAGCCTTGGATACTCCAAACAAGTGCCAACAATATATGTTGGAGAAAAGACAACCTCTTTAACAAAAGGTGCTGGAAAAATTAGATATCCACACAGAGGAGATCAAAAGTTAAGCCCTATCTCTCACCCTGTACAAAACTCAATTCAAAATGTATCCAAAACCTAAATATAAGACCTGAAGCTTTGAAACTGTAAGAGGGCAAAAAAAAAAAAAAAAAAAAAAAAACACATCAGGGAAAAAAGAGAGGCAACAACTTCTGATCTTTCTTTCTTTCATTTTTTTGACGACTTAAAAAAATTATCTTATTGGTTTTTCTTAGTTATACATGACAGTAGAATCCATTTTGATAAAATTATACATGCACAGGATATAGCTTGTTCTAATTATGACTCCATTCTTGTGGGTGGGCACAATGGGGGGGTTCACTTAGGTAATTTCATATGTGTACATAGGAAAATAATGTTAGATTTATTCTACTGTCTTTCCTATTCCTATTGCTATTCCCCCTTCTTTTCTTTCATTCCCTTTTGTCTAATCTACTGAACTTTCCTCCCCCACCCCATTGTGGCTTAGCTTCCACATATCAGCAAAAACATTCAACGTTTGGTGTTTGGGGAATTGGATTATTTCACTTAGCATGATGATATTCTCCAGAGCTGTCCATTTATTGGCAAATGTCATAAAGTCACTCTTATTTATGGCTGAGTAATATTCCATTGTGCGTATAAACCACAACTTCTTTATCCATTCATCTTTTCATGGTCATCTAGTTTGTGAATTGACCAGGACTTTTGTAGCTCAGGAAATAATAGCAGACATTGACAAGTGGGACGGCATTGAATTAGAAAGCTTCCACATGTCAAAGGAAACAATAGAATAAAGAGTTAGCCTAAGCAATAGAAGAAAGTATTTATCAGCTACTTTTCCAACAGAGAATTAATACCGAGAATATAGAGAGAACACAAAAAAACTTAACATCAAAAATACAAATCACCCAATCAAAATATGGGAAAATGAACTGAACAGATATTTCTCAGACAAAGAGGTACAAATGGTCAACAATTAAAAAGTGTTCAACATCTTTAGCTATCAAGTTTGTCTAATACAGACACAGATTCAGGAGCCAGGGTCTGGAGTGTGTCGGCAGCAGCTGCAAACAGG
This sequence comes from Urocitellus parryii, assembly GCF_045843805.1. Classification (NCBI taxonomy): domain Eukaryota; kingdom Metazoa; phylum Chordata; class Mammalia; order Rodentia; family Sciuridae; genus Urocitellus; species Urocitellus parryii. The sequence goes on along the minus strand of NC_135533.1, from coordinate 187,565,230 downwards.
TTTTCAAGTGAGGAATGTGCATGTACATCCAGAGGCAGAATGCAAAGTCTGGGAGAGCAACATCCTAGCATCCTCCCCAGGAGGGGAAAGAGGCTAATTGGACTAGAGGAGAGGAGATGGAGCTCAGAATTTTGGAAAAAGAGAAAAGGAGGAAGAAGCCTCAATATGTTCTAAAGATGTCATATATTGTTTGAGATAAACAATGGGTAAAGTAGTAACAGCACAATATAGGACAGATGTTTCAGACATCCTATAACAATGGGAACAATCTTATACTGTCTCGGAAATACAATAATTCTTCAGAAGAAAAAGGAAAAGGAAAAGATTCCTTCAGAAGAAATGCATAAAATAACATTTTTACCCATTGCCTTTTATCCAAACAGTGACTTCTCTGTTCTCCACTGTGGATCAATTCTTGGAAGGATGTAACAATTTTTGCCAAGGCAAGTAATTTAACCTCTTTGAGCCTCAATGTTCCCATCTGTGTAAGTACCATATGTACTGGAGAATATAAATGTTACAACGTCTCTGATAGTTTGGGGACCGGTTTGGTGCTATAAAAAGTTTGTTATTTCCTATTATCATTATATATCTGTTAGCAAAATTGTTGAGAGGTGCATCTTTGTTTTGCACTGTGTTCAGCTGATTCAAAGACAACCTTAAGCCCAAGAACTTAGCCATTTATCTATTTGTCAAGCTTCAGATAAGAACCAGGTTCTCTTTCTTTGAAGGTAGGTTTTTTACTTCTTTACCTGGTACTGAAACTACTCTCTTCTTTTTTTAGTGTTCTTCCTCCATAAATAACTACCATGAGGGAATTTAGTTCTTAGCCTAACCAGAACCACTAGAGTGACCAGATTTAGAAGATTCAAAGTGGGGTAGGGAGGGAGAACATGGGAGGAAAATTACCTTCTAGATAAGGAATAGGGGTGGGAGGGAAAAGGAGGGAGAAGGGGAATAGCCAGGATGGTGGAAGGAGAGGTTCATCATTATACAAAATCCATGTATGAAGCTGTGAATTTGGTGTCAACATGTCTTATATATAAACAGAGATATGATAAATGGTGGTATAAAGGTGTATTAAGAATTGTATGCAAAAAAATAAGAGAGCTCCTGTATAATGGCATAATTTGGCGTGAACATACTTTATGCACAGAGTTACAAAAAATTGTGCTGTGAATGGATAATCATGAATGTAATGCACTCCACTATTGTCATGTATGTAAGAAATAAATAAAAAAAGAAAGAACAATGAAAGAGCTTAGATGCCATCTCACAACGAGGTTCAACTAGGAAAAATAACTATATTTCACATAAGGGAGTTCATGCTACAACATTTAAATTCTGCTTTTGTGAGATAAACTTTTAAAACTGCTTAGCTTCTGAGTTAACCTAAGGGTGACACTCCCCTTAGAAATAAACGTCGCTCCACCCCTACCTCATGAGTAGACAAGTAGTTTAACTTAAAAGAAAGAAAGAAAAAGAAAAGGAAAGAAGAAATCCCTGAAGAGGGCTTATGGAAGTGTTATGCTTAAGGTAAGCAAGGGACAAAATATAAAAGAAAATATAAAAGGAGAAATGGAGGGCAAGGACCAGCAGCCCCAGCTAAACAAAGAAAGCTCATTTGTTACGGTCCAAAAAAACCCCTATTTTTACAGTCTTTTTTTTGTATTTCACTATTGCACTAGAAACTGATGACTAATAAATACCTACCTAAAAATTAAAAAAAAGAAAGAAAGAAAGAAAGAAAGAAAGAAAGAAAGAAAGAAAGAAAGAAAGAAAGAAAGAAAGAAAAAGTAGCCCGAGATAAAACCTACCAACCTGGAGTTATGCTGGTCTGTCCCTGTTCTCCCATTGAGAGTTAGAAGACAACTTACTGGCTCCTGAGATGAGGACATGCTGATTTCCCTGTTTCTCTCCTTGAAAAGATAAAGGGACATGCCAGTTTCCCTGTTCCCCCACTGAGAGATAGGAAAACTGCCTGTCTCTGTTCCCAAGAAACAAACTTGCCTTCCACAAGATCAGGGGATGCTCACTATGTCAGGCAAGACTAAACCCACCCCTGGCGCACAGCCATGATTCTAGCCTATAAAAAGTCATATTCAAGGGGCAGTTGCTGCTGCGGTCCCTCTTTGCTGCTGCTGTCCCTCTCTTTGTGCAGAGCAGCCTTGTCAGCCTCCTGACAATAAACCCACTTCTTACCCCAGGTGTATGTGAGATCAGTCCTGTGCCACTTTTCTTTCTCTGACCATTTACTATGTACCACTCTTTTAAATGTCTTACATGTGTTAATTGATTTAGCTTTCATGAAATCCACATATGAGATAAGTAATATTATTTTTCCTTATTTTACGGGTAAAGGAAACAAAGTTCACAAACTCTATAATGGAGAGCTGAAATTGAAAGAGGTTGCCTGAGATGAAAGTCTATATTTTCAAATGTTGGTTTCTACCTGGGTTGCTAAGATAGAGGGGGACTTGCAGGGAGTGGGAGAAGAGGGTATTCCTTACCCATTTGAAAACTCTTTCTCTTTTTCACCTAGGTATATTTCCTGTGTACATATGGTTCATGAATGTGGGTGGCTTTGTATAAAGATCTTCAATTTGGAGTTTATTTTAATTTGCTAGACTATATAAGATAAATTTACTTTTGTGAATGCCCTAACTGAATACCAGAAAGGGGTATTAGCTAAAAATATGAAAAAGTATTGGAAGAGAAAAAAAAATCCCTGTAGTATGGGCTACAAGTCATTGGTAATAATAGGTCTAGAGTAGAGAGGTGGGAAGAATTTGCCCCCATGCAATTGGAAGACCTGTCAGCCAAGGCTCATCATTTGTACTCGACTTTTCCTGCCATGATGACTCCCGGGGCTGCCACTAAGTGTAATAAGAAAACCATCTCAAGATGAGCCGGCTCCCATCAGAATTTTTCATGCAGGTCTTGCCAGATTGGTCTACTCACAGGGCTCCCTGGGTCTTATCAAAACAAAGGAGAGCAAGACAATATGGTGTCTTTTGTCCCCTTTAGTCCCATTTCTCCTTTTGTTTGGGAGCCTTGAAAATGGGGAAGATAGTAGAAAAGCAGAGAATCTGCTGCTTGGAGAAGCTGAGAGTCTCAATTTTCTGCTTGTCCCAAATTAGCCTTGCAGTGAAAAGTTCATTTAAAGAGCTTCATTTAGGTTCTGAAATTTAAACCCACTGTAAGAAGCATTCTAGTTTCACCTCAAACATGGAGAAATCTAGAAAGCTCCATACTTATAATGTTTAAAATATTTGCATTGAATAAGGTGTAGATTACTTTTTTTTTTTTTTTTTTTTGCAATTGTGAGAAAATGGAGGTCGCAGGGCAGACTTGTAGGGGAAAATCTAGGAGAATAAGTACCTACTGGAAAAGACAGGATCTAAGCATTTGTTTGCTTGGGAATGACTCTCTGCATGTCTTATGTATCTGTTTCTTAGAGCTGCCATCACTAAATACCAGGTTCTAAAGTTAAGTGGCTTAAAACAACATAAAGGTATTTTCTTACAGTTCTGGAGTGTGAAATAAAGGTGTCGGCAGCATTGAGTTCTCTCTGAAGTTCTAGGGAAAAATCTGTTCCATGTCTCTCTTCCAGCTTCTGGTGGTTTCTGGCACTCCTTGGCAGCCCTGGATTTGTAGCTTCGTCTCTCCACTGATCCTCACATGGCTGTTCTCCCTCTGTATTTGTCTCTGTGCCAAAATCTTCCTGTTTTGATTAAGACACCAGTCATATTGGATTTAGTACCTTCCTTAATCTAATATGGCCGCCTCTTAATTTAATGACATCTCTGAAGACTCTATTTCCAAATAAGGTCACATTTACAGGTTCTGGGGGGTTGGGAGTTGAACATTACAATTCAACCCAGTACATATAAGCCCAGTAATATGATTGATCTAAACTTGTAGGCTGGTGGAGATTGTTGACACTGGGTGGAGAGAGCTGCAGATATAACAGAAATTTGTTCCCTATAGAAGTTTTCCTCAGGAACCCCATCAGGGAAGATGAGGAAGAAAACATCCCTCATGTTGCTAGCTGGGGGAAAGAAACAAAAATTTCTGCTAAAAATGCCAACACCGACTTCATCTCTCCTCTGGGAGAAAATGACAACAGCAATAACCACAAAATTAAAAATTAAAACAAAAAAAAGTTAAACCCTAAGAAAAGCAAAGAAGAGCAAAGACAAAAACCCTGATCTGAATCAGTAGGAAGGAAAGAGCAAAAGAAAAACTGTAACTTTGGGGTACTATTGGGAACCCTTTGTAGCCAGGGGAAGGAAACAGGACAAAAATAGAAAGTAGAAATCTCTACCCTTAGGAGAGAAACAGGAGTGGCTAGGTACAGCTCAATAGGAAGAAGGGACAGGAACATTGGCAAAATCCACGTCTCTGAGACTAAGACTTGGGCTTAGTGAGAACATCAGAGGACTCTTGCAAAATATTTAAAGCACAGTGCTTACTTTAATAGAAAATCAGTGGAGGGTTCACCAAAGTAATAGATTTTAAGCTAGTTTCCCAAAGACTTTGAGTTCTGCTTCTAGGACGGCCGTGATAAAAGAATGATGATTCCTTCACCCAAAACAAGCCAGGAAGCACATACCTGGGAAATGTCCTAAGGAGACCCGATTGATCTCTACCACTGGCCTAAAGGATGAAGTCAAGAAGGAGGAAAGAAAGTAAGAGCAAAATCTCCAATGCAACAAAACTCTAAACATTTTAAAAGGATAATAAGTTTAAAATGTTGCTATTTCAGTTGGTGGGCATGGGTGTAATATATTCCATATGCTGTGCTTTTGTAGAAATATTGATGTATTGATGATTTCTGGTTGTGGATGGTCTCCCAGTGAAATCTCGCATCAGCTACCCGCAAGTCACTCACTGTATGAATAAGCAGACAGTGAGTGACATGCTGGCAAACCTTGGGAGAAGCCAGGCAACAATCCTTGCCTTGGGACTCAGCTACTGCTTTCAGACTGTGGCTAACACTCTCTTAAAGGACATTTAGTTTAGAACTTTTGTTGTTTCTTAGTTGTAAAGAATGCTCAATAGTCAAAGAGACTGCACAAAACACATATGTAATCTCTGAAATTGAGCATCTTTAAAATTGAATAATGTGTAGTTTTCAGAGGAATAATAGCTATCTTGGGGTTTCAAAACCAAACAAAAGTGTTAGTCTTCTCTTCATGTATAATATCCCTGTGTTCATAAAAGTCAAGAGAACATGCAATTATGTAGAGTAAAATTTCAGACAAGATCATTCTAGGTTGTTCAAATTCAGCCCTTTAATAGGAGGAGTTTTGCATGGTGAATAGCAGAGAGCAGGGGAGAGTGGTATCTTTCTGGGTGACACTAATTTTGTAATTTTGGCTTACACTTGAGTATGTAACTTGTAAAAATCATATGGATCATTTAGGGTATACGCAATGTTCTTTGTGATATCATTAAATTCAAGTTAAAAGTAAAGTTAAGATCCAAATAAAGAGACAAGTCAATCACAGGGCAGTCAGAGACAGAGAAAGTACCTCAGACAAAGTACCCCCCCACACCCCCCCCAACACACACATTTACAATAATTTTCTTATGCTCTTTATACTTTTTCAGATCCTGTAAAGGCCAGAATTCATTACATTTTGCTAGTTATGATCATTTGTCTTGGAAATACCTCTTTGATGCAACCTGCTTATTGGTATGATTCCAGAAACTTCTTGGGATAAACTTACCTTATGCATGAGGTCTGCTGAAGATCTTACCCTTGGTTTTCAAGTCCAGTTTGTAGCTGATAAGTAGGTAATCTTGAATTGCTACCACCTGCCCCCTACCATCAGGCACTCCCTTTAAATTAGATGCCCTGTTGAAAGTCCCAAGAAAGCAGAAAGAATGGTGATGGGATGATGACGTAGGATTATCCTTCAAATGGGTGGTGGTGGGCGTGGTGAATGGAGCTCCAATAGCAGCTGAGCCTCTGTGCTTTCTTGTTTTAGTGCCTTGGGGGCTGTGATTTCAAGCCTGGCATTTTTGTCCTCTGGAATCTGGGCAACATTGCAAAATAGCTACTTGTTACCTTGGCTCATTTAATTCCTTGCCTCCTTTCATCTTAGGAATTTATCCTGACATTAACTTTCAGGAGTTACCCTTGTTGGAATATTTTATGTTTTAATGGAAAACTTCAGAATATAAAAGTTCAAATTATACCTAGGATTTGATTTTCTTTACAATTTTTGTGCATGGTATGTGTGTTGCCTTTTTTTTTTCCTCATAAATAATCTGATAAACTGGACATGGTGGCGCATGACTGTAATCCCATTGACTCAGGAGACTGAGGGAGGAGGATTGTAATTTCAAGGCCAGCCTCAGCAATTTAGCAAGGCTCATGTCTCAAAATAAAATCATAAAAAGGGCTAGGGATGTAGTTCAGTGGTAAAGTGCCCCTGGGTTCAATCCCCAGTAACAAAAAGAATAAATACTCTGATAAATAAAAGTTATGCATTTGGATAAATAAAGAAGCTAAAGTTCAGGGAGAAAGAAAACCATTTTTCAGATGGTAGGTCTAGTTAGATTCCAAGATCTTTCCCCTGCTTCCCAAACACTTCTTCCCCTGCTTTGTGGTCTACCTTTAAGAATAAAATTATAAGGATAAAATGTCAAGTAAAAGAATAGTTATTTTGGGCCATGTATCCCTTCAAATCATATCAGTGGTTCCAGCACTATTATGAGGAAAATCTTTGGCATTTTATAGCTAGCATATCCTAAATTTAGATCCTGTCTGAACTCTGAAAACTTGGCCGGGTCATATAACTTTCCACAGACCCACTTCCAGCATGTTAAAAATGTGGCCAGCACTGTACCTGGAATGATTGTGGAAAGATCAGTGGTAATATGTAACAGTTCCTACTAGAGCTATGGCCAGCCAAGAATGACAGATTTCACTCTTTTTTGTTATCAAAAGAGTTAAATGTCCCAGATAATTTAAGAAAAGGATAAGGGTAGTGCTGGTAAGGAGAGGAACTAGGAAATAGCAGTGAGGAGGGTAGCAGACCTTCCAAGTATCTTTTTTTTTTAATATTTTTTGTTTTAGTTGTAGTTGGATATAATACCTTTATTTTATTTTTATGTGGTTCTGAGGATCAAATCCAGCAGCCCACACGTGCTAGGCGAGCACTCTTCTACTGAGCCACAACCCCAGCACCTCCAGGTACCTTGATGAGCCATGACTACATTCAAACCAGACAGCTCTTCCATCTACTTTGGATTACAAAAGTGCTAAACATATTGTCCAACAAATTCCCTGATCTTATTCATGCTAAAATGTTGTCCTAAGCCAGTACTTACTTGACTGTGACATTTTTGCAAACGAGATCCTTATCTACTCTGATGACTAAAATGTATGTGGAGGAACCACACGGTGAATGCTGTTAAGTAAAGGCATTGGTGGAAAAGTTATGCCTGCCTCCTTGACAGATAGGCCCTTTCCTTCCAGAACAAATCAGACAGGGTCAAATCAAGAAAAGATGAAAAAGGCAAGTTATTTCTCAGATAGAACATGTGAATTGTGCTGTGTTTCTATGACACAGTTATTAGAATGAATGCCCAATGCCCCTAAGCTCTGGGAACAATGGATCCTGCCACAGTGAGGTGAACTGTTTTGGAAAAAAAAAAAAGAATATTGGCGATTAAAAAATAAAACTAACCCAAGGTGCCTTCCACATTGGCATTGCCCAGAGTCATTTCAAAAGAAGAAAACTTTGAAGCTACAGATCTGAGAAAATGAATCTGTTTTTAAAATTACACTCTAGCCCTTTCTAAGCATGGATCCCTAGGTTCACTCCAAGCCTCCTCTGAAAGGTATTACCTACCTTAGAGCATCCTTGTGAAGGTCGTGTGAATTCAAGTCTGTGGGAGCAGCTAGAATAGTACCTGGCAGAGTGAGGGCACAGTTAATAATGACCTTGCTCCCACAGCCCTTTCTCACCATGCTAATTTACTTTGGAAACACAGAATCTGGAAGGTGGGTTTGGAATCCATAGGAGACTAACATGGCAGCACCACCCGGCAACCACTTTACTATGATAGTAACCTATGATTTCCACTAAGGGTTGGAGAAAAACCCTGGGAGAGAGGCTGCTTCCTCAGTTTCTAAAGATTTAAATAAAAATACAGTGTTTTAGCTTAATTAGAGACATTTTATCAATTTCAAAGAAAAAAAAAATTTTTTTAAATCTCCTGAGATAAAGTACCATGAGATTTCACTTTACTGTTTAGAAAGCAGCTACATGTTATCTTCATCAGTATTCCTTGGTTGGGGGGAGACAGGGAAGAGCATCATGAAACTTACTGGAACTCTTGAAAATTGACAAAGCAGTCAGTTCTTAGAGAAAATAAATTATAAAACATTAAAAAAATAGTGATATTAGGACAGAAAAATATGATTGATACATAAGGGACAGCATACTAAATCAAGTTTATTTCTTCATTTTCTAGTTTTCTTCTTCTTTATATCTTGAAACCAAGGATTTTACACATGTGGATGCATTTCAGGAAGTTCTTCCAAAATACCTTGAAACTAGAAACAAAATTTTTATGTATGTGGTGGGTGTGGGTCATATGATTTCCTTAGAAGTCCTAAACACACAACAAACAACAAATAAAGAGCCATTGTCTTAAACAAACTATAATGGAAAATGTGTGCTAAAGCCTGAATGTGTGTGCCCCTTCAAATTTTATGTAGAAACCTAACTCCCAAGGTAATTGTATTAGAAGGTAGGGCCTTTGGGAGATAGATTAAGCCATGAGGGTAGAACCCTCATGGATAAAGTCAGTGCCCCCCCAAAAAAACAGGCCTCAGGGGACTCATTGAAGACACATAAAAGGCACAACCGAACAACATATACATTGGCAGCTTAATCTTGAATTTCCCAGGATTCAAAACTATGAATAATAAATTTCTATTATTTAAGATTACCCAGTCTATGCCTTTTTGTTACAGCAACAAAAACAGATTCCCCATGTTTATTTAGTCCATTATAAATATACAGTGCTTCCTTGGTCTTTCTTTTTATATTTTTGTTCATACTCACATGCTTTCTCAGTTTATTTCTTATCTTCCTTTGCTATATAATGAAATATTGGTTATAATTATTTGCTTACCATAGTCACCCATAGGTTGGGAAATGAACACTTTTGAACTGGGTTAGCCGGGAGTTTAATCCTTGCAGGTATACAAATCATGCGTGTCAAAAGAAATTTCTTTATTGTTATATATATAGCTTGATCCCTTGTGGCCTTCACATAAGATGTACCAAGTGGCTGCTGGATATTAGGCTTGGAGATAGGAGTTGGGTGGTTTCTGAACCCATTGACATAAGTTCTTCTTATGAAGCGCTGAGAGGTAAGGGAAGACCTAAGAGAACTACTGGACTCTCTCTGAAGTCCCCAAACAGTGATTTTTCTCACCCCCCCTTGCATGAATAGAATGCTTTCTCTAGTCTCACTTTTTGTTAAAGGGGACAACCCTTTTCTGGAGGAATTCCAACAATGTACCCAATGACATACAAACAGAGCCCCTTCTTACCAGCACACCCCCCACCCTCCAATAACACCACCACAATTGGTTTCTGGAAGAGTGCAGACAAACACAACAGCCCTACTTGATTGATTTTATTGTCATTTTTTATTGAAAGCTTCATCAAAGAAAACAGAAATTTAAACCTAACATCCACTGATCTACAGAAAGCCCAAGGAATAGGGGAAATGGTATTTCATTGGACTGTGGTACAGATGAAAAAAATTAAAAATAAAACCAGAAACACCACAGAATTACAGAACTTTCCTCGACAGTCAGAGACAGCAGTACAAAAAAATAAAATAAAATAAAATAAAAAAATGCTCTGAAATAAAGTTTAAAACTGAACGATGTTTCAGAAGTTCCATGATGTTGAATATGGCCTGAAATAAGGGTTTTTAAAAAGAAGCTGTGTCCTATTTTTCTTAGAAACTGAATGTCATAACAAGTACTTTTACACGTTTTTCTTAAAATTAAGATTCCAATTATATCCTTCCTTTTAAATAAAGGGAAGCATTTATTTCCAGAGTGAAGAAAACTTTTCCAAGTATCTCTTTGAAATAATTGTCACAGTTCCTAAAAGTTATGGAATAACTCTTTTTTTTTTTGCATATGAAGAAATAACACATTTTGGGGAGGAGGACAGAGCATCTTTCTTAATCATCTAAGACTGAGGGGTTAAGGACAAAGTATAACACTGATGTTAAACTTTGAACTTATTTTAAGGTGATCATAAAAATATCCACTGGAGTGTCAAAGTCTTTCAGCCTTGATATAGTAATGCCAAGTTAAAAAACATATGCAATTTCTTTCTTTTTTTCCCCCCCTTTCTTTTTGGTCAAAGAATTAAAGTAGGAATAAGAGTGCACATTTAACCAAGAGTTACTCTTATATTATCATAACAGAAATTGTGTTGATCTTTTCTATTGGCTTAAATTTCAGTAGAGTAAATGAAACCCAAACAAGCTTCTTTTGAGGGAAGCCAAATTCTTTACCACGGTTTTTTTTTTTTTCATTTTTATTCTGCAAGAATACAGCCAACTCTCAATTGTTTGTGGTAAATGGAAAAAGAACATTATGAATTCTCAAAATCCACAGTATGTAATGCACGCACATTAATTTTGCCAATGATTTCTTGTAAACACCTTCCATAAAACAAAATTTAAGAAGAAATAAAGTAGACTGATTTGAATTTTATTTCCAATTGTTTCTTTTCTCCACCCTCAGGGTGAAATAATAATGAAAGGAAACAGAGCCCAAGGCCTAATCCTTGAGAAGAAAAGACAAAACACATCCACAAAGTAGATAATTAGCCCTTCAAAAATTGAGAGTGATTGTATTTCTGCAAAACGCAGAAATTGGGGCAGTATTAAGAAAAGCTCAAGTGTGACCCAGTAGCCTTGTGATTCTTCCTGCAGGCACCAAGCTCCATCCCACCAGAGTTTTGGCTTGAAAGCTTCCTGAATAGAAGAACCATTTCTTGATCCATTAAAGTATTTTCCCTCCCAGAAACACATAGAAGCGAATATTTGAGAAGTCATCCATCCCTTTTTTGTGATAGTGAACATCTCCATGTTGGGATATAAAACTAAAAGAAATCAGTAATCTGGGGTGAACTCTCCTCTCCCACATCAGAAAAGGTCTTTGGGACCACATGGGGACTTGGTATTTAGTTTTCCTATTTTCCTGAACTCCATATGCAACTCGCACAACTAATAGTCATGCCCAATAACATTTGGATTAAGGGACCGATTTTATATTTTAAAAAGTTTTGGTAGGAAATGTTAACCTTGAGTCAGACCCAACTGTCTTCCAATGCCACCCCACAGTGGATGTCATTTGTAAAGCAAATTGATTGGTTAATGAAATCCCATTATCGCTTTGCCACAGGAAGAGTACAGTGCACACAATCAGTGAGCCTTGTTTAAATTCTGTCAGTCCCTCAGATTGAAGTGAGAAGCTTGTCAGTTCCACTGGACTCAAAATTTTGAAGTATGCCAGCCACATAACACACACAAAAAAAAACAAAGTCTCATCCTTTCCTCTCTACTATAGTCAAAATAAAAATGATGTGTTATCATCATTATGATGTGTTAATACTGTATTACAACGTGTGATTCCTCAAATGCTGAATGTTATTATACATTTATATAAATATTGCCCCTTGCTTGATTTGAAATCATATAAAAAACATTGATCACTAAAACACACTTAAGAAATTTTATCTGCTTATCTGCTCCTCTGATAAGTGGTTCATGCACTCAAATTAAGGAGACCAATTTGTCAAATGCATTTTTAGTCTACTAACATCATAACTGTTTCTGGAGAGCCTGTTGAAACTTTTTATAATCATGAAGAAATTCTCAAGGTCCTATCCCAATAAAATTTCCTTTTCCACCAATGGGGATTTTAGGCCAGTGCAAAAGTAATTAGGTATATAATAGACACCCTGATTATTTTTCAAATAAAATTTCTGGGGTGGAGGAACAAAATGAAGTCCGTTTTTGGTCATACATGAGCTAAAAGTGATTTTAAAGCAGTTTGGCAATGAGGCCCATGATGTATTTTGTTGGCATAGGGAAATAATGCAAACTGTTTGATCCATCAGCTTTTTTCAGCTCTCGGTCTTGCATTTCCAATGCACATGCTTTTAAAACCAAGTAGTTTTGCATTACAAGGGGTGGAAGTGAGTCATGTGCTTTCAAAGGTGGCATGTCTGTTAATAGTCACAAGAATTAATTTAAGCGAAATATGGAGACAATATTCTAAAGAGTTGAAATTTTCCAAGAAAACAAACTAATTCTAGCCAAATTGAAACCAGGTGGAGGATTTTTTTCTTTCAAATATTTTGTGATTTGTTAATATTCAAAACATGTCAGCATTTATGACAAGCAGTATTCATCACCTGCTCCTGTGACTTTAGTTCTCTTGGGCTACATTAATTGTCCTTAGAAGACAATGGTCATGCCCTGTGAATGTCCAGTTACTACATACATTGCTTCTCCTGACAACACCTTTTCATTAGAATAAACCCATTCTCCCACTGACCTAGTAACTGAGTTTAGATGAGACAGTGTTTGTCTTACATGGATTGTGGCTGTAGTTTGTTTCCTAATGGGTAGGCTAAGTCTTGGCAATTGCAGTCATAAAGAACCAATTTTAGATATTTCAATAAATACTTAAAAATCTGGTGAATCAGAATACTTGGAAAATCAACTTCAACTTTAAAAAAGGTTATAGTCTTAAATAGTACTAAAATCACCACACTATATACGGTGAATTAGATTAGGATGCTGATGCCCACATATATTGAACACATATTTTGGTTTTCTTTCTTTTTCACTTAGAGTAGCACTGCTTACCTGTGGATGCGCCACCCCCAACCCCAAACTGGACACTTGGAAACAGTTATTAGGTAAGATGTCAGGAAAAGGGGGCAAATTTGAACTTTGCTTTTTTCTTCTTTTTGGTTTGAAATTTTATAGAATGGCATGACATAAACAATCTAAACACAAAACACACATGGACACATAAAATGACAGGTAATTTCCTTTCGCCTGAAGTGGCTTAAAAAAATTGAGATTACTGAAATTTCATAGTTGAAAAAAATGTTTCTGAATGTATAAATAAAGCAGCAGTTTTGAATAGAAACAGGAAGTTACCTAGGCACATTCATCAGCCACATGGTAGCTACCTCTTAGCCTCATTGTTGATTGTGTAAATGAGACTTTCTTTGTATCACATTAATATTTGTTTTTTGGTATATTTTCTTTACATAAACAAAGGAAAGCATGTTGGTTTCATATTCAAATGAATTATGCCTAGGATAATCCTTATTTATACAAAGAATTCAGAGAGTGAAAAGGAAGAACAGAAAATACAGTTCCCAAAGATGTTTTCTTATACCCCCTGTAACTTGGGGACCCACTATTCAAAGGCAAAACTTAAGTGCCACTCTTGCAATACTTGGGAAGCTGTAGGATACCAAAGAATGTGTCATTCTAGGATTCTCTCTAGAAACAGAAAACCATCAGGAAGGGTGTGACCAGCTGAATTTCTCTGTAGCACATGTGACATTTCCTTGGATACACTTTTGCTATTAGTTTGACTGCAGAGATATGGAGCCATTCTGTAGGTTTGAGCTTCCAATATCTGGGGTGGCAAATAAGAGAACAAGGGTCCATTTAAATAGTGAAAAAAAGTGGCAATTTTCTATGAGTCCCCCTCCTTACTCATGTTGCCCTAACAAGAATATGATTTACATTTTGAATTTTTTAGTTTTCAAAAGCCTACCCTGTTTTCTTCTATAGTGCACTTCATGTATTTCTTCCTTCTTTATGGAATAAGTCAGATTCCTGTGACTTCTTTAGTTTGCAAAAAGATTTTCATCTATTTGATTAAAATGATTCATTCGCAAAGCCATTTTAGCAATTGGTTCAATTAGCAAAATTCCATTCTGTTGTCTCTAATTTCAGGTAAAACTGTATAAGTTGAACGTGGACTTGATGAATCAAAATGCAAAGATGTTTTCTAGGTAAGTCAATTTAATTTTAAACAAACTTTTGCATTGTCCTAAGTGCATATATCTCCTTTGGCTTTTATCATTGATCAAACCTAATTCTTTTGGTTCTTATTGATTAAAAATGATACAATTACTTGATTGTCAACTAGCATTTTTCAGAAATTCCATTAAGAGAACCCTCAATCTAGTCCTGCTTGCCTTGGATAATTAAACTGAAATGAAACGTCTGTTTTGTCTTTCTTTCCGGCATCACCAAGATATGAAAAGAGGCAAAAAGAAGATACCCCCCCCTCAATTGCACAATCAAGGTGGCTATTCATGGTGGATGATGACAAAAGACTGAAGTGAGAAGACAAAACCAGGAGGTGTTAGAATTTAGAAGGAAGACTGTTACAAAATGAGACCTTTTCAGAGACCACTCACCATTGCACACAATATCACTCAGCTTTTCTGACAAGTGACCTTTCAGATCATGTTCAGGAAGCATCTTTAGTTCAAAATTCATACAAAGAAATTCCAACCTGTTAAACAAGTGTCTTGGCTTATTGGTGGCCATCAGCACAGGTTTCACTATTGAAGAGAGTTAGCAAGGAATCAGAAAAGCTCACAGGATTTAAAGCCTCTTGGCTCTATCAATTGGTACCCAGGACTCTCCTTGCTATAACTGTTGAACACAGCAGGTACAAGCTTCTAATATCAACAAAGACTTAAAAAAAAAAACACTTTTTTTTTTCTTTTGCAGTAAGTAAAATACCAGTGGAAGATAGTTTAAACAAAGGACAAAAAACTGGTCCGGCCATGTAGGTCAAATAAAAATTTTAAAACAAAACAGAATTAACAACCTCTACCCTCTGGACTGTAATAGGGTGTCACTTCATCTTTGGTATAAAATAGGCCATCCATAGGCTGAATTTGATCACAACTAGGAAAGACTACAGAAATTGTCAACAATTTCTCTATCTATTGCTTTTTTTGTTTTTTGCACTTTTTGACCATAAGCTCCTATCTACTTAAGTTTTTTTTGTTTTGTTTTGTTTTTTTAATGCTCTTAAGCTAGATTTTGCAATGTGACAAGCAAAGCTGACTAAAAACTTTGTAAAGCTCATAAAAAAGACTGCAGATAAAAAGCACTAATGCTTTTGCTAGCAATCACGCTTTGTAAATAAAAAAAATCTGCATTCTGCCCCCCAAACACGCATTATTTCTAATGCAGTTGTTTTAAAACCAACATGAATAACTTTACCGTAAAATGTTTTAGCCTTCTAGAATGATTTGTGTCAACACTTAAGACAAAGTTCATGAAAAGTCCCAGCATTTCCCAATTCTTGCAGTTGCCATGGTTTCTTTTATCAACAAATTTTCTTCAAATGAAGAAAAAACATTTTCTTTTAAACTGTACAGTTTTTTTTTTTCACCCTAAAAACTCATAGTCTTAAACTTCTGTACCAGTTAAAGCTGGCACAATATTTCCATTTTTCTTGATTTTTTTTTTTAACCAGACGTTGACAGCTTGCCTTGAGAGCCTTTGACGTCCTTAAAATTAAGGCAATTAAGATTCAAGATAAACCTTACCTACATATTTCTAAAAAAAAATTAATAAAAAAACACAAGATTTAAACAAAAAAGGAAAAAGAGAGAAAGTAGCTTAGTTACTGAGCAAGACAATTTGTTCCAATTCTGTTTGCCCACCTCTTGACATCAGGTTTTCTGTTAAAGAAAAATAAAAAATAAAAAAAAGAATCTATCTACACTTTCAGGTAAATTCTGAATTTAAATGTTCTAGATAAAACATAAAACTGTGATGTTTAACCCCCTCTTCTTGGGATTTTTTTCTTTAATTATAAAAAAAAAGGATGGCAAAAATAAACTGTCAGACCACATAAAGGAACCATTTGCACAGCACATAAAAACTTTTTGTTTTCATCGAGTAAAGTATAAAATTAAAAAAAAAAAAAAAAGCCTTCCATTGACGCCTGTGCAAACTGGAAGCCAACTAACTTCTTGTTCAATGAAGTTTCTTCATTCAAGGCAAAGTTTCAGATGAACATTCTTCAGTTCTGTTTATGGTCTGTGAAAACAATTGAATAAGAGTGACTGTTACATCAAAGCAGCTTTGAAAACTGTCTTCTGTGCTCTTTTCTAGCGAGGACGTTCAAAGATATCAAGCGCAAGAACGTGGTCAAGAAAGAAATTTGGAAAAGCATAGTTAGCCTATGAAGTTGTCAAATGCTGCCAATTTCACATAAATATATGTTCAAGTGAGAGAGTTTGTTCACATTAAAAATCAAGGTAAAGAAACCAAGAATACCTTTGGATTCCAATGCAATAAATATGATGAATAATCGTCAAATAGGGCTCAGAGAGACAGCACTCCTGCTATGGACTGGATATGGTGGGAACATGTTCTCCCCAAGGTTCATGTTTTGGACTCTCCATCTTCAGTGTGGAAATGTGGAAGGTGAGGTTGGAACCTTGAAGACATGGAGCCCAGTGGCATGCCATTGTGTGTGTGTCTTTGGTGGGGATTAAAGTTCTCATGGGATCCTGAGTTAGTTCTTGAGGGAGTAAGGTGTTACAAAAGAGCAAGCCCCTTCCTTCTCTATTCTGTGCTTCTTGTCTGATCATGCAATCCCTTTAACACTCCCACCATGAAGCCTTCTTGTGGCCCCAGAAGGGGACTGTCAAGAGGCCATAGAGATAGGAATGTTCAATTTTGAACATTCAGCCTCCAAAATTGTGAGCTAAATAAACCTCCTTTCTTTATACACTATCCACCTTTAGTAAATTTGATTTAGCAACAGAAAACAGGTGAATAATACAACTTTCTATGCATGCAAGTCACATTTAAATGATGATCTCTTTCCTCCAGGCACAGATTATAGCAATAAGCTCCGAAGGTTATTTTTCATACCCATTTGCTTCATTTAGCACAAAGGGTTGTTAGGTACAGGTAGGCAGATTGCTTACTATACAGGATGCATGGTTAAGGGAGAAGGGCTAAGTTTTAACCAACTGTCTTCTTCCAAATCTATATAATCTGATACAGGACTGCATCTGCCCTAATCAAGTGGATGGGCCTTATTGAAATTCACATAATGTCCTCAACAGTGTTTTAAAATGGATAATATCTTGCCTAAAATGGCCTCAAAAGGTCTCTTTTTCTTAATTTGCATAAATCCATCATGT
The DNA here is from genome assembly GCF_045843805.1 of Urocitellus parryii. Taxonomy (NCBI): domain Eukaryota; kingdom Metazoa; phylum Chordata; class Mammalia; order Rodentia; family Sciuridae; genus Urocitellus; species Urocitellus parryii. The sequence continues at coordinate 187,547,948 of NC_135533.1, read as the reverse complement.
GAGCCAGCTGTGGCTATTAGGGACCTAATTAATTTGTTCCTAGATCATGCAAGAAAAGCAACTAATTGATAGAGTGAATATTTCATTTTTTTTAACCAATAGTTTAAGTCTCTGAGGATATATCATTTTCTCCCCTGGGTCACATGAAAAAGTAGGATTTCTTCAAGAAAAAAATGCAATTAGAATTCTCATAATAGCAACAATAAAGGGAATTTTATTAGTAGTAGCTATAAAAACCCTGGTCAATGTTTTAGCTGTCTTTCTCTGCCTTTGCAAACTGTAGGCTGACTCTTATGTATTTCTAAAATCTATCTTTTCTATGAGAACCAACATTTTTCTTTCCTTGGTTTTGTGTTTTGGTCTCCTCTTTATTTCCATTCCCATTTTCCACTGTACAATAAAGAGAAAAAGCCTAAAACACCATGAATCTCTATGATGAGCAGCTCAACTCAGTAAGTTGTCTTACTCAGTGGTGGCACAAAAGACCCTCCCTGCTCAAGTCCTCAATAGGCACTGATCTCAGAAGCATCAGTTTTTATGAGTTAAGCTGAGCATGGTGGCACATGCCTGTAATCCCAATGACTCCACTTGACTCAGGAGGCTGAGACTGAAGGATTGCAAGTTCAAGGTCAGCCTCAGCAACTTAGTGAGACCCTGTCTTAAAATAAAAAAACAAAACCAAAAAGGGCAGGGGGGATGGGTGGCAGGGATGTAGCTCAGTGGTAAAGTTCCCCTAGGTTAAATCCCCAGTACAAAAAAAAAAGTATATATATATATACACACACACACACACATATATATATATATACATATATATGTATATATATACACATACATATACTATATATATGTGTGTATACTGTATGAATATATAATAAATATATGTGTGTATATAAATGTTAAATGTTAAAGCTGTAGCTGCTTCTATGTTTTAAACCTTATACAATAATTTCCAACAGTACCCTTCCATAATTTGCTTTGTCCTTAAAGGGTCCTCATTGCTACATGAAAACAAATAAGGAGAAATAAAGGGCTGTAATTTACATGTTCATGGTTCTTAGCCGAAGTTGAAAGGAAAAAGGTGTTGCTGTTTAACAGAATTAAATTCACTTCTCTCCACTCCCTCTTCTTCAGATGAAGTGTGAATGTGTACATTTACACAGTATTTATGGGTTGCCCCCATATTTATAAAAATAGAAGCATTCTAAATTCTCAAGTTTGTGATCATTAGTATAGAGAACATTTTAAGTTGGACTCTGAGAATAGCAAGAAAACAAGATGAAACCTAGAATAATTAACACGTGAAAAAGATGAGTTTGAAAACTATTTGCAAACTGTGAAGCACTGAACACAGAAGGTGGTGTGACTCGTAAGTAATAATTACATGTCATCACTGTACTGACCACTTTTAGGAATTTTGTGTTCCCACAGTTTCATTAGCCATGGAAGAGTTGAGGAATAAAAATAAAATGCAATAGTATTTTTTTTTAATGTCAGGATGAATAGACTCATTTTGAATCTTCTTATCAGCTCCCTCTCCAAAGAAAACAAAAAATAAAAATAAAAACAAAACAACAACAACAAAAAATAGTTTACAAGTTGGGAAATAGCAATCCATATTTTTGAAAGCTAGAATTTAGTATTTAAGAAATCCACTGATTCAGTATTTCCCAGAGAAATTTCTCATAGACTAGCTTCATGCAATGCTATATAAAAAAAGTATTCTGTGGTCCAGGATTTGGAGAAAAAAACTATACACTTAACTCCTAATACTGGATTATCTACAGGTAAACTAAACAAATACTTAAAGCACAAAGAAGAATAGCAGGATAAAAAAATTCAAAACAATGCAATGCTTTATATTACTATGAAAATAATCAACACATAGACAATTTAAAAATTTTGTTAAACTTTTAAAATAATTTAATATATTTTTAAAAAATATCTTGGCATTCCATAGGAGGAAAGGGGCATGCACCATAATCTTTCAGGAAATAAAGTATTGGAAGTATTTTTTCTGGTTTTCGATATTGGGGGTTGAACCTAAGAGTGCTCTACCATTGAGCTATATCCCCAATCCTTTTTAATTTTATTTTGAGACAGGATCTTGCTAAGTTGCCCAGGCTGGTGTAGAACTTGAGATACTCCTGCCTCAGTCTCATAAGTAGTAGGGATTACAGGCATGGGTCACAAGATCCTGCTCGTTAATACTGTATTTTAGTAGTTTTGGAGAGAGCTCTGATTAAAGAAAGCATTTGGCTTGGTTTAAAGCAGTGTATCCTTGGTCTGGGGTTGTAGCTCAGTGGTACAACAGTTGCCTAGCACATGTGAGGCACTGAGTTTGATTCTCAGCACCATATAAAATAAAATAAAGCTATTTTATTTTTTAAAAGGCAGTGCATCCCAACATAATTTGACTAGGAAGTGCTTGGGGCACTTTCCAACCCTGACTTGGGGCATGGTGGTAAATCTCCCCCCCCCTCCCATTTAGATACCTAATTTAGGCTCTTTGGAGAATGGCCCAATCTTCTCACTTTGAAGAGGAAAATCAAGCTCCAAATAACTGAGTAGTAACTGAGATGTCACAAAGGTGGAGTCAGAACAAAGGGCTTATGGTTCTGCATAGTAGAATTTAAGTTTGTTTGAAGACATATTTTTCAGATCCTAGTTAGTTTAAGGTTTCTTTCATAACACAAAATCAAATAAACAAATAGAAATCTTGGGTGAAATTAGAATTTCCATAGAAGTTCCAAAAGAAACCACAGTGAACATTTCCTCCTGAGATAAGAGCTGAGTGTCCCTTTTGCATCAATAGCTTCTCTTAAAGAAAACAAGAAACCATAAGTATAAATGTGTGGTCCTATAGTTTAGCTTGGAAAGTGGAATCTGGAATGGACAGATCACAAATATAGTTCCATAATTCATAGGCCTATCATTTATATTTCTCAAACTTTTCTCTTGCAATCTTTGGTTACAATGGGTGTAACTTAATTTACAGTATCTTTAGTATAGAGGCTTTGGTGTTAAATGTATGTGTGATGTATTAAGCTACTTTTCAGGGGCACTCTGCTACCCTAATTAGAATTTCATACCCCACAAGAGGTCAGCTAGCATTTAATCAAAAAGGCCAGAGGTAGTACAAGTACTTTAAGCTATCCATATCTCCATTAGCATAATGATTGTTAGAAATGGGTTGCCTAATGAAAGTAGTGGCATGTTAATTAGCATAATGGTGTTGGAAATGAGCTGCCATTTGTGAGATTTGGCATATTTAAGAAAATGTGGATTGGCTAAATTATTTTAGAGATACTCTCCATTATACTAGGAACAGGAAGGATATAAGAATTTAGGGAAATGTATAGAACACAATTCACTTTCGGATACTGCTTGAGGATTGATTTCAAATCAGAATTGTCACAGAGCAGACTGAGTGGCTTTTATAAGGACGACATAGTCCTATATCTAGAATACGGTTGAATCTAACCTGAGAGAATTTTTTATACCAGGTCTGGTCAGTTAACTTTAAAGAACAGAGCTAGGAGTTTATTAAGTGTACACAGCAAGCTGTGTAAGTTGTTCTGTGCCTGCTTTCTAACAAATGCTTGCTTAGTGTCTCTGAGGGTGCTCTTGCATCCCTCAAACTCTTCCCAGTGATGGTTGCCAATGAAAAGGAACCCACTTTGCATGATCCAAATGCTCAGCTTAATTCCCAGTGTCTTCCTCAAATGATTCTGAAGAATCTGTCTTACCATGACCCAGGTCAGATTCTCTTGACTGAACCTGATTAAAAAAAACAAACACCTGAATAGAGTCTCATGCATTACTTCCTTTTATAAAATTCCAGGAGTGATTGCCACACCCAAATGTAGTTTGTCTTAGTATATTTTTTTTTATTTCATTCACTATTTTGTTTTTATTGTTGTTTCAAGTCAAAAGCTTCTAAGACTGTATCATATCCAAAAGAGGAAGTTGAGAACATGCACAGAATTTATGAACATTTTTACAGGTTTAAAAAATGTCTGAAGGGCAATAAAAGTGGTTTTTGCATGTCATATTTTTGAAATGTTCCATGTTCCAGAATGTTTCATTTTTGTAGCACTGAGCATGAGCTGTAGAACATCCTGCCACATACATTCCCGTGTGAGTGCAGAATCTAATTCTTCCAGTCAAGGCAATTCTCCTCATAAGTTTTACCACTGTGAGGACATGGGATGGAGATTTCATTTCAGAATATTTATTATCTTTGGAAAACTCAGCATTGTCAACCATAAAAATCCGTGGCTCAAGAGAAATGACCGTGGTGTGTAACCAAACTTATACACATGTTTCAATAGTGAAAGTTGTATGTGCTAAGATTCAGAATTCCTCAAATACTTCAAAGAGTAGAGCTTATTAGAATGGACTCATCACAAGGATAATTAAATTCCTGTCTTTCTCCAGAAAGTCACACCCTCGTGGGTTTTTATCTCATCTGCTTCTGTTAATGGCATGAAGAGCTTCATTGATTCCTTTTGAATTTTGAAGTCTTATTTATGTTTTTTCTTCTTTCAGTCTATCTTCCACTCTACCTTCCTCTTCCCACCATTGCACCTACCATGGTGACACTTCAGAACTTTGCTACTTCTTTCCTAAGTCATAGCAATAATAGCACTGCTGATTTCCCTTCCTATCAAATTCATTGCCTACTTTGGCTGAAAAAGTAGTAGTCATAGAACAAAGGTAATGCCATCCAAGCAATTCAGTGTGGCACCTGATATAATCATCTAAATCTAATCATCTTTTGAACACAATTCTGTTACTCTACCTCCACTTCTTGAAGAAGCATTCTGAGCTCCCTTCCCACCCTTGGACTTTGATCAAACTGTTACACCATCTAAAATGCTGCTCCTGCCTCCAAGATTCAGTTCCAGTTGCCATAACCACCACCCAGGCTTACCAAGCCAGGAAATATGAAGTGCATTCTCCTATTACTATAGCGCTTTAAAAGAGAGTCATGTTCATTTTCTTCCATATAGAATGCATATTTTCTGAACATGGAGAACTAAATCCCAGCCTGGATTGTAAATCCAGAGGATAGACCATGTCTACTGGTATAACTGGTTATGATGCTGTTATCATGCATGAACTTGGCTCTGGCCCTGGAAGTGAATGTGGAAACTGTCACCAGAATCTGCCAGAGGCAGAGATACTCCCTCTGGGTTAGACGGAATACCTTTCCCCACCAAATCATAATGTGACCATGGCAAGGAGCTTTACACCTGAGATAGTACATCCTTGAGAAAGTTAGAGTACACCTCATTGTGGAATAACAAGTTGGGGCAACTGAAGCTCGGTTAATTGGTCAGGGAAAGGAGGAGTCTTTGGAGAGTTGCAAGAAGGGGGATATTTGCATGCTGAAAGCCATCCTTGAAATATATCCCTCTATATTCAGTGGTATTAGAGTCAACATTTGTGAATCAAATGATATCATTTCTTCTTTTACAGCCCTCCCAAGAGTTCTGAGCTCATTTTGAGTAAAACCAAGTATCATTATAGAGAGTCAAGTATTTAAGGGGCAAAAGCTTGGTACCAGCTGTTCTGTTTGATCTAACCTCCTGGAATGGTTGCCTCTAGTCTGCAACACATCAGCCTCATGTTCCCACCAAGGGCCTACAAATGGCCTATTTCCTCTCCTTAAAATGCCTTGTTTCTAAATTTCCCCAAGAACCCAGGCCTATATGAGAGGTCTTCTCCAATACTAAATCCTGGGAGTTGACCTCATCATTTTATATCCCCTGGAATATTTGAATGATCTGCTTTGTAATTCTGTCTTTTTTAAAATTGTTTTTTGATTGATCTATTGATTATAAGTGGAAAATAAACTCCAGGAGAGGGGGGGAGAAATCCGCTTTTTTCATTGATCGTTTTTTAGCACTTAGAATACTGTCACATAATAGGTGCTCAAAAAAAAAAAAAACTGCTGACTTGATGAGTGAAAGCATTATTTCCATTGATCCAGAAATTATTTAGCTGCTAGTAGGAAAGTTCTAGGTCATAGAACCCCTTGTTTCCCTTCTTTATATCAGTTTATTTTTTAATGTTTCTATTACATTTTTAATCTTTATGTTTGTTTATGTCAGTTTATTTATTATGTCAGTGTAGCCAGAGTTTCCTATCCTTGACATGGAATCGTCCTTAATATCTGATCAATTTTCTCATGTGGCACCTTTGATTTTATCCATCTTTGATTTTCTTTCAGTAAGAATTTGATTAAATTGGTTTAGTAGTAATTCCCTACTCCTGCTGTCTCCTTTTAATAATTTTCCCTTCCCTCTGTTGATTGGCTATAAATCTCCACCTGCCTGTGATCTATTTTTAGTTGGGCCCAATCTCTCTTCTCTTTTGTGACAATCCTGACACACTGTGATAATTATGAGTAAAACCTTCCTACTGTGCTAACAAGTGTCAAATAATTTTTTTTATGAATAAGTAAAATGACCAAGAAATAGAGCCAAACTATTGAGAGGATCATCTGGGAATTCTCTGTTCACCAGGGGTTTGATTGTAATGTACAAAGTGGAGCACTTTGCATGTCAAGTTACCTGTGTGTAGACTTTACTATTGTTAATTCCTTTGGTTTCAACAAAAAGCTCTCAAATTTTAGTCTGTATATTTACTCAACACAAAGGCAATTTATTTTATGAGTGGCTTAAGAACTTTCAAGAGTAATTCTGTCTACTTGATGTTTTTTTCTTTGCCCCTTAACTCCTAAGTAGGAACCTATTTTCTATGATTTGTATTTTATGGTATCCTTTTTTTTTTCCACAAACATTTAACTGGGTGTTCAAAGCAACTCTGCAAGAGAAGTGTCACTTGTTTTCATTCAACAATAAAATGGAATTTCACTATGAAGTTTCATAGGTGAATACTGGAAATTTTTTCAGTTTTCAACTAGACTGTTTCTAATATACTGAACTGTCAAATTGCCTCATTATTTTATCATCATCAGAATGTTCCAATTATTTGGATAAGTATGTGCCTTTGGTGAAAATTAATGCAATTCTTCCCTCTCACAGTGAGCACCTACATTGATTCTGTTTGGCCATGACTTGTTTTGTCCTATGCAACAATACCCCAGGAGTCACAAATAGAATTAAGAATGCTTGATCTCTTTAGACTTCCTTTGTTGCTGTCTTGGAAATTCTGAGACTTCCTTTCAATTAGCTCTCAGAATGATCAAGAACATGTGGCCTATTCAGTTCTATCATCCAACCAACAACCAGCCCCTACCCTGAAACAGAGCTACGTGGCTGTTCAGCCACTGACCCAGACTCTAGGTCCAGCCAAGGTCAGAAGAAACAGTCATCCAAGGTCAGTCCAAATAGGCTCACTTAGCAGCGAGCTAAACAATGTTTGTCACTAAATTTGGGGTGGTGTTTTTACAACCCAAACTAATGGATACACCTTAAAAGAGTGATTTTGAGATGTTTGATCTTAGAAGGGCAGAGCTTACAATAACCCAAACTTACTTTGACTGTTGGTAAGAATATGCAGGTGCATGTTCGTTGGATGTGTCCACTGCTATCTGTTGCTGCTGACCACTGGTGTCCTGGGATGAAGGTGCCACTGTCTGGGGAGAAGTATCAGCAACGACACCCTAAGGAGGCACATAAGTACACAAAGACCTTATTTTCTTTAGCATAAACGATCTTGTCTTCATGAATCATAAATACTCTTTTGGCTTGAGAAGAAACGCTCTCAGCTCCATGAAACCATGATAAGCACTCAAAGCAATGCAAAGAATAAATTTGGATAAGGGTTGGGAAGTTCATTCTAATGCAACACCATAAGCTCTGCCATTAGAAGTCCTTGGTATAGTCATATTGTCAGAAAAAAAATCATTTTGCCCATTCTTGGAACTTTTAAACCATGGTTACATATAGTCAGACTAAATAACAAGTTTTTAATCAAAAATTTCTTTCAGGATTCCTAGAAATACTTGCATATGTAAACAATTGCCTGGGGGTAGTTTACTGTACCTTGTCCATATCATTTGGCAAAATAATGGACTCTGTCCTTCATAAAAATCTCCATCAAAGTTTGAAAATCTTTTCAAAGGATACAGTTGAGTAGGTTTTGCCTTCAGTAATTTGTTTTAGATTGCTTTGTTTTCCAAGATATGAACTGAAATCCATTTACAGTTTCCAGAAAAAGGAAACAAAACAAAACAAAACAACTTGTCCTTAATTTAGATTTGCTCTTCCTTTTTTTTGTTCATATTGTATCTTTCATTTCTCACAGATGCTGGCAAGAATGAATTTCTGGAGCTGGTCATTTATCAGGAACCTATGTTTGTTTCCAAGGGAGATGTACATGGATTTATTTGGTTGTTAGTAGAACTGAAGAAGGTATCTCTCCTGATTTTAGTTATAATCTTGGACACCTGCAGTCATGTTGAATTTCAAATGCTCTTGGTCAATTCTCTTGTCACTTAACTAAAGATCCCTGAAATTCTTCCTTAGAATCTGAAAATTTTTTTCTTAGAGACATTCATTGTTTCCTTTCCAAAGGTACTATATGCTGTTTTGAGTTTTTCTCCCACCAGCATTTATTTTTATGGATTCTGGTGAATGTGTAATGAAAGTTTTCACATGGAAAATGAATCAGTGCTTTTCCCTATAAGTACAAATGAAAGGCAGTATGTCAGAGTGTATTTATATTTTTCTCACTGAAGTTCTTCTTTTCAGACTCCAGATTTACCTATATCATTTCTAATAAACTACCCTGTGAAATGGGCCATATTAATTGATTATAATCAAAATGTTTCAATTCTTTTGATTGGCATGTGCCAATCAAGACATAAAGAAATGCAAACATGTGGCAGAGATCTATGTTCACAGCACCTAGAATGCCTGGATTATTGGATTACTCATGGCATAGCTCCTTTTTGAGAGCTGAATATAGCAAAGAACATGTAATTCAATCACATATTTTTGGAAATTTAGAGATCAAATTAAAACCTATTTAATATGACAAATTCTTTGGGTCCCATATGTCTAGAACATATAAGAGGTCTGAAAATTTGATATTAGTTATCTAAACGACACAGTAGTGCCCTCTGCACTTTCTATAACTTGGTAGAGATCAAATTAAAACCTATTTAATATGACAAATTCTTTGGGTCCCATATGTCTAGAACATATAAGAGGTCTGAAAATTTGATATTAGTTATCTAAACGACACAGTAGTGCCCTCTGCACTTTCTATAACTTGGTAGAGATCAAATTAAAACCTATTTAATATGACAAATTCTTTGGGTCCCATATGTCTAGAACATATAAGAGGTCTGAAAATTTGATATTAGTTATCTAAACGACACAGTAGTGCCCTCTGCACTTTCTATAACTTGGTACAAGTCAACATTTGTTACACCAAAAAATAGGTATTTTAACAAATCTAATTTAGTCTATGAAGGTTTCTATCAATCTCTTTATCAGTGGATTTTCATGTGGTGCAGTACAAATGTGCTAGTTGCTGGCCGATTTATGGAGCAGCAAAGACGTCAATTCCAGACGGTTTTCAGCTGAGGAGGGGAAGTGTTCTGTGACCATAATGTACATATGCATTAGGAGAGGGGTAAGGGGGGCAGTGAAATGAAAATTAACAGCCAGAATCAGAGGGAAGAATAGATTCTAAGTGTTTCACCTCTCCCTCCATGAAGTTCTATGCCTTCTGTTTTCAACAAAGCGTGATGGTTTTATGTAGTAAAGGTATAGAGGGGATGGATTCATCCCAAATGAAAGACAAAAGGAGAGGGATAATGTTTCCTTTAAGGTCAATATGACACTATCATTTATGATGTCTACACTGTTAAGAGGGATCCAACGAGTTCTTGTCTATAGGAAGCTACAAATCTATCAAGGGTTATTCAATGGAACAGTGTCTTTCTTTCATTTCCTATCCCCTTTCCTTCCCCCTTCCCTGCCCACCCTTTCTCTCCTTCCTTCCTTCCTTCCTTCCTTCCTTCCTTCCTTCCTTCCTTCCTTCCTTCCTTCTTCTCTTTCTCCTTTTCTCTCTTTATCCCTTTATCTCCCACCTTTTTCTTTCTCCTTCCTTCCCTTCCTTATTGTTAAAAATTAAACACAGGGCCTTCTGCATGCTAGGCATTCTACCACTGGTATATATTGGAATCAGCTGAGATCTTTTAAACATACTCATGTATAGGAGGACATTTTCCAGATAGGTGAATCAGAATCTCTGGGAGTAGAATCCAGGAAGCAATCGTTTCTAAAACTCTCCAAATAAATTTAATGTGAAGAAATTGTGAGAATTAGTGCACCAATCCAGCGTTTCTTACAATTTCAATGCACAACTGAATTATGGAAGGATCTTCTTAAAATAAAAATTCAAATTTAGTAGATCTGAGTGGTACCTGACAGCCTGCATTTCTAACAAAGTCTTAGGTGATTCACATGATGGTGGGGACAGGGCCCATACTTTGAAATGTAAAACAAGGCACTAGAGATCTAGCTCATTCTCATACTTGCAAACTGTTTTGCCTCCCTATTTTTATGACAATCTGTGGTTAACATTTGATGGCGTAGTGATTTGTTTTCTGTTATTTTCTCTAAATGTGAAAATGACCTTCCCCTCAAACCTCTGTATCAGATTAGATCATTTCACATGCAAAGCAAAATAAAGGTATGCTTGAAAATAATGTGCATACTTTCATATACCAAGCTTGCCATTGCAAAGTTTAGATCAGCACAAAAATTATACATGAGGATTTCTTGAATCCTGAGAACCACAGTTTATTTGACTGAGATTGACCTCCCTTAATCTATTTCTGTAAGACAGGGTTAGACTTACTTCAATAGAAACAGCTGTCGGAGGCACAGGCGTGTACTGGGGAATGTAGGTCCCTTGCATAGGAGCAGCAGCAGTCATATACTAGAGGGAATCAAAGAAAAATACATGTGAACTTGAGGCTGCAACCAGAGAGAAAAATCATATACCACATGAGACAACTTTATATGTGTGGACCAGGCCATTGCATGGGGTGTAATTATACTTAGACCAAAAATAAGGTAGGTCCCTCCATGAGCATTGAATGACCTTTGCTTACTGATTCAGTACTAAGAGTAGCCTCACTAAGTGACTTAACCCCAATTCCCACACCTTCTGTATAATAGCTCAAGCATCTCATATTTTACATCTAAACAAATTCTGAAAGGGTGAGCATGATGTCTGTTTTTTTCCTCCATTTTATTGCTAGCAGCTATCATGCAGTAAACTCTCTATAAGTATTTGTTGAATGAATGAATCATCATATTAATTGTTAATAATGTTTTCTTTTCTAATTAAAAAAATAGAGAAATAATGCAAGAAGTACTTATGTAGAAACATTCAAAATTGGCAAATATAGCTTCATCATTTTTGCATCACTTTTGTTAATAAAAAAAAAGAAATGGAGTATTGCAGATAATGCTGAGGTCTCTGTGTTCCCTTCTCCCACCCCATTCTCAAGGCCACTTTCAGTATTTCCTTTCCAACTCCTTTAATTTCCAAGTGTTCACCATTGGGTTGAATAACAAAACAGCCAAATCATTTTTCTGCAAGTTCTAATAGTCAGTAAAATGTGTATTTTTGGGAATGACATGCGTTTTTTGCAATGAAGAAAGGGAGCTCCGGGAAAATCACATCCTCACTTACATAGGCATAAAGTATAACCAACATTCCTATTTTTAATACACATTCTCCCTGTAAACTCAAAGTTCTACTGTTTGAGAATTAAATTTTCCTATGGCATGAACTATGTTTCAGAGCTTCTAAACTTGATCAATATCATGAAACTTCTGAACCAGATTCATCTCATGAGACAAGGTTCTCAATTCATCAAGGTTAGAGGAATGGTTTCTACAGAAAATCAAAAGCCTCTAATTCAGTATTTTTCTGAACTTGCTGAGATTAAATATTAAGGATCCATGTAAATATGGAAAACATAAATTACTTGTTCTGTGTATCTTAGCCCTCACAGTGCCCAGGAGACTTGATCTAAAGGAAGGGAAATACCTTAATGGAGACTAACCCATCAGTTGTGACTGTTTAACATTCATAGACTATTATATTACTAAATCAACTTTGGAATAAATGTTATCTCCATCCTAAACTAAACACTCTTCTATTATATCTAGTTGTTAAAAATAGAGGCAGTCTTGATGACACAACCCTAAATCAAACTAACCAAACTCTTGTTTGTAATCTATGTGTGGCCATGAATAACTGAGTATAGCTCATCTTCATATAAAAACTACTATGTAACAAGAGCAATTTTTTGAAATGCTTAATGATATTTATAATTTAATTTTATAAATGAATATTATCAGAGACCCTTGTCCTCTGTCCTCTTACAGTGCTTATCACTATGTCCAGACTACTGTCTTCTTAAAAGTATGATCCAGGCTTAAGTTGTGAATCTGTCCCTACACAAGGTAATGCCTGGTTGGTATTCAGTAGGAACTGTTTAATAGTTGAATAAAAGAATGCAGGCAGGAAGCGTTTATTGCAATTAAAAATTGTGCATACCTCTTAGTCACTGATAATTCTGAGCTCATAGTAGGTATACATTTTACCACCATCTCTAATGTCTTTAAGTAACATTTAAACAAATGTTTTAGCCAACTTTGCTCATCATCATTTTTGTGCTCCTAAGTGAACAATTAGTATTCAGATGTTTGACTGCTATCAATTTTTCAAATACATACAGAACATGAGAATCACATTTCAGCAAATAAAATTTCACATCGAGAACACTGTGGCAGGCATGTAGCTTATCAATAAAACTGCTCTAGCAATTTGTTGTAAATAATATTTTCCTGGCCATTTCAGATATATGATTTACAATGTTCTATGCATCCCCTTTAATGTGTTTTTTGGAACACCAGTTATGTTGAGAGGAAAGCATTCTGTGTTCTAATGCATTTAAACAATGCTGCATAACATATCCTTCTCTTTGAAAATGACAGATAATAAAAATCTAAAAAGTCATATTTTACAAATCCTTCTTATCGGTGATTAAAACAACATTTTTTTCTAAAACTTTTATTTTTGGAGCACTTATAAAATTTGCTTAGATCTAATGCTCTAAAGAACACATTCTGGAAAACATTCCTTTACTTAACTCTAAAATCCTAGCAGATAACGTAGCAAGTGGAATGTTATTGCCAAGTAGGAATTTGTCCAAGTGCAAAATTGATACTGTTGTGGCTGATTTTCTACCTTGTGGTCATGACTTTTCTGCAGGCAGAAAGCTTTTATTTCAATTAAAAATTGTGCAAGCCTCTTAGTCATTGATAATTCTGAGCTCATAGTAGGTATTCATTTCACCACCATCTCTAACGTCTTTAGGTAACATTTAAACAAACGTTTTAGCCAGATATACCCTATGCTAGTAAAAGGTTAATCATCCTTCATCTATTTGGGTATTTTTTATTGTACAGTTAGTAATTGCATGCTTTGCAACTGGGCTTAATTGGCACCCATATGAAAGATGTTATTTTGATCCATCCACTCTACTGTCTATATCTCTAAAGAGGCATTTCTGTGCATTAGAGTTCATTAGGGACATAACCTTTTGGCCCTTTAGAGCACTGTTCACTAGTTCATATGAGAATCCACTCAATTATTTAGACCTTTCTGTCAAACTAAAGAATTCCCAGGCAGTGTGGTTAATGTGAACATTGTATGTGATTTCTTAGCTAGACTTCTTCAAATGATTTAATTATTCAAAACTTCATCTATGTTTTGCTTCTGTAAAAATGGATCATTAATCTTTCACTTCTCCAATAACATCTGATGCAGTTTAGAACATGGCCAAAACTCAACCACTTAGGAAGCAATTCATATACTCGTACTTTCTTCAGAACAGGTCTTTGAGTCTAACAGGATGGTTTCCCCATTTCACAAATGGAGAAACTTAGACCCACATATATTTGGGAACAAGCCCATGTTCTTCTGACTCACGATTCAGCTCCTCAACCAACCTTATTATTTTTGAAGTTAAATAAATACTTTTCTAAGAGCATTCTTTCAATCATTATCATGTAATATAGGTATCAACTTATTTTTCTCAATGGGGTTTATTACTTGAAGTTCCAATTTCGAAATATAGAGTAACATAACGTTGATTGACATTTTTGCCATTCTTTTCCACTCAATGTTTTAGTTTTACTTTATACTTAGAATACCTAATTTTCTTATAAGGGGACTAGCCCAAATGCTTGGGAACTTAATTTTACAGTGCTCTTCTGAACAGAACCATTACAGATTTTATAGTATAGGTGAGATCACCTCATTTTCATGTTTTATGTGTATGTGTGTGTGTGTGTGTGTGTGTATATATGTCTTTCAATGAAAAAAATCTTTCTGGTTGCTTTTTCTTATGTCATAAAAAATAATAATAGAAGATTTTGAAAATTTGTTTGAAAATTAAGAACAGAATTATTTTAAGTACTTTTTATGTCCTTTTAGACTATTTTGGGCAGATAAACTTTGTATTAAAGCTCTTCTGTGGGAGACTTCTATTTTCTAGGGTAAAGCCTAAAAAAGTGACAGTCTTGTAAAATCAGGAGCAAGTACTTCCAGGAAATGGCTACAGCTCTGTGTAAGCTCAACCCTCAGCTTTAGATTATTGGTGACAAATAACTCTGAACTTTCTCTCTGAGCACACAGTTTGATTTCCTTAAGAGCCCAGATAAACTCCGCTCAGACTCAATAATCCTGGCTGTACAAGCATTGCTTAGATGTGGGCGCCTGAGAGACTGCTTTCATTTTATCCAGCTAACAAATGACAAAGGACTAAGAGAACGACCTGTGACAATAATTTTGTCCTTGACTTGATGCATTCTTGTGGATTATTTTTTAAGACCATAACAGATATGGATGTATGTATGTCCTTTAAGCTAATTTCATTTATGGGTATTTTCCCAAAACTTCAAAATGTCTGCCATATTTTTTATGAATACAAATTATATATTTATTTTTATATGATAGCTAATGGGAAGCAGAATATGATGAGGTGATGCAGATAAAATAGATTAATTCACAGAATATTTCCCCATTAAGTAGCAGCTAGAAGTTACAGCATCAGTGGATGACTTTTTTTTTCTTGTAATCAGCCTGGTGCTATTTGCATATTCTTAAGGCAGAGGACATTCACATGTAAGTGCGTGGGAGCCCTGAATAGCCATTTTCAAAGCCGCAGAATAAATTCCAGACTCCATCACTTGTTCCAAGAAGTCTAGACACTGCATCACCCAGATAGTTACTTGAAGAGAGGCGGGGGAAAAAAAAGTGGGATTGAAAAGGAATTGTGTTGATGCTTATTTAAGTTGGGACAAAATGTTTCTGTTACCGTGTAATCAATGATTTTTTCTGTGGCAACAAAGAAATCTCCCAATTATTAGTTTTGGATTTACTCTCTCTTCCTCCACCAAAGTTAAACAAATAAAACAAAGGGTTTTAGATACTTCCTATGGGGAAGCTGTTCATTTTAAAATTATTGGGGATGGGCAAGAAAGGTCCCATATTTTCACTTTTGGAATTTCCTACGCTATTTGATGACAGTGGCTTATTTGGAGTTATAGTTCTACTAATCCTATTTATTGGGGCTTTCTAATCCTTGATTAACAAATTCAGAATGGAGAGTTGCTCTGGTCTCATCAAACCAAGAAAATCAATGAGAAGGATGTAGGAAAATTGTAAAAGTGTATATCTCCAAAAGGCATTTGAGCAGAGAGAGAAAAAAAAAAAGAAGACCGATTTGTGGTACATGATGCTAACAGTATGCAGTGTGAATTACTTTGAAAGAACCATGAAGTCCAAAGTTTCTTTTAACAAAAAGATACGTGTGGATACAGGGAGCAGCCTGAGTGATGATTTGTTACAGTCCAGAGGGGCTCAGTGTTATCTCTAATAGAATGATTCCAGAGTTCTGAGGGCCCTGCTCTTTGGATTTGTGTAATTCTATCATCTTAGACTGGAGGCACAGTGCCTGGACCTGGGATGGCAATCTGATATTATTTCACAGGCTTGCTCAGATTAGCTGCCATGAGGATAATTCAAAGCAAGCCTTCCAAGTCTCCATATCACTGAATACATGAAACATCCACAGAGAAGAGAAATGGAGACAGTCCCTTTGAAAGAAAAGCATGCCTCATGCGGGTGAGGTGAGGCTAGACCACTATGCCCAGTTCTTTCTATACTCTTTCTACTTCTGCCAGTGCACTCTAGATAATGCAGAAGATCCTCATGCAATACAGGAACAACATTTGCTTTTATAATGTTTATAATTTAGTAAAACTATATAAAACACACTGTTTACGTTTAAAAAATACATATATGACAAAGTAGATAGTTTTAAGTGATGAATTAATAGTCCTTCAAGAGTAGATGGAAGTGAATACAGAGCCAGATATACTTCTCCTATGGATAGAAGTACTCTAAAAGAGAAGAGTTAGTGGATTTGATAGCGATGGGAGTCCAGGGTTCTTAGAAGTGTACAGTCCCTATTATTCATCTATTTCCCCAGAATAACACTGAACATAACCCATAGAGAGATGTAGATTAAGCTATTAAATGAGAAATAGATAAACTTGTCATTGTATTCTGAAGCAGGGGTTATTTATTATTAACATATAGCCAAGAGATGAAAAGAATCTTCAACTTCATCCTTAGCTTGGAAGTTTACAAAAGCTCTCCCTCTGCACAGCAGTGAGCAGGAGACATGCCCATGTGGTCCCAAACTATACAGCTTCAACCTTGCAGAGAAAGCAATATTCATGGATGTTATTAGGAAAAATCACAGCTCATTAGCTTTGAAAATGTGCATGAATCTTTGTTACTGCAATTAAGTAAAAGATAATCCTATGGAAATGTATCTCTTTAAATTGAATGTGAAACAGCCCTATAGAGACACTAATGAATTCTACTCCCATACTTTTGTGTGTGTGTGTGTGATGTGAAATTCAGAGGATGATGGGATAAAGGAAAATTTCAGTAGACCACAAAGGTCATGAAGGAGCTAAAGACACGTAAATCAGATAAAAACTGAGAACTAACTGTACATCAGAGTACAGAATGAAGGTCATTTGAAACTATAAATAAGCATATTTAGGGTGAAGTAATAGGAATGGCCCATTGATTCAACAGAGGCATGTGGTAGGTAAGTAGAAAATATAATGAGGGTGTTATAAACAACCTTAGACCAACAACTTTGATAATATTTATGAATGGGGAAATTTGTTGAGAAGCACTTTATCAAAACAGTCACAATAATGAATAGAAATTCTGAATAGTTTCATATCTACTGAAATAAACTTAATTCATAATTCAAAACTACCCACATTAAAATTTTCAGATTTAATTGGCTTTCCTGGTGAATTTTCTAAGCATTTAAGGAAGTGATAATATCAGTCTTGTACAAATTACTCCAGAGATAACTACAGAAGGAAAAGTTTCCAATTCATTTTATAAACCTACCATATTCCTTAGGCCTACATTTGGTAGGGACACTAAAAGAAGGGAAAGTTTCTCATGACCGACCATTTTTGTCTGAGTTTCTTAAATAGCATTTTAGCCTACTGATAATACACAACATCTCCAGGTGAGATTAAGTTCAGAACTTCAAGGTAAGTTTGATGTTTCAAGGTAAGTTTCACATCATGTTTGTAAGTGCAATCAACATAATTTATCATGATGAAAGAATAAAGAACAAATGCACAACATCATTTTGAAAGACTCAGAATCATCTTTGATAAAATCTAGCATTTGTATATGACAAAATACCTAAGGAATAGATGAGAAGCAGGAGTAGAAGTCTATATATAAAAAGCAGACAGATAACCTGGTAGGTGACAGTGAAATACTGAGCAATTTATATTTGAATTTTGGAATGAGATAACATGATCCAATATCACTTCTTCTAATACTGTCTTCAAGGTTAAAAACAGTGAAATAAAATGATAACATGTAATGGAAGGCATAAATATAGAAAAAATAAAGTTGTCAGTATTCACAGATGACGTGGTTGTGTATAGATATTCCAAAAATATACTAAGAAGGAAAAAAATTATTAGAATTAACAAGGAAATATAGCAATATTGCTAGATACAAGTCAATAAATTCTATTTTTATATTCCAGCAATAGATCAATAAAATGAAATATATATATATTTCATTTGTATATATATATATATTTCATATATATGTGTGTGTGTGTGTGTGTGTGTGTGTGTGTGTATTCAAAAAATAAAATGCCTGGAAATACCTCAGAGAAAAGGTAGAAAAAATTCTATCCTAAAACTTAGAAAGTCTTAATGGGTTAAATAAGGTGAAGAGAGCACATTCCTTGATTAGAAAACATAGTACTGCTAAAATGTCAGTTCTTGCTTAAAACCAACAAACAAACAAAGAAACAATCTATATATTCAATGCAATTCAAGTTGAAATTCAAGCAAATTTCTTGGTGGAAATAAATAAGCCCATTCTAAAATATGTGAGTGCAAAGGACTTTTAGAATATACAAGAAAATTTTGGAGGTTGAAGGATATATACTACTAGATGTCAAGGTTTACTAAAATGTCATGGTAATCACAATAGTATGGTATTACTGCAAGAAGAGAAAAATAGACTCATGGAACAGAATAGAGACTAGAAACAAATATAAAACCATGTGATTTGTAACAAGAGTGTCACTGGAATTCAGCGCAACAAAGAAGAACCTATTCAATAAATGTGCTGACTCGGCTACATTTGTATAGAGGAAAATGACCTGACTTTTCCCTCAAATCATTCACAGTTAATTGGAGGTGGGTCATAGATACAAGAATAAAAAGTATAATAATGTAGCTTTGGGAAGAAAATAGGAAAAAGGCTTTATGATCTTAGGAAAAGCAAAAATTTCTTAAACGTGACTTAAAAAGTGCTTACCATAAGAGAAAAGAATGATAAAATGAAGTTCATTAAAGAACTCTGATTATCAAAATACTGAAGGAAGATATTTGCAATATATACATATCACAAGCAAATCTGTACAAATTATACACATATACATATACATATACATATGTGTATAGATATATCCACAAGTCATTAAGAAGACTGAGAGCTCTATTTTTTAAAAAAGACCAAACTATTAATATATATAAATATTTAGATTAATCTCCAAGGAATTATGTCGAGCCAAAAAAAGAAAAAAGAAAAATCAAATTCCAAAAGAGTATATATGATTCTAGGTACACAACTTTTTTTTTTTTTTTTGGTGTGTGTGTGTGGTGCTGGGGACTGAACCCAGTGCCTTGTGTATGTGAGGCAAGCACTCTACCAACTGAGCTATATCCCCAGTCCCTTATACAACATTTTTGATATGCCAAAATTTTAGAAATGGATGAAAGATTAACTGTCATGAAAGGTTAGGGACAGGGGAGTGAAGCATAAAATTAAGGCAAATATGGTTATAAAAAGGAGGGAAATTGTTCAGGATCTTGACTATGGTGGTGGATAAACAAACCCGCAGGGTAATGAAATTGTATACAACTTAATATATATTCAAATGAGTAAAACTTGGGAAATTTGTGTAAGTGTCAATTTCCTGGTTCTGATATTGTAATTTTACCAAAAAAATTTTACCATTGGCCATATGGGGTAATGTGTATAAGGTGTTTCTCTATATGACTTCTTCCAATTGTATGTGAAACAACAACAATCTAAATAAAAATTTCATTAAAGTAGCATAAAATTTTAATATATAAGTACGCATGGTTAATATAAATGGTGAATTCACACTTGAAAATTTGACAAACCTCATTTCTCAGGGAAGTGGAAGTTAAAAATATTATATGCCACTACATTCTAGCTAGTATGAAAAAATGCAAAA
The DNA here is from genome assembly GCF_045843805.1 of Urocitellus parryii. Lineage (NCBI taxonomy): Eukaryota > Metazoa > Chordata > Mammalia > Rodentia > Sciuridae > Urocitellus > Urocitellus parryii. Next base: position 187,528,036 of record NC_135533.1, on the reverse strand, counting down.
AGAAAGATTGATGATAGTATTGTTGAAGATGTGGACAACAAATACTCTCACATGCTGCTAGTGGGAGTTTAAATTGGTATATCCATTCTGTAAAGCCATTTGGTGGGACCAGTGAAGCAGAGCATTTGCAGAACTTATAGTCAAGCAATTTCTTCCTAGGTATAAATGAACACAACAGAAATTCCTAGAAATGTGCATCAAAAGTTATGTAAAAAATATTTAAAGTAGCTTTTATAATCTTCCAAACATGAAGTAGCCTAAAATATTAATCAGTAGAGGAATAATAGAAATATGTGCATGTGATATAAAACAAAGAAAAAGCAAACTCGTCTACCAATATGGATAAGCCTCACAGATACTACGTTGAATGAAAGATGGCAGACATAAAATTTGGCTCCATACTGTATTATTCCATTTATTTAAGGACCAAAAAGAATCAAAGAAAATCTATTGTGATACAAGTTGGGATTATGGGTACTTTGTAAAGATAAGAAATCAGAGACATAAAGGACCCTTCTGTGTCTTTATTTGAATGATACATCAGTGTTCACACTGTGTAAAATTCATTGAGCTATAAATTTGTAAGTTGTATACTTTCCTGTCCATATGTTATATTTCAATGCGTGTGTGTGTGTGTGTGTGTGTGTGTGTGTGTACTGTTTTCTTTTGGGATATATTCCATCAGAAAACAGGAAAGGTTGACCTTAGACGAGATCAGGGACAATGTACCAATTCAAAGGAGAAAATGAATGGATTTCGATATAAGAAGTTTGGGAAATTGGTGAGGTACTTATGTGCCTTTTTTTATTGCTTATACTTTTGAGGTACCTTGTGAGGTGAAAGTAGGAGTTGGGTTTGGAGTCTGAGAAGGTATGAAATGGTTGTCTTGGAGAGTGGGAGAGTCTATCAACTGAGCTATGTAATAAGACTTGTAGGGATAACACTAAAGGTCTATGAAAGTTGTTGGGCCACAACATGAATGTGAAATCCAATGGCACTGTGGCATGTTTTACTCTAGCCATATTCCTCTATTCAAAAGAATGGGGCAGACTCAGGTCAAATTTTACCATGAGAGTGGGATGGAAGGAGAATCAGGCAAAGAAGGTGAAGGTACAGAAAAGGAAGTGATTTCAGTGTTCTGCTGTGGAATCTAAGCTGGGCATGGATCAGAGGAAACAACACTGGAAGAGTCAGAGGTGATCAACCCCGAGGCAGGCTGGGTGGTATTAAAGATTTGTTGGAATAAGGGGTCCTAAAAACAAACAAACAATCAACAACAACAACAATAACAAAAACATGCATGAGAGGAAGGAGCTGTCAGAGAGCAGAGGGTTTCAAAGGAGTGAGTGCTTGACTTTGAGATCTGCAGGGGGCTCAGTCATTGCAAATAACAAAATCTAGAATAAGACTAAGAAAATCACCAGAAATGAGGAACTCAGGAACTAAGAGGCCAAGGTGCTTCTTTGTTAAATTCCAGTAAGGGATGTGCAGTTATTAGCATCATTCTATCAAAAATTGTGAGTCCATCCCATGAGCCAAGCAGTGAGGAGAGTAATCAGGTACAATAGGATTCCAGCATGGGTTGGACAATAGGACCTGAGAAAGCACAGAAAAAAACCGGCTTTGTTATCAGCCCATTGAGTGTTCTAGTTAGCTCATTTCTTCTTTCTGATCTTTATATATTCTCCCTCTCCATTCCCCCCGTCCTTCTCCCCTCTCTATATATAATTTGATAATTTAATGCATTATTCACTGCGGCCAATTATACCTTAACTGTAGTACCCAGAAAGAGAGTAGCTAATCTAATCCACTCAAATTGGACCATTTGTATTATTACTACTGCCTTCTGTAAGTGTTCCCATTTCACATTTGAATTTCCTCATCTGCTTATCCCTTCATTAGTGATCCTTAATACTGTTATTTTTGCCATATTTATATCACCACTTTGCTTCTGTAAAGTGGTGACCTCTTTAAATGAGATAGACATTTGAGGCAAATCCAACACGCACTATCAGCCTCAAGATTTGAAATTAAATAGCTAATGTCCTCAGCCTCCTTAGGATCATATAATTTTCCCCCCCTAGAAGACTAGTCTTGCTTCTTCATTTTAGAAATGAAAGAACTGAGGCACTATGACAAGAAGACAAGGGAACTAGGGCAACCTCCATGTTCCTAGAAGCTTTACAGTTTTCTATTTAACTTCTGTAACTAAAGCAATACATCAGGCCAGGAAGAGAAACCTGAGTCAATGTGAAACTCATCCAGACTGCCAGACACACAGAAGTCCCATTTCCACAGAAAACCCTTCCTCTCTGGATGCTTCAAGAAACAAGCCATGAATGACCACTCTCCCTGTGACCAAGGAAGATGACCCAGCTCAACAGGAGGACATACAGAAGGTGCCCCTAAATGTCTTTTGAAACCAGAATCCAGTCTCTATAAAAACCAACCAACCCATTCCTTTTTCATGGGTTTGTTTTTCAGGCATGAGATTTTCAGAGACAGAACTCGACCTACTCAACTATTTAGAATAGTCATACTAGAGATGGATCCAAAATGGGTGGGAAGCAAAGGAAGGCAAGGAGAAAAGGAGCCCGAGGAAGAAAGAAATTCAGCAATGTTCTGAATACAGAGGAAATAAAACAACATTTTGGAAACTGCAAAAGAAAGGGCGCAAAGCTGCTGGACTAAAATACTCTAGAAACGTTACATATTTAGGAGAAAAACAGATTTAAATGACAGTCTTTATTCATAGGAGCATCTACAATTTTGGTAACACAAAAGCATAATAGAGGAGTTTCTGCCAAGCTACAGATGTTATCATGCTTTCCTCTAAGGATTGAGGAGTTCATGATAAAGAACCACCAGCAGAAAGATGGAGAGAAACACTGGAAGGGAATCAGCCCTGTGGTGCCAGAGTCCAGATTCCATTGTTTACTGCAAAAATTGAAGAGGAATTTGCATGGTGACAGCTTTCCAATAGTGGAGAAGCAAAGTACATTATCCTGGGGGAAATTTTAACCCATTTGCACCAACTTACTTATAACCATGTGATGTACAAGCAGCGGATTTATGTTGGGCTCTACCCAAGCCACTTGCTGAGTTAAGAGCACTCTCTTCATAACCTCCTTCCCTGTGCCTTCCCTGTGTTCAGCCCCCTTTAATCCAACTCTGACACAAATCCAAACCCTGTCTCTCAAGCTGAATCCAAATGCCAAATTACTGTTTAAACCCTTGCTTCAAGCCCACGTTTGAACATGACGATTCTCTTCCATGGCATTTAACAGCTCCTCATCTGCCTCTCCCACAGCTCTGAGAAGGCAAATCCCATAAGCTTCTAGCAAGACCATGCCTGATTCATCAAGGTTGGGGACTTACAAGGCATTTGTTGAATGAATAAGTGAATGAATGGATAGGTGATTAAAAGTTCTGAATAAAAATATTCAAGGTTTTCAAGGGGAGCATATAAAACACAGGGAGAATAAGATCAGCTAGGAAAGCAGGCTCCTTTTTTAAAAAAATATATATAAGGGGTAGTATCAAGGGGAAAATTTTAAATGAAAAGAAACTCAGATCCAAATATATATATATTTGGAACTTAACATTTTAAAAATTCACCTGTATCAGCACAAAAGGAGGTAGGAGAACCACATGTAGAACATTTTCCATCATAGGAAGACCTTTTCTACACAGAGATGGCAGACTCATTGGTAGAGGCTCTGGACTACTCTGTTCAAAGGCTTTCTGGAGGTGAGGCTGAAGCTAGAGTCAAAGATAATGAAATACTTCAGTTTTGAAGATGTGGAAGTAGATGAGTGCAGGGCCAAGTAGAGAAGGGAGAACAAGAAAGGAGGTTTTTCGTTTTCCTTTGATTAAATAAAAGAAGGTGGTGTTAATTAGCAGGACTCATTTACTTGTAAGTTTGGAATCAGGATACTGAAGGAACAAATACCTGACATCCTTCATTTTCTCCAGGAAAATCATGGCTAGTTCATTTCCTAAGAATACTGGTGCAGTACTGGGAACAGGAGAGTGAATGCTTAAAATCTTATCATTGGAAAAAAATAAATAAAAGTGAACATTTAGAATTGATTCCATGGAGAATTAAGAAGAGATGTGACTCAGAATAAATGAAAGTGATTTTAAGTACCATTACTGTTATTAATGGTGGAAGTGAGGGTGTTCGTAAGAGAGTAGTTGAAGTAATTAATACACAGTGTTTTCTAGGGTGAAAAGGGAAAGAAATGGAAAAGGGGCAGGTAATAGACATGGTTTAAAAGGAGAAATGCAAAAATGAAATAATGTTGATAAAGCAAGAAGCAGGGTTTTAAGATTTCAGAGGGGGAGGCAACCTGGTTTCCTCTTTTAAGGTGGGTATCTAGTGCAGCATGACGTGAAGGTCATTGGAATTGAGGAGATTAAGGAACACTGACACTATTATATTAGTGACACAGGAAGTGGAAGCAGGAGAAGACAGATGACACAAGGCCATACTTAATCTGCAGGTTGCATGGAGATTGACAGAAGGTAGCCACCAAAAGTGAGAAGGTAGGTGACCTTCTGGGAGAGTGCTATCATTAAAGAGAGTAAGGAACTTGCCCAAGACCTAAAAGAAGCAATTTTGTTGTAGAAGATTGCTCAGGAATAATTGAGGGGGTGGATAGGTTAGCCATATTTGTAGGAAGAATCAGAATTTAGGTATAACATGCTGAGGAGGAAAGAACTTTCTGTTCAGAGTCTGACGATGCAGGGGGTATTAACCTTTGCATTTATAAAAGTGTTTTCAGGGGAACAGAAAGGAAGAGATACCATATGAGGTCAATAGTGAAAAGATGGTCCACTGGGCAAGCAGTACAGTGTCTGGGAAATAAAGAATTTATGAAGGTAGAAGCCAAGCAGAATTGAATTACAATGGTGGCTCAAAAGATGAAGATGAGAACCTGTGGACAACTGGTCATTCCAAGTTTGAGTCAGCCCAGGTGAGCCCCTATCATGTCACAAGCTTGATATGTAAATGCCTGTAAGGAATGCTAAAACCATTACTTCCTTGGTCTGTAAATACTCTTTCTTCCTTTTTTTTCCTACCCTCTCATTACTAGAGGTTGTTTCCCCTTGAGAATTGGATTGTTTAAATTTAACTTCAATCTAAAGCTAAACAGATGTTCCCTCTGCTTAACTTTGCCAAAAGAATAAATCTTAGAAAATGCTGGTTAGAAAGTGCCTTCAGTATTATTATTCTTTACTCACTAGCACTATCATGATTTTTGAAATGACAAGGAGAGGGGATACCTAACAGTAACTCCTAATTGTGGGTATTGATCAGAAAAACTTCCCTGGAAGACGTGCAAACCTTCTACCTACAGAGTAATCTAACAGCACAACTGAAATTTTTTTTTTCTGGTTTTGTTTCTTGTTCTTTGTTTTTGTTGTTTTGCTTAAATATGTTAATTATTATGCTTTGGGGAATATCAACATGCTAAAAGAGTGATATTGTTACTCTGTGATTTAATACATAGGCAATACCCTTATATTATAAATACATTCTGTTTTTCATTTCCAAATATCTTGAAGTCTGACAAAGTAATTTGGGGTTAATTTGCAGTATACTACATTAGTTAGAAGATCATTTTCAAAAACTATGCTTCAAATGAAAGCAAATTAATGATGAAGATGATGTTTCTGATAAATATTTAAGTATTCCAGAACAAATAAGAGCTAAAACATGGAAATGTCATTTGGGGGGACACTGTTGTTTATATATGTTGCAAAAGGATTTCTCAATTTGAGAAATGGCACAAGATTATAAGGGTATTAATGCATCTTCCTTTTCAAAAATAATTATTACCTTTCAACAAGATGGGTTTCAAAATCGTTTTCTGTTTGATATTTTCAAGGCAAGGCAAAATAAATTCTTTTTGGAATAATAATGTTAACTAATGAAAATCTAAGGAAATAGGTGTATGTTGAGTTATTTAGCCTGATGGAAAAGAGAGACCTGGGTTTATATTTCTAAATTTCTCGATGTTTAAGGTGACAAAGGGCAACTTGAGGACAATGGTGTATCTTTATTTTTTAATTTTGAAATGTTTGAATAGATGCCATGTGCCATTACTGAACACATCCAAAGTCTTTGTTATATAACACTGAATGGGATTTCTTGGTGAGAAAATTGGAAAGGGGATATATTTCAAAAAAAATCAATATACTATGGGGAGAGAGCAGATAGGTGTTCCAAAGTGCCCTTAAAAACACACTCACATACAGGATGATCAACCTGAAGAAAGTTTCAGACTTCCAAAGAGCATAGACTTGGGGATTTTAGCTAATCATCTTGTTTAAAATAATAGAAGACCTAATGATATCTGGGATACATTTTTTTTTGAGGTGCTGGGCATCAAACCCAGGGCCTCACTCATGCAAGGCAAGTACTCTACCACTGAGCTATCCCCAAACTCCCTGCATAACTTTTCTTAAAGAAATCAAAATAAATGCAATCGAACAAAGTTTTTTCAATTTATTCCAAATCTTAATATTTCCCATTCACGGGAAAAAATAAGATGCAATGAGTTTATCATTGAGAGAAGCATGCAAAATGTTCCAGAAAGAAACAAAATTAATGGAAGAAGCAAACAGAAGTGCTTTTCCTTGATGGGGGCAAAAAGAAGTAAGGTCAAACCAAGAGATAAAGCAATATGGATACCATCTCATACTTAATGTTTATTTCATGATTTTCCTGACCTGCTCCTGCCTAGTTTATTGGTCCTTAACTGTTTCATTCTAAAAGCTTTCATTTCTGCTTGGGGTCAGGGGGTACTACCTCATTAACTCACAGTGAAGTGATAGTTTTCCAAGAATGTTAACTACAGACTTTTTTTTTCCTGAAATTTTAACCCTATTTTTTCATTCTCTCTTTTGCCTAATGAAGTTGTATATCCTAAATACCACTAAAGAACTTACTGAGAGTCAATTATGTTTAAAGTGCTATGGGTTTTCAGCAGTGAATATAAATCAATCTCCTCTTTCATAAATTTTATACACACTTATAGAAAATATAAACATGTGGGTTTGAAATTATTTTAAAACCCTCAAGTCTTAACTATAGAATATTTTAGGATGTTTATAAAAACAATAGGGGAAGTTTTTGTTTGTTTGTTTGTTTGTTTGTTTGGATATTTTTAAAAGTTCAGCAACTAAACTGACATAGAATCAAAAGTTAAAATCAAGCCAAGCATGATGACTCATGCCTGCAGTCTCAAAGACTGAGGATGGGGAAGCTGGAGAATCATAATTTCAAGACCAGCTTCAGCAACTTAGGGAGGCCCTATATAATGTAGTGAGATCCAACTTCAAAATAAAAAGGGCTGAGAATGTGGCTCAGTGGTTAAATGCTCCTGGATTCAATCCCCAGAAAACCACCCCCCGCCCCCCGGTCAATAAAGTAAAAATCAATCAAAAGTTAAATTAAGGGTGGATTCTGGAGAGGAATGTATGAACAATGACAAGAAGTATGTTTCTTATATTATTTTCTTGCCACTTAGTTTTCCTTTCCCCTTCTCAATGATAACCCACATTACACTTGGGTATTCTTATGTCTATTTCCCAACCATGCAGTCGGAATGTAATTGGCTCCACAGTTGCTGTATCATGACTCTTTGCCCAGAAATGGATGTAAATAATGTTATTTGAGCCAACGAAACATGAGAAGCTCATTTACATGAACGAAACATGAGAAGTTCATGTAAAACATGAACTTCTGGGAAAGGAAATGACCTTTCCTCTACCCTTTGTATAGTGTCGGATAATCAAGTAAGGTCACCTGTGACAACCCCTCTGCCACCATGACAGAGAGGACCTAGGTTTGTTAGATATGAGACTATAAAATGTGAAGATGAAATGCAGACAAGTATAATAAAATAGACATTTATTAATGGCATTTGAGTCAGATTATCCTATCTCTTTTCAAGTGTATAAATTGATTTCATTGTAAATTAAACTATTTTGGACTTGGTGTTTGTTCTTTTTGGTTGGGAAGGTCATATAAATTTGAAAAGGGAAATTAGGAAAGAAAGAATGAGTTAAAAAGAAATACACATCATCCATGCTGATAGAATTGGCCAAAAATGTAGCAGTTTAGGGGTAATGCAGACCTCTGAGCCTCACCCAATAGACATTTAATTTTCTCTTATCCTGTCAACAAAACTTAATTGCTAATAGAACCTTCCCTGACCCTGATACTTGATTATCTATTTGAAGGTCTATTCAAATTCACTTCACCTAAATACATAAAATATTTTCACCACTATTTATAGTAACTCAACAACTTCTCATAAGAAAGAGATTCTAAGCAAAATTTTTAGAGGTCTCTTCCAAACCCTCATGCAGAATAACCACCATCACTTTGTATCTACCTTACAACTAAAAATCTATCACAGCTGTGGCTGTGGCTGTGGCTCAGTGGTAGAGTGTTCACCTAGCAAAAGTGAGGCACTGGGTTTGATTCTCAGCACCATATAAAAATAAATAAATAAAACCTAAGTATTGTGCCTATCTACAACTAAAATAAATAAATAAAATCCATCACAGCACCTGAAATCCCATCTCAAGAGAAAAATATTAAATATTAAGAATCTTCTATTTCATTATATAATTGGCCTCCAAGAAAAAAATAGGAAAATTCAAAGGTAAACAAAGGAAAGTTTTCATAAAAGAAATGAAAAACTCTAAGAGTAGAATTGGTTGGATAGGCTCCAGAAGTATAAATTTCAGAGACAAAATTTTTAGAAGAATATAAGGGGAAGAAATATAAAACAGAGAGTGAGTGCAATAGGAAGAATATATCAGATTGTCCAAAACTAACCAAAATTGTTACCCTTACCCTGTACATACCACTGAATACCAGGTCCACCATACCCTGGTATTTTTCTTCTATCAATCATATCACTGCATTTTTGCCTGACTGGATTTCCCACACCTTTCCATTATCACTGAATGTTGAATTTCTCCACATACCATTCATCTCACTCTTTTGTTCTGTTAATAGTTGGAGACTGATTTTCTTACACTAAATTTCAAGTGGTGTTTGTGATCCAACAGATTATTTCCAGTAAATATTTCACAATTTCTGAACCCATATGTTGAATTCCCCAAGTTATTTCAAATATTAAATGCTCCAAGAGAGTGTAGTAAAATTGAGGTAAATTAGGTCTTCGAAAAGCAGTTCAAAACAAGACTTTGCTATGGGTCAGTATCTTCCAAATTATACCCCATGAAAAGAGTGTTTCATACATTTTAAATAATTGTTCCACAAAGTTTACACTTTTGAGTAAATGAATTTGAAAGATTATAAAATAAACCAAACTAAGCATTTGTTTTCTTTCTCCTTATTCTTTGAATCCACAGGTTCTCTTCCCTGCAGTACTACTCAGAATCTTTAACGTGCAAATGTTTACTGTGATTCTCTCAGTGTTTCTAAGACAACTATACTTAGTTAGGACAAATTGCAAATATAATGAACTTTAGAACTGTTTAAACACACACACACACACACACACACACACACACAAATATATCATAAGAGTAAAGAGAATCCTCTAGAATGGTATGTTTCAAATTTGGCTTGACACTAGAATCACTTGGAAAGATTTAACAAAATATTATGGGGTTCCACTCAGAGATAGTCTGATTTAATTGACCTTGATTATGACCTGGAAATTGAAATAATTAATGCTGTACTGATGGGACGAATATGCTACAAATTTTAGACCTGCTACCCTAGGAGATGTTTTGGGAAATGATGCCTCAGTGTGTCCCCTAAAGAAAACTATATGGCCAAAAGATGAATCAAATTGGAGTGAGGAATGTGTGTTAAGTACTTGTTATGGTTTAAATACGAGGTATCCTGAAAAGCTCTTGTGTAAGACAATACAAAACATTCAGAGGCAAAATAATTAGGTTATTAGAGTATAATATAATCAGTAGATTAATGCACTGATATGGATTAACTTTTAGGGCAGTAATTGTTGGCAGACAGGATGTGGCTGGTGGATGTAGGTCACTGAGTGCATGGCTTTGGGGTATGCATTTTGTCCCAGATGAGTGCAGCTCTGTGCTACTTGGTCCCATGTCTGAGCCACTTTCTTCCTTCACTCCCTCATGACATTCTACCTCATCTCAGGCCCAGAGTAATGGAGCCAGTCACCTATGGACTGAGATCTCTAAAACCGTGAACCCTAAATAAACTTTTCCTCCTCTAATTGTTCTTGTCAGGCCTTTTGGTCACAGAGATAAAAAAGCTGGCTAAAACAGTGCTCTGAATTTTCATCATTATTCTGTGGGATTTCACCTTACATTAAGAATGGGAAATAGGAGGTTGGGGTTGTAGCTCAGTGGTAGAGGTACATACCTAGAGCAGGTGAGGCACTGGGTTTAATCCTCAACACCACATAAAGATAAATAAAAATAAAGCATTGTGTCCACCTACAACTAAAATATATATTTTAAAAAAAAGAATGGAAAATAGAACAAAGTGTCCCCCTCCCACAAACACACAAATTGAAACCAAAGATGAAGGGCATAGGAGATAAGTAAATCTACACAATCAAATTTCTTCCCACTTCTACGTAGGATTCATTCTGCAGGCACTGAGAGAAAAACTGGAAAAAATTTTTTAAAATGTACAACTGTCCTCATTAGCAATGCATCACTAATCTGTAGACAAAGAAGGTCAACTTGGGTGTAAAATTGGGGACTCAGTTGAAAGCTTTGTTTCTAGTTTTATATATTTTATAAATACAAACAGTGAATAATCAGGATTAGATGCTGCCAGTTATGAAAAACCCTTAATATCCAAATATAGTGTAATCCTCTTAGCAGTTATTTACACCAGTAGAAAATAAAAAGGGCCAATTTAGTTACCATCCTAATTGCTAGAGGATCAAAAAAAAAAAGTGCTAGGGAAGCAGAAGCTTATAGAATGATGTGACTTTTCATTTATATATAATCAATTCCTTGGTCTGTTTTAGAAATACAACTCTAACTCAAGGCACTAGTAAACTCTCTAATGGACCCACATAAAAAGACTGGAAGAACTTCCCAATCTCAAACAACTCTTCTGATATCATTTTTTTTTCTAGAAATTCCTAAATAGATCACTTTGTACTACTAGATTTGAGGATAGTTCATAAATTCAAATACTGATTTATTGATTTACCTCCAAGGGCCCAGAGTTGTACTTATTTCCAACCTTAGTCAAATTCTGTTAGTCTTTTAAAAACACCATGCAAAAGGAAAGAAATCATAAAGTAAAATAGTAAAATATAATAAAGGAAGGAAGGAAAGAGTTTGAGTAATATAGCATAATGAACAGTCTAGTACTTTTATTCCACCATGGTTTAATCATCTCCCATTGTCTTATTTTATCCTCTCCTCATTTGCATACAAGCCTGTGATTGGCTGATCAATTTAGAGTAGTAATTCTCAAAGCCTCAGTGTGCATTAGGAGTACCTGGAGGGCTTTTTAAAGAACGAGTTTGGGGTTCACTAGGTGTAGGATGGGACCTGAAATTCTGTACTTCTAACAAGCTCTATACTAGGACCCCATTTTAAGAATCAATGGCTTAGAGAATAAAAATTATTAAGTCAAAAACGTGGACTCTTGGTAAGGCTATTTTAATATCTTATTTAACTCTCCCAGTGTCTCTATAGGGTATTATCATTTTCTTTATTTATAGATGAGAAGGCAGCTCCAGAGAGGCCTTACAGAGAACACCTGGAAGACAGGAACTTAAATGCTGATGTTCTTCAAAGTTTATGTTCTTTTTTGAAGTGCATGCTGCTTGTCCAGATGAAGAATTTCAGTTGAGCTGTAAAATGCTCATGTCTTCTCATTCTGTCTGGTCACTCAAGAGTGGATTATGATGAGGAAGAGGTGATAAACAGAACCCATGGCAGAAGAGACATGGAACTGCCTGTCCAGATTTTATTTAACAATAACACATTGGTTGTATTTACTTGCTTTAATGCCCATTTGCACAAAAATAAATTGGTAATTCTAGATAAAGTTCTCTGAAGCTGATGTGATTTCCTTCAGTGGAGTAAAGTAATTGCATTCCAGTGAGATTCCTAAGGAAGGATATTTTAGGAACTGGGCCATAGACATACACACTTGGACATCACAAAGACTTCATTCTTCAAATGAGCATAAAGTCTAAATGGCTTGAGTGATAAACATGAATGCCAGTAGTGTGAATTTTAATCCTATAGAAACTTTATAAAGTACAAGCTAAGGACAAAATAATTCAATTGAGTTTAGGGGATTTTAAAAAATTTAACACTTAAATCTCATCTGAACTAGCCAAGTTCAAGAGCAACAAATAAATACACTTTCCTAAAAGAAGGAAAATAACAGGGATTTTTATTTGTTTGAGTGCTGAAAGAATTTTAAAAATTCAGAATGGCTTCTTATATCTAGTTTTATAATAAACAATTAAGAGGAAAAATATCTCTTTGAGAGTAAAGAATCCTAAACTAAAATCCACAAACACAAACCAATCACAAAGAAAGGCATTCAAAAAACTTATTGATATTTGATACCCATGAATACTGTTAATCTTCATGAATTTTCAATGTCATCTAGAAAATACTTAAATATCTTATGGACTGTCTGGTTATATCAGGACAAAACATGTGAAGAAAGAGGGAGAGAGAAAAGAAAAAAGCAAATTTTCCTGGGAGATGAAAGTCCACCTTGTTTGATCATAGCTGAAAATACTATTTAGGGAAAAACCAGCAATAGGGTCACCAGTTGGCTGCCTTTCTTCAATAAGCTCTCAATATGATAGTGCATCACTAGCTGAGTGGGCATGTTTTTTTTTTTTTTTTCATTTTGTTAATGAGAAAGAGCTAAAGGCCATTACTTGCCCAGGCCATCATTCACAGTACTAGTGGGGCACCTGGATGCATGTCTCCAAGAGACACTGTAAAAGGCATGTCATAGGGCACGAAGAGACTAGATAATAATAATATCAAAATACAAAGAAAAATTGGGCAAAGATGTTATTTCATTGGGGCCAGAGTGTGTTTGCAATAATGTTCACGTGAGGGACTTGAGTAATAAAAAAGGGTTAAAGCTACTTTCAGAAGGTAACACTGGAGAAGAAAGGGAATTAATGTTAATAAGATAAATGAGGACTCTGGCATCCAGGGAAAATAATGAACAACATGAAACCTTTCGGAGAAATGGCAATACTGAAATGCCTTGTGTAGGTTCCACTAATATTTTAAATTACTTCATGCAAGGTTCATTTCTCAATAATTTTATTTTCTCCATGTCCATTTTAAATTTGCTACCATTTTCTTGTTCATAAGGTTTTTGTGCTTTCTGTTTTGCTTGTTTGTTTCTATCCCATTCCATAAGCTCTCTGCACTTGGTTGTTCCCTCAAATTTCTAAACTTCTTGGGCATTCTTGAGTCTCTTGTCCTCTTAACTACTTTAATCTCTTGAGGTGAAGGTCAGGATTATACTGAGGGCATGTCTAGCAATCAGTATTCTTATATGTAGTTATCATCTATGTATTCAATGAATATTGACCAAACACCTACAATACACCAGAAGCTACAGGGTAATGGAGAAATAAGGTTAACATGGGTTAGTTTATGGTCTTATCTCGATTAGTTTATAAACCTGTCTTGAAAGATGGATAAGTAAACTGTAAATGGTGATTCAGTGTGCTAAATGTTATAATAAAGATACTCCCAGAGACTTGAAGGAACAGAGAAGGTGGCAGTTCAATGACAAGATAGAAGCATAAAGGAAGATTCTAAGGAGAAGAAAGTACCTGAGACAACTACTGTGAAACCAATCAGCATTAGCAAGTTGAAGAGTAAAGGGCAGGGCTGGGGTTGTGGCTCAGCGGTAGAATGCTCACCTAGCATGTGTAAGGCCCTGGGTTCAATCCTCAGCACCATATAAAAATAAATAAATAAAATAAAGATATGTCCAACTACAACTAAAACTTTAAAAAAAAAAGAGTAAAGGGAAAAATATTCTGGATACAAGTATTGGTCATATTTATCAAATTCTTCACATATGCAAAACCCCAAAAGGCTCATGCTGGAAACGGAAGACAGTCATTATGGCTAAATACAGAACTAGTACTAAATGAGTCTGAAGAAGCAGCCATCAGCATCATGAGGGGCCCTGTAGCACAGGATCAAGATGGAGGATTCTGTTTTGAAGACTGCAGAAGAATGTGAAGTAGGTCATGTTTGTTTTAGGAAGATGGCTCTGGGGCTGTCAAGAGGATGAATTGAGGAGGAATATGCCTTGAATCAGCAAGACCAGTTAGATGGATGGCATGCTACTTCTGCCAACAGATGTCAGTTATATAGAATAACTTTCTGGGGGGGAAAAGAAAATCCTATATTTTAGTTCTTTTGGAGAAAATTCAGGCATCTGACTCTGCTAGTATTGCCTCCACGTTTTTTTCCCTCCACATTCACTTTGAATAAAAGTCAACACTGAACTCTAAATGAGGGTGCGTCCCTATTCATAAATATCAAAAACTTTAACTTGTACTTCAAGGGATACAAGCAATAGTACAATTATTTTCCCCTCTCTCTTTTTCCTCTCTAAACCTCTGTAAATCTACAATAGAAAGATGGTGTGGGGGAAGTTAGTGGGGTACCTATGAGTATCTACACGATCGGGTGGATCACAGAGGACTGTGAATTTTCATAGTGAACCACCATCATACCTGGCTGTGGAAACAGAAGGAGATACGTGGAAATGATAGACAGTTGGAGATAGGTAAGACATAACCAGCAAAAACTGCAAATGAGGCAGGGAACAGTTTCCAGGTAGAGTTAGGATGAGCAAAGGCAGAAAAGAAAGTGCTCACAGCAAACACATCCTACAAATAACTGTGACCAGGGTGACAGGAAGAAAAGCAGTTGGAAAAGTAGATTGAAGACCATACTGTGCAGTCTAAGGAATCCTTCATTCTTGTAGCATTTAAGTTATGGTTCCTGACTGGGGAAAATAACGTATCTAGGAGTTTCTATTTCCAGCATTTATTTAATTATTGCTCCCCTTGATCCTCAGAAGGATTTAAGGCATCTTCCAAAGGTATATAAAATATGGTAGTGTCAAGTGAAAAACATGAGACAAAAAAAAAAAGGCAGTAAGATAAAGTGATCAAGTAGACTAATAAAATAAATGTCATTAAAACTTTATCAGAGAGCTGGGGATACAGCTCAGTTGGTAGCATGTTTGCCTCCCATGCACAAGGCCCTGGGTTCAAGCCCAAGCACCCCCCCCACACACATGCACACAATTTATCAGAGGTAGTTAGCAAAAAAATCACACAAGAATTACACAAGTCAACTCATCCACTAGATAAGAAGATAAACCAGGTGCAGAGAAGAATAACTCTCAGTATAGAGGCAAAGCAGATGTTTTTCCTGCAAGTCTGAAGGAGCTGACACTGTGTAGGTAATGAACAATAGCCTAAAAGAAAGCAAACCAAGTTTCTAAGGACTATTTATTACATTGTCCTTCAAACATAACCAAATGGCATTATGACAAGCATATTTCACAAAAAGCTAGTCTTTGGTGGGTGGGGGCAGGGGCAAGGGATGTACTCATCCAGGTAAAACAGTTTTGTCAGCTAAATCTAGGGATATAAGTTGAAATATCCAAGGAGAGTAGATATACTGCATATTATCCAAATATTACTTCAAAAGTATTATTTCTTTTAGGCGAGGTTCTGAAAGGTATGAGTGGCAGAGACTTTGGAATTGTTCTTCGCAACAAGTACCTGGACTGCAGCTTTCTTTGCTTCTAGTTATATAGGCCTGTATGTTTTCACCATCAGCTGGAATTGGCATTGTATAGCAAGTCTCAAATGGAAGCAGGTAAGAAGAATTTAAGAGAACCCACTGACACTGTCCAAAACACACATATCTTTGGAGAGTAGCTGCAGAAGGACAATATTTTTCCCAGAAAAAAATTTAGGTCTGCTTTCACCTGGAAACTAAAGGGCAATCACACTAGAAACTGTAGCTCTACAGTATCACCTAGTCTTAATATTCAACTCACCATAGAACCTTCTCCATAAGCTAAACATATATAGTTAAAATTACATACTGGTTGCAACTTTAAGCCTTGCTATTAGAAAAGATGACTTTTAATTCAGAAATCCAATCTGTATTCTACTTTCTGTCAGGAATAGAACTGGATGGTAGAAATAGTTGCAACTAACCTAAATTCCAATGGCATAGCAAGACCATATACTTGCACATAGAGTTTTAAAAATGTTAATTTTAAAAATTTATTGAGGCATTTGAGTGAAGGATGAGAAAGCAGGGGAAGGGGCAGGTGTCGACACCAGAAAAAGTTGCGATAATAAAATGAAAACGTACAAAGACCCAGCCAGCACCAGTGTAATAGACGGAATGGATATAACAGATTCAAAATGTATTGTGAAAGGAAAATCTCCATGGAAATGAAATATTTCATGTGTGATAGAGTACTCCAGAATGCTTCTAAGGTTTTAAGCAGTCTTGACTGGAAGAATTATTCACCACTGTATGAGAGATTTTTCCATCCTACTCCAAGCCTAGCTGAATATTAAATCACATGGTTCTCACCCACAAACAAGAGCTATACTCCAATGCCCTGCCAAACACCATAACAATCCTAAACTCACGCTGCACTGAGCTTTAAAAATCTTGGCTTAGAGAAGTAATACTTAAAGAGGGTGAGCCTTAGGGATGTCTGCAGGAGAGGCTGGATTAGAAAAAAATATTATGAGATTGATGCTAAGAATATGAAGTCTGAACTACTAATGGGTCAGCTAAGGGGGATAGCAGTGGATGGGGGACCTCTAGGAAGTAACTGGAGACACTGGCATGGAGATCCACACAGAGGAATGCTAGCATTAATGACTTGGAGGTCATCTGTGTGATGGTTCAAGGAGAGGAAGCAGAAAAAAGGAATGCAGAGTAGGCTAAGAACAGCACCCTGAGAAATGTGAAGTGGAAATCATCTGCCCATTTTATTAAGCACAGGAAAAGTCCCAGTGGATAAGTATACATTGAAGAGGGTACATGTGGCATAGAGGCTAATGAATGCTACATGACCATCAAAACAGGTTAAGACAGATGAAAGCAAGATCATAGAAGGAAGGTTTAACACTGACAAAAAAGAGGGCCAGGACCTCACAGAAACTGGAGGCTAGGAAGAGAAGACTGAAGGAATAGCCATTTGAAATGAAAGGGATACATACAAAGATCAGATCAAATGTATTCCTCTTCTTATAAAGGAGCAGGCAGTCATTTGCTGGGTAAGAATGACAAAACTCATATTTGGAACTTGAGAGGGTCAAAATGTCTCAAATAGCTGAAGGAACATAAATAATGGGTGAAAGTCCAGCTGACATAATAAAGAACCAATTTGTAGAGGGCACAGAAACTGCCTTATAGCATGATTGTGTCAATCAAATGTTACCAATTAATCCATAGAAGGCACTAGGTGCAGCAACCAGAACACAGCATGTTCCTTGGAATCCCCTGGTCGTCCCTTTTCAAACTTCCATACATGCTCAATGCATGTGAGAATAAAAAGCTATTTTAGCTTTCCCTTCTCTCAGAAGAGGATGTGAGAGGAAAGGGGGGGGGGGAACAAGGGAGAGAATTGAACAACAGCAGATGAGGTAGAGAGGGATGATGGGTGGGGAGGGGAGAGGGATAGTAGGGGATAGGAAAGGTAGCAGAATACAACAGTCACTAATATGCCATTATGTAAAAATGTGAGTGTGTAACCGATGTGATTCTGCAATTTGTATTTGGGGTAAAATTGGGAGTTCATAACCCAATTGAGTCAAATGTATAAAAGATGATATATCATGAGCTTTGTAATGTTTTGAACAACCAATAAAAAAATTTTTTAAAAAAGCTATTTTAGTTTATTTCATGCTTATGTTTACATTTTTATCAGTGCTATCCAATGTTTTGTTATATTTTTGACAGTATTATAAATATCTTCAAGATAAGGAAAGAATTCATGGAAAATTTTCAAATAACCTTTAATTAGCTGGTAGCTATTTTTAAGGTCATAATATTCCCAGTTAAACAATTTTCAAAGATTAACTATAATTAGCAGACAAGGCCACTGGTTGAGTGTAGTGAATAAAAAAAAAAAAACACTTTCTGCAAAGCTGAAGACAAATAAATGAATATCTCCCTTTACTGTGTAACATCAGTGACCACAGTCTCTTTGCAATGACAACTCTAGCCCTGCTTTATTGCTCCCATCTACAAGATAATACTTGTTAAGACAAATTGATCATTCAACTACTGTTCACTTCCTGAAAGCACCCAATTGCTAATATATTGTTGCTTCCTTAAGTTCTTCCCAAAGCCGCACACCACAAGCTCAAGTCCAACAATAAGCACTTCAAACTTCCTCTTCTGAGATCCCACCAGGGTCACCTGATATACTTTCTAAACATCACTCTAGGCTCTAGTTGGTCTCTGGGATTGTCTGGCTTCTAACTTTAACCCTTTAGCACAAGTATCTCAAATTTATCTCAATGATTTTTTACCAACTCTGCATATTTAATTTGCTCAAGTAACTGCTCATTTAGGAATAAAATTTATGTTTCCTGAATATGAAGTCCAGTGCTTTCCCAGATTTGAGTCTCTGGGGCATACTGCTGGACTCAGAGCAGGCACCTAAAGTAAATTTATGTGTGCCCCAGAGGGGCCTGCAACCCATCACTCTGAAACTACATGGTTTTGTTGCCAACTGTAATATGTTTATTTCATGTAAATCAAAGGACAGCCTGGGTTTAAAACCCTTTCAATGTTCCTATTTCCATTTGTAAGGAAACTTGATGTGAAGTGATCATAGTTTTGGTACACAGTATCAAGGTCAGTTAGCCAATGACTTTTCCATTGATATTTAATTGAAGGAAAATTATAGTGCATGGTAGAGACAAGTGAAACAGAACTGGCTTGTTAAAAAAGGTATGATGTATTCCACCTTGCCTAAATGAATGAAAGTTCATCATAGAAAGAAGAAAGAATAGCAATGTTTTGGGTGGCCAATGGACTTCAAAATGTTCTCTTATTGATTTTGCTAGGTATAACTATTTTGTGATACAGAGCCTTTCAACTACAGAAGATTTTATTTTAAGCATAAAGCTAGAAAAACTGTAAATAATAATAGGATATATATGTACAACTTGTAGAAGTTAGACAATATCAATATGTATTTTAAAATATAGCATATATAATTCCAGTTTCAAATTTGTTACATCAATTCCATAAACACAGGACTGGAAGTCTCATGCTGCATAAACTGGGAAGACTTTAGGTGTTTCCAAGTGCTACATGCAAGGAACAGAAGACATCATTTGAAAAGCAGCAGTCAAGTGGTAGAGATGCTGACCCCCTTTAGGTGGGTAGAGAATTCACATAAAACTTTAGCAATGACTTTAGATTACAATTCCTTTGAAAACTCTAAGCCACACCTATAAAGGGATATAATCTTTTAAAAATTCTGCCTCAAATGCCACAGAGTTGAGATGGGATGAGTGGAAGTGGGGGAATTTTAGAGGTCACTGGTACTGTCTCTGTCACCAATATAACCATCACAATCATCATTAATACCTTTATTTTAATCTTCATATTAATACAATCATGCATTCCTGATATATAATGCCTCCCTAGAATTATGATATTCAATGACTGCTATAAAAATTATATTAAATTTTGTAAGCTGCAAAGCAACTTACAAAAAAGTTTAGAAAGCAAATTAAAAGCACCCATAACAACTGAAATTTGTGCTGCCTTCTAGATTCTTTCTATGGATGTGTTTTAGGACTCAAAATCAAATTATTTTTCATTTATGTTGTCTTTTTCACTGTGCAGTATGAATAGTATTTTTCATGTTGTTATAAAATATTTATAGTTTATTACATTAATTTAGCTATAATATAAAATTCAGTCAATAAGGAGGATATGCAATGATTTTTTTTTTTTTAGTATTTCTCCTAATTTTAGATATTGGGTTTACAAACGATTTTATACTACTTAACCTTTGACCTATCAAAGCAAATGTGAAGTTGTCAACACTTCAAATAAGTCCTAACACTCTTCCCTGAATGAGGATAAAGGGAATAAGTATTAATAAGTTTAATAAGTATTAAACTCTCTTGTTTAATACTTATTACACATCACGTTACTGCCTAGGTGCTTGGGATGCCATTTCAAATGATCCTCATGTTATTGTCTTATACAAATAAGGAAGAGCTAATGCATCACCATGTATATCATAGGAAAGGAAAAAAGCACACTTCAGAAACTTAAGGAACCCTCATTGTTAAATAATTATTAAATAGTGGGAACAGGAGTCCTATGTATCTTCTTGACTCTTAACAGCCATTTCTAATTTTTATACCATACAGTTTCCTATTCAGAGCTGCATGTGTGTGAATAAATAAAAACAGTGCCTGCTGGCAAATTTTTAGATAAGATCAACACATAATCAAAATCATCTTTCATTTTGTTTTTCCACTGAACTTTTATAGCACACAAACTTCCCTTAACCCACCGGCATATTTTCATTTATTTTTTTATTGGGAATTAAAGCCTTCATAGTTCCAAGCCGATTCTGCGAAGGGCTTACAAAATTAAGCACTATATTACAAAGCACAACTAAAAACACAGCAAATCAACGAACAGTTGAGAACAATATTCTGAGAAAACACGCAATGTACCCCATCTATATCCAATTGTCCTGATAAATAAGGCCAAAAAGGAAGACTATAAAGTTCTTTATTTCACATTGTTAGTTTCAAAGAAGCATACCTTTTCACCTGGAGAGAGATTCTTGTGAAGCCACTAGACTTTAGCAGCTATTCATCATTTACTTATTGACTTAAGGAACATTGGGCTAAATATGGGACAATTATATCCACTGGTCATATCAAGACAACTAGCAACATTTCTTAAATGTTTGTGTCATATATCACTCCTCTGAGAAAGAAGAGGTTAAAGCATTAAATTTTGACTCAGAGAAAGCATTTCAACAGGGACGTACAATCATATGGTTCTGGCATTTTGCTTTCTGATAGACTAATTTAACATAGAGTCTAGAGAAATGTTAACACGTCTGTTAGGCAGCATCTCTCCAGCCTCAGATGTCTCCAGCATGCCTCCGGCAAGTGCCGACTCACAGTCAATTCATGCTTGGATTCTCTAATAGGAGCCTCAAGTGCCCACTTTGTGCTGTTGATTAAAAAGGGAGCCATGTGCTTTCAATACCAGATGTGCCGACTCGTGCGCATGCAATTAGCTTACTTCAAAATCTATTGTTGCCAGAAAGTGCTCTCTTCCTCTGTTGCTGTCATGTAGGCTTTGCCCTTCTGCAGATGATGAAGGTACTAAGTGACACTATGTGCTGCTGCTATGGTGTGCCCTATGGCTGCTGCTACCACTCAATTGAGAATTCTACTGCAAGGACAGCATTTGGGGATGCAGCTCTCCATGGGATGTGTGTGCTGCATCCACAAATGGCACTGCGCTCTGACCTTTGCCCAGAGGGTAGTCATATCTCCAGCACCCCTATGCTTGCTCTATATAGTGTTTGGTTTACAGATAAGACTAGGAAAGCTTTCCTCCACCTTCAGAGTGCAAAGCATAAAATAGAGCTCAGAGAAGCAGCTACCCAGGGGAAATGGGATAGCCTAAAGTGGTACAGTGGGGCTGGGAATATAGCTTAGTTGGTAGAGTGCTTACCTTGCATGCACAAGGCTGTAGATTCAATCCCCAGCACTCCCCCCCCCACACACACACACGTAGTACACCAAGAGCAACTTTGGTGGACACCAACCAACATCAATAGCAACAACAAAACCACCTCAGGTGGTGCAACCAAGACATAAAATATACATGGACAACAAATCCTTTGGGATGATGCATTTCTCACCTCTTCTCTAAATTTCTAACCCTAAAAAATTTTAAAGCCCTGTAAAAGGACATTAAACAGAATATATTTTTAATTATCCTAGTTAGTATACTCTTGCTGGTACATACAAATAAGTCCTAGAAGAGCCAATATATGATGAGAATTTGAAAAATAGAAATGTACTTAGAGGTTTTTAACATATTAGTAGTCTAGTTAATTGTACAATATAAACTAGAATGTTAAGAAATATCTCTTTCCACCTCCCTCTCAATCTTCGCCACCTCTAACTTCTGACATTTCCTTGGCCTTTATAAAATGAAAAGGCACAAAAATGCTAATTTTAATGAAAGGCACTTCAAATGTCTTATAAAGAATGTTAGTGATAGTACTTAAATTTTGGGATACTTATGAACATACAGTGATCAGGAGAGAGGTATGCAAACTATAGCCCAAAGTCCAAATGCAGTTTTCTTCTTATTTTTACAAATAAAACCTGTATGGAACATATCCATGCTCATTCATTGTATAGTTTTTTATGCTACAATGACAAAGTCAAAAAGTTGTGACATAGACCATATGACTTGCAAAATCCCAAATATTTATTACCTATACCTTTATAAAAAAGCTTGCTGGATTATGAAATGAAGATTAAATTTTTCTCTCCCCTATCCTTCCCCCTGGGAACAGGAGAGGAGTGCAGGGACTGTCCTAAATAAAAATGACGTTTATATATCTGAAGAGTCCATTTGCTTAAGCTTCCTTTGGGATAAGTTACTTGAATAGATCAATAAAAATTATTGTTCCACAGGAAAAGTCTTTTTTTAAAAAAGTCTCCATTTTTATAATTTAGTGAACCTTATAAATGCACCAGCGGGAACATAATAACTCAGCATGCACATTCCTATGTGTCAGATACTTGTACAAATCCCACGTACAAAGTCCAGCTCTGCAGAGGACTGTTCTGATATCTGTCACATGCTGTGTTATGTGACAGTTCTTTATAACCCTGTTCTGTTAGAGACTTTATTCTTTGAGGGCACGGAATGCATTCTATACCCCCTTTGCCTTGGCTCCTTGTGGCTCTGTAGAAGGTCTGTAAATATTAGTTGAATGAATGAAGAAATAGAGCAAGTTTTCTTTATTAGAACTTATTAAAAACAAAAAATTCAATTAATTAAGGTATTTAAAGATATGCAACTTTGTAATCAAAATAAGTGTACAGCATTTGAGGAAAGAACTGAAACTGATTTTCACTGGTGGCTTGTGGGATCACTTATAACTCTGCATCAGGTCTTTTACAGTAAATACAATTTAATGGCTAATTGTTGCTAATGAGAGGTACTAATGGACCTAATTTTTAATTAAGAGATGGAAATCATTTGTAATTAGCTCATACTATCCATGAAAACAAATGTTACTTAGAGCTTGAAAAATATAGTTTTTCCTCTTTGAAATAGCCTAAATACTGCCCCATATTCCTTGATAATATGGGATAGTTTAAAAAGGTAATCCTTACCCAAAGAGGCAGCATAAAGACAGGCTTCAAATAATGCTTTATCTGAGGATCACCCTTCCAGGTTGATGGGGCTTTCCAACACAAATTTATATTTCTAACAAGCAAAAGCAATAGAAACAAACTGCATATTATTTTAACAGTGAATTCCATCTTCACTGGGGTAGGCACACTTATGAACAGCTCCATGAGACTAAGGACTTCTTATTCGACTGCTATGTTCTGGTTTACTAAACTTTTTTTTTCTGTGAAACCTCATTGTCAAATTGTACTGATATATACTGATAACATTTATTACTTCAACCTATTTTAGCTGGTATGCAAAAGGATATAGCAGAAAATAAATATATGTTCCAGAAGTTCTATAGATCTTTTCAATGCATCTTTTAGCCCTGATTTTTATTTTTCATTTTTTTTTTAATTTTTCCAAACTCAAATTCAAATTCTAAACTCTAAGCTTTTAGAAAAAAGGGAGAGATTTCTGTTCTACTTTTATTCTCCGGGAATCATAATCTTTAGCTTGATTCCATACTGATGCCCTTCAAAAAAAATTAAGCTCAAGGCAACTAAGATAAAAATTTGATCACAAATTATCTGTGGTTTTCATATGTGCCTCATAAAATCCAACCATGTATAAAAATGATATTTTATCCTTCATTTACATATTTTCTACTAAAATTTGCGTAAAATAAGGGACCTTTTAAGGAGTTCTAGCTGTTGGGGATTTTTTTTTTAAAGAAGAGTTTCCTGATTTTGCTTGAAAACGTAGGAGACAGTGTCAGCTCTGTTTCCCAAACTTTCTTTTGAACCTCACTACTCTTGTCTTAGCTCTTTCCTCCCAGATTATCATTATTTTTTAAGTGTATTCATTGTGGAAGCTTAAATATTTACCTTATACTCTTCCTAAGCAAAATACTCCTGAAGTCATGCATAACTTATTAGTGACAAAAAAGATCAAACACAACAAAACCCTGATATGTAAAATTATCCCACGTATCTAGCAGTTTTTTGTATTTACTTGACTTCCTTAACTTCTGTCATGTCACCCTAAGTCCACTTAGTTACCTGTTCCCATGACCCAAACTTTGTCAAGAAACAGTGCATTATTCAAAGTCTTCAATCCAAGTACCCCAGTACACTGTACTTCACGCTGAGAACTCTAGTCTCCATATTTTCTATTGTCTTCCTCTCATTCTTTATGGACTGCTGCTTCTTTCTTCATCAAAACCACTGTTAACCTCTTTCTTTCTTTCTTGCCAATATCATCAATGCACATTGTCCTTTTCTCACTCCACTTCAGTATATTTTCAACCATGGGTTAACTAGGCTCTCTTCTTGGCTAATGATCACGACAACAAGACAATCAAACATCTTCACAGATTAGTTTTGTCTTGGTCAGCTTTTCATTGCTGTGACCAAAATACCTGGCAAGAATGACTTAGAGGAGCAAAGAGTTATTTTGGTTGTGAAACTATGTGGTTTCATGGTCATCTCCAAGGCAGAAACATTGTGGCAGAAAGGCATTGCAGAAGAATACTGTTCAATTCATGACATTTAGGAGGCAGAAAGAGAGTATAGAAGGAAACAGGGATAGATATAGTCCTTAAGGTCATATCTCTAACAATCTACTTCCTTCAGCTATACATCACCTGCCTATAGTTACCATTGAGTAATCTATTCAAATTAGTAATCCATCAAGTGGATTAATCCACTAATGAGATCAGAGCTCACAAAATCTAATCTTTCCATCTCTGAATATTGCTGCACTTCATAACACATGAGCATTTTCTTTTTGTGAGGGGGACATTCCAGTTTAAACCATAATAAGTATGAAAATAATCTATAGTTTATAGCTTCAAATAAACCCAGGTCCCTTCAACTTTCTATTTCTTGTTGACCCTCTGACTCCTCAGTTTTCCAAATCTTTGTTCACCTTAAATTCTTACCATGCCATCTCCCAGCCACTCTCAGAAGATGATGGCACTTAATACTTCGTATAAAAACAAATAAAATGTATCATTTGGGAAATCCTTTAACTCCTTATTTCTACCTTTACGGATTTACATGCACCTACATTATCTCTTCCTTCTGTCTTTACCCTTAAGAATCACATTCTTTAAGCTTTAGAACTATCTAGAACTATCTTCCCATTATTTTTCATCAAAATCAATAAATCAATTAGTTTTTTTCTCTAATTTTTTTTATCATTTCTCTACTTCTCCTCAAAACCAATTTGTTGTTTCCTGTAGTAGTTACAATCATTCCTTACATGACATTGAATGCTGTTGATTTTTACCCTTAACTGTACCATCAAATTCACTATTGATCTCCATATAACAAAATTCAATGACAAAATTGAATTTTGCCAATATAACAAATTTTTTTGTGTGTGTGTGTACATAACAAAACTTCAGGATTTATGTCACTGGATAGTACTCTTTAGAATTACTATCATGATTTTGATTTTTAAAACTTCATATTCTTGTTTCCCTTCTACATGTATAGTTGTCTTATCCAACTTCTCCTTTGGGCTCCATTTTCTATCCATTCTTTATTTTTAAGTTCTGGTTACTTCACTTCAAGCACATTCTGTGGGCAAACATGGCTTAAATCCATGGTGGTAATTCCCAAATCTACCTCTGCGCGAGACGGCCTCTGAGTTCAAGCACATACATTCAGCATCTATTGAGCATCTCTGTCTGGCTGCATCTTAGGCATCTCAGACTCAGCATGTTCAGCACTGAAGTTATCTCTTTTGCTCACAAACCTGATCCTCCTTTCTGTGGTTTAAATCCTGGGAAAAGATACTTCAGGGCACTGAGGAAATTATAAGCCAAATTTAAATCATCTTTCTCTTTCTCTCCTGATATTCATTTGGTTACCAAGTCCTATTATTCTACCTACTTAACCTGTCACACATTCACCAATCTTTCTATTGTCCTTTACACAACTTGAGTACATGCCAACATGATCCTTCCAAAGATTCTTCAGTTCAGTTCCCTCTCTTCTATTTTTGCTCTTCTCCAGTATATTCTTGACCTTATAGTCAGAAAGATCACATCCAACTCACAACTTTTTAATATCTTCCTGTTGCCATTGGGAAACAATCCAAGCTACCTGTCTTGTGATATGGTTTCTGCTTATTTACTTCTCAGGTTCATTACTCTACTCCCCTTATCTCTGAACCTATCCTTGCCCTTTTTGACCATGTGTAGTTCTCTGAACTCAATACACACTATCCTCATGACTCTTTGAACATGCTGCCTCCTTTGATCTGAAACTCTCCCCAGATACACTCTTTATTTAGCTAATTCCTAAGTGTTCTTATGTTTGTATTTAGAGAATTCATCCATTGGGACCCTTTCTCTGACATCTCCTCATATGTTATTTGTTCTTTCTTTGTACCACCATAATATCTCATGCCAATAATGGTAGTATAGTTGTAGCACTTTCATACCGGATGCACTTTAAGCAGGTTATATATTTTACTCCATGTTTAAAATAACTCTACGAAGTTTTTTTGTTACTTCCCCAGATAAGTAATCTAAGCGACAGAGAGGTTAAGTTTTCTCAAGTTTCCACAACTGGTAAACGACACAAGTAGGACTGAGGTATCTTATTTGTGTGTTCACAAACATCATAAGTTTTGTTAATATTGAAGCATTTATGCCACTTGTAATAACCTGCTTCTATCTAACTTTCTAAGCTTTTAGAAGGAAGTTGCATTCCTAGTGCCTGGCATGATGATTGTCACACAATATTCTTCCAATAAATGTCATATAAATAAGTAAAGGAATAAGATGATACACGACTCCAAGAAGAAAGGATCCTTACACCAAATCAGATTTATATTGATGTAATTCTGGTATATGTCAGAGTGATATTTTGCACCAACAATATCAAATGAATTATCATATACCTCTAAATCTTTCCTATTTATAAGAATTTCCATATCCTGTTTGCCTATTACACCTTCCCACTCTTACCCAGGTGATGAATTCCTATTCATTCTTCCAAATCCAGCTCAGAACTCTCTTTTTCCCTGAGAGTTTCAAACCTTCTTTCTAGATTTTTTGTTCCTCCTCCCTCTATACATTTAACACCACAAATAATCCTGATATGTTTTACAATAATCTTTTTCCTATTCTTATAGTATTGTAAGATTTAATTGCTGGTTATAGTATATCAGTATCACCAATACTTGAATGCAGTATCTAGCTCCTGTAAACTGTTCATTAAGTGGTTGAAATATTGAGTAAATGAAATTAGGTTGGGTTATGTTTTTGTAGATTATCCAATCAGATATCTTGACTCCAATAAATTAGAATAATTTGATTGGCTCCTACACTGGCAAAGAATTAACAATTTGAATTGTCCAATATTGGCAAGTTGAGATAATTGGAAAGGAGATACTATAATGCCATGGCCTGTGTCAATTTTCTAATATGATCATGGTTGGGTAAAGAATATACCATTTTTCAAGAGTTACTGAAGTTCTCCCATTAGAATGGCAGGTCTATTTCTACTTAAAGATAGACTAAAAAGATCTGTATGTTTTCATCAAACCAGCAATCAAATCTTATAAGGGAGAAATAACTATAAAATCTTCTAAAATGCTATTTTTCATATGGAAAATCTACTGGTCCCTTTTTGTGTACTGCACTTCTTGGAATTTAGAAACATTTTTTTTTTTTATTGTAAATACATCTGGTTTTCTAGCTCTTCTGTGCAATCCTATTTCTTCTTCTTTGAGCACACACAAAACTGCTAGATCAAGTTTCTTAAAGTATTACTTTTATCCAATCATTTATCTGCTCAAGAACTTTCAGTGACTACTGTTTACGGAACCAGATGGAAACTTCAGAGCATAGATTTTCAGCCAGGGTTTCTGCTTCAATTGATTTGGGTAGAGCCTGACCCTTGATGGGTATCTAGTAAATACTTCTGACATTTTGATTGCTTTTCCTATTGTGTTCTGGAAAGTGAAATCAGGACACCTATGTGAAGGAAAGCTCCAGATTGTGTCTTTTGTCTTTTATTATTATTTGCATTGTTAAATTATCAAGAGCAGATAGATGCCTGTGGTTAAACAAAGACGCCATATGTTCAAGTAGAAAAGCTGAACACATGAAACAGTCTATTCATGATGTCACATAAATGAAAAAAAGGCACATTAAAGATAGGGCAGGTAATACACGTTGGGGAAAGATGTGATATTTTAAATAATAGCAATTTATATAGACCTTGAAGAGAACCCAAATAACTTCACATGGTTCTTCAATGGGGACATTCTTACTTAAAATTCCAAGATGAGTATTTGGCCATGAGCATAACTAAACAATACATAGACATGAGAAAAAGATTACCCTTCAGATGCTGGGTCAAGCAAGAGGGGGGGCCAGAAACATGAAGTTCCCTGTTTCAAAGCCACCATCCAATGCCAGACTCAACTACTCTGTGGGCTCTTTAAGTCTGTTTCTAGACATTGTTTCTTGCTCTTTCCAATGTCCTTCTTAGTTTTAATTTTATGTGCTTGCCATCTAACATGTCAAGGGATCATAGAGTACAAAGCTCTTCAAACTGCCAGTATTTCATCAAATTAAAAAAAAAAAATCAACAAAAATGAACCATTGTATCCACTTTCCACTTTGCAAGAAACCAAAACTCAAACTTAATACAAAAGCACAGGATCTGTGCAGTTCAAAATAAGAACTAACTTCTTCATACATACATACCCTGGCTTCATCACTAAATTTTATGAAACAACTTAAGTATTGCTAATTAAAATCCTCAAGACCCTGATGTCTTGTTCTTCAAGGAACCTCTGCCATTTTATTGTATAAATGGAATATTAGTGGTTTCACTTATGATACCCAAAATATAATTTTTGGAATAAATTTAAATTTTTGATTCATTCAACAAATAGTTATATTGAGTACCCTGCACTGGATGCCGAGCAAGCAAAATGGGATGATTTTCTGATTTCAGAAGAATTCTGTTCTCTAAAGCAGTGCTTCTCAATCTATGTTAATTAATCTGTGCCCTTTTTAATATTTTTTTTGGCTTAATATAAAATCCTTCTCCCCCTTTTCAAAAATTCTGGAGACCTTGTCCAATGCTGAGACTGACTGATACATAGAACACAGACTCTATCTTCTGTGTATCCTTGGAGACAATGTGTCCTTTCTATTTAAAAAGCGATATATTCATTTTCCAGGCATAAAGCTGGATTATCATATTAAATACACTTTTCCAAACTACATATACCCCCTGCCAAACTGACATTCAAATTTCCTGTGGCCACCCCTATTGAGAATCACTGCTTTCAAGAGTTGTGGAGAAAGGCAGGCAACCTCCATCTCTCCCCTCCAATCAAGTCTTTTAAAGGAATGAGAATTTTCCTACCTGACACAACAGCTGGTGGAGTATCATAATCCTGTCTTGGGATTGAATCTTTGAATGAAAAGAGCATGAGAAAGAATGCAATGAAGTACAAAAGAAAATAAAATAGAATTTTAGCTTTAAAACTTGGAACGGCCCATTGTGTGTCACAAGCTCACCTCACCCCTTGCCTTCAAGGCATTCTGACCCTAGTTCACAGGTGACACCATGGTTCCCATTACCCTCACGCGGCTGCACATGGTCTTGGAACCAGCATGACCCGCTGGGACAACAGGGACATTGTCATCTCCCTCAGTCTGTTGGATCCCTCCCTTAAAAAAAATCAATATGAAATCTGTACCCTCCCTGGACGACACAACAAGTTTACATTTGGAGGCGTCCAAACATGATAGGAAGCAAAGTCCTGGAGAACCATAGGAACAACTAAAATTTAAAAGAGAAAAATGAAACATTTGCACATTCTCAGACTCTGTGGAGGCTTATGCATTTTGAAGCCCAAGTTTTGTGAGTAGTTATTCAGCTGCAGTTCTGATCAGAGGCAGAGCAGACAGTGCTTTCTGCTCCACCTGGGTGGAGCAGCTTTTTGTGTTATAATTGTGGGAACAGAGATACAAAGACCAGAACCTATTAAATAGGTAGCTTTCTTTTTTTTTTTTTTTTTTCCAAAGTGTCCTAACGTTGGAGGGGGGGAAATTTGAGAGAAAGCTTCATTAAATTATATGGCAGTCATCACAAAATGTAGGGTCATGGGGAACCAAATATATCTGCTTTTTGAAGATGAAAAAGAGACTTTGGTTCAATACAATTCCTTTAGCCAGGGATCTTAAAAAGGAAAGTGGGACATAGTCTGTGGCCTTAGCCCCCCTTTCTAAAAAAGGAAAATTTTAATCCTTCCCCAACTCTCCTTGGGGGGGATACATTATAAAAGGGACCTGGTATTATATGCATTCAAATAAACTGCCAAAACATGATTAATAGATGCTCTTGTATGAACTCTTATTCATATGATCTGTATTCCATTTTAAAAGTTAAAGGTCCGAACTTCATTCTTCTGGAAATTTGATAACTTTGGGACTCTCACAAAATTCTCACTTTCATCTCCTTTCACAAAAGGATAATATTAATCACTCTCTGGAGTCAATGGCATGTGTGAAGACAGATTAGAACTTGAACATAACAAAGCACTTTGACCAACTGCATGGCAAAAGATTCAAATGCAAATAAACCTGTTAGGAGTGATTTTGTTTTTCAAAACAGGTAAGGGAATTAGTGAATTAATTATAATCTCCAAATCTAGAAGAAGTAGAATTATTTTTAAAGTGTTCTCCAAATGCTTTGTTAACAGTGGTAGTAATCACCAGTTACCTTTAAGAAAAAAATCACAATCACAAAATCATTACCACTCCAAAACAAAAACAAACAAAAAGTTAATTTTTGGATTACGCCATTGATATTTTCCAAAAATATATTTATAACATTTAAAAGTAAATAGAAGCAAATAATGTTCATTGTTGATTACTAGAGAATACAGGAAAGTATAATGATTAAAATAGATATTAACCCAAATCCCATCTCTTAAAATAGCCACACTTGCTTTGTATTTCTCTATAGCATTATTTTATAAATATTTTTCACAGTTGATCTTGTATTTCACAAGTACAAATTTATATTCAACAATTTGCTTTAATTGTATACATAACTCTTTTTCTAATTATTTTAAACTTTTATAATGTAGGCATTACCTTTTGAATTTATGGATGGTTTATAATTTAATGGTTATTTACTAGATATTATTTTAAAAAGCTACATCATACATTTGTGAGGCATAAAAGCTACTATGTTACTTTAGAATATTTCTATAGACTGGCTTCTCAATATAACCATCTGTTCAGCCAGGATAAATGTTCTGAGGTGTTTTGACTGTGCACCTCGCTATCTACTGATTCTTGTGCAAATTTAGGTTACTACATGATACAAACTATATATGAAAATGTTTCCTATACATTCAGCATAATGTGCATGATTTTGATGATTTTCTTTGATGAGATATGTGTGTGTGTGTGTGTTAGGTCAACATGCATGTGTGAATTGGCTATATCTTTTGTTTCTTTGATTATAATTTTTTCCACATCTTTTAGCATTCTATTTCCTTCTTTCAACTATCTGTTCATGCTCTGGCATTTTATGTGTTAAGACTTTTCTATTGCATTGTTAATTTATTTTTATAAATAGCAAAAAGTTTAATAGTAGCAAATAAATATTTCTTGATATTCAACTTTCACTTAATATCTACTTGTTCATAGGTTGTACAACTACCCTTCAAAGTTCATTTATTTTACAATAAGACTAAATAAATTTTAAAAGCTATTTCTCTCTATCTCTATTTTCTTTCTTGTGTGTGTTTGTAAATAGTTGATTTTTTTCCCTGAAAATGCACTTAAGGAATTGTACTCATTATCATTTTATGATAGTATTTACTGATCTTGGAGTCAATATGATACCTTATATGTCGCTTCTTACAATTCTCCGATGTGATACTTTTATTCATACCTAATAATGGATAAAAGACACTCTTAAAGTGCAATGAATAATTTTTACCTGGTACCACAGGAGTTTTGGAGCAGTGAAGGAGTGATATGAGTGAAAGACACTAGAGAACCATGGGAAATCAGTGGAGGACCAATTACAAGATAATTTTTGTGAGTAGCTATGGTCACACCATGGAAATCCAATGATGTCACAAATCATCAGAGGCTCAGAGAAACAGAAACTAAACGGCAGATAAGGAACGTTCAGAACAAAATCTTTTTATTTCTTTAAACAGATTCTGGTGACATTGTAAGCCACTGGTGACCAGCAACTGAACAAATAAAAAAGAGATAAGAAACTTGTAAAACAAGATTGTCATGCAATTCAGAGATTCTCATAATACAGTCAAAGTCCTCAGTGGCTTCTGCTAAAGCTTACAATAAAGTGATAAGAAAATATGGATAATGGGGCTTTGGTTCCATCAAAGAAATCCTGTGACCAAAAAAAAAAAAAATAAAAAAGCAGAAAAGCTAGAAAAATTCTTCAAGGTCAGCCGAGCCATGGACTGACTAAAAGAGTAACACTGTTTGCATGTGATTCATTTCTCCTAAAGCCTATAGATTGTGTCCAGCTTAAAAATGGGTAGAGAATTGAACAATAAATATTTGAAGTGGCAAATTAGAGAGAAAGGCATATTTAACTACCATGGCACCCATTTCAAAATTTGGGGTTACATGGGATGAAATATATCTCCTTTATGAAGATGAAAAAGAGGTTTTAGCACAATGCAATTATTTTAGCCAGGAATCTTAAAAAGTGGGACAAAAACCTGTGGTCATCAACACCCTTCAAAAAAAAAAAAAAAAGAGAAAAAAAAAAGAAAAGAAACAAATTCTAATCTAGCTCCACCTCCCCCCATCACTCCTGAGTACTGCCCTATTCTGAATGATTCACTGGATCTCACTGCTCTGTGCCCTTGGGATCCATCTGTTCCTGGAGCTGAGGTCTTTATCTCAATCTCATTCCTCACTTCTCACATTTTTTTTTTTTTAGAACTTTTGTGAGCTCAGATCTCTGAAAGACTCTGAGGAGACCCAGGATAGAGACACTGTTGTATAGTTTTAGATTAACTGGCTGCAGCAAAATGGTGTAGAATGGATTCGAGAACATTGAGACTGAAAGCAGAAAGTGCAGTTAGGACACAGATTATCACACAAAACCAAATGAGGCTCAGAGCAGAGCCTCTGGAAATGTGTCAATGAGACACAATCAGTGGGTCTTAAAAAATTTAATTGTATATGGTGGTAAGGGAGAAGGGCAGGGTCCACATCCAATCCTAGGTGCGTGGTTTGGCTGCTGGCATTAGTTTGGTCATAGCATAAACTTGAAAGAAAACTGGGGCAGGAACAAACAAGATGAAGAGGGTTCAGTTGGAAGGAAGCTCAGGGAAAGCTCTTGAGATTAGTTTGGGCCATGCTGACTCTGAGAAGTTGGAGGGAAAGTGACATGGAAATAGGAAGTGGTTGGATAAATGATTTCAACATTCTAAAATGGGGTTAGCATTGAAGACTCAGACTTAACAGTCTTCATCATAGAAGGTAGGGTTCAAAATCATGAAAGGGAATGAGATTGCTTAAGAAAATCATGTGGCCTGAGCAGTAAGTTAATAATGAAATCCTGATTTAGCAACCTATGAAAGAAAAGAGAAGGAATGTTCTGAGAATTTGGAGGAAAAGTAGGACCATCTTGGGCAATGGTTACAAACTGGGAGCTCTGGGGATAAACTGGATCTAGTATTAGAATATAAGTAAGATTTACATCAAAATCCAAACATTCAGTTTATCTTAAGAAATTGCAAGGTGAGACTACTCTAGATCTTTATATCCGTTTGGGAATAGCTGCCTGGAGTTCAGTAGTGGCTATGGTTCCTTGAAAAGGTGTCCATATTTCAGGTTGCCAAATGGACCATCTCTCCCTATCATTTGTCCAACAGTTAGGAAGAGATATTATTCTTATTCCACTGAAAATATCTAAAACAAAATCTCAGTCTCATGTATATCTGTATGATGTGACTATGTTTATAATACTAGAAAATATAAAGAAAGTTATATGATATATTTCCAAGGTATATGCTTGAACTCAGTCAACTTCATTCATTAACATGACTTGGCCAGGCTTCAGAGAAATTTGAGTTTGCAACCTTGGAACACTCTGTGATCAGCTAAAGGGGTGGAGACTTTCAAGAAGTCAGTTATATCACTTGAAATGAAACAGATGAGGGAGTTGTACTGTGAATTAAATAGTGTGCTCCAACCCTTCTGGAGACCTTAATTGGACTCCACTACTTAAAATCTACTGGAGGAGGAGGGAAAAAGGACAGCTTATTTTATAAGCACATACCAACACGGGACTAGGTACACTGTGATTTAATACTCACAACATCACTGGGATATACATATTATTATTCCTACTTTGTAAAAGATGAAGCAAAGGTTCAAAGAGAATAAATAAGTAACCTGATTAAACATGCACAGCTTAATGAAGGGGTAGAGCCAGGCTTTGAACTCAAGTTTGATTCCAAAGCCCATTGGACTTTCCATGATTCCAGGCTGCTTTCCCATCAGTGGAAATGTTGGAAAGAAGCAATTAGGTGGGAAACTAACCTCCACTACATAATGGCCACTCCAAATGCCAATGAAAATTTTAGATAAAATGAATATATGATGGCATATCAAAGGATTATAGTCACAGCTTAAGAAAAAATTATAATAGCATTCTAAACACTAAACAATGATGTTTTGTTGAATGAATCAACAAAGTAATAGTCTTTTTCTGCCTCCCTTAAAACCTCATTAAAATTTAAACTTTTGCATACTATCATGTTATACAAAGGCTTATAATGTTTCTAAGCATTATTTAGTTGCAAATGTAAAGGAAGAAATGAATAGGAAAAGAAAAAAAAAGCTAGAGGAAATCTGGTGCTAAAGCTAAGCACATGTTCAAAACTTCTATTCTCTAAGTAAGGGAGCAGTGTCTATCATTATTGAATTACTATTATTATTGGCTGTTACCAGCTGTTTAAAACTTGTGGATACAAATAAATGCATGCTTATTGAAAATGTTCAAATACACAAACATATGTTTCTTGTTGAATCAATGATTATTATAATTCTTAGTCTGTTCTGTATCTTTTAGCTTACTTTTTAATTTACTAAAGAATTTCAGACATATATTCACTTAACCCAGCTCTTATATTTTCACTAGTACAAACACTTAAATCTTAGCAAGTACTGGTTTTGGTTTTGATTCCAACAGGTAAAATTTATAAGGGGTTTCTATGATTTACACTGCAATTTCTTTTTTTAATTTACCAGATTTCAGCTTTTCATGCAATACAGTAAAATTGCATTTCTATGCTCATAAAGAATTTATAATCATTGAAGGAAAAGGAAGGTGATAATGGAGGCAGTCTATAATGGAAATATGATAATCTTTAGGCCTCCCAACACTTCACCTAGGCTGGGGATGTAACTCAGTGGTAGAGCACTTGCCTAGCATGCACATGGCCTGGGTTCAATCCCTAGCACCAGAAAAAAAAAGTAAGTAAACAAATAAATGAAAATACTGTACTTGGGACTTGCTTTATTAGTAATATACAAATCGACTACAAATAATCTTTAGCCAGGCATAGTGGCACACTCTCGTAATCCCAGGGGCTCAGGAGGCTGAGGCATGAGGATTGAGAGTTCAAAGCCAGCTTCAGCAAAAGTGAGGTGCTTAGCAACTCAGTGAGACCCTGTATCTAAATAAAATACAGAATAGGGCTGGGGATGTGGCTCAGTGGTTGAGTGCCCCTGAGTTCAATCCCTGGTACCACCTCAAAAAATAATAATAATCTTCACACATTACTGAAAGCAATAAAAATACTATCTTCAAACTCTATCTCCTTGATGAAAATGATCTGTACCATAGTTTATAGTTAAAATTATAATAATTATAGTCTGAGGAATGGCTTCCAAAAATATAGATCTGAAACCTAAGAAAACTTGATCCTGACCAAGCATTCAGATAGGTAAGTTATTATTAATTGCTTTTTATATGTTCAACAACTGAGGCTTTAGAGAGAGGCACTTTGTTCATGTTAATAAAACTAAATGTCCTTATTGAAACAATGTGACTCTTTGCATTAAGGTGTATGGATTTTCTTATTTAGGGCATATTAGTAAGGCCTCAGTGGTCATGTCAGAAACTTCTTATATTCTATAAAGCCTATGAGTCAACAACCACTAAAAGACAGCAAGCCACCACTATAAGGTAACATTCCCAAATGCACAGCTAGTGTGCATAAGTACATAGATCTCTGCAAATGATCCCAGCACCTCTGTGGGGAACCACAGAAGTGATGACTAAGATGCATATAGACTTAAGGATATAAAATTATAGAGTTCAAAGGGCCCCATCTATCAAGTGCAAAGCTTCAACTATGTGAAGAAGGAAATTATGACCAGATGATTCTATTTTCCTGAGGACAGAAAGAAAAGGAGGTCTCAATAAAGATTTAGATCTAGGATTCTTGATTCTTGGTCCATTATTCTTTCTAAAATATTTAAGCTGCCTCAGTCAAAATAAAATCTATTTTATTTCTACATCTTTAAACCTGATAAGATTATCTGCACTAACATTAATGAAAAAAAAACTTTAACTGCTAATATCACATGCTGTTTTCACCCTTCTTAATAATGGCAATTAACAAAATTTCAGTATTTTAGTATGTATCTGCCTTCTTGAACATATGGGGAATTATCTTTAAAAAAATAATGAAGTTTTGCCCATGATTCCAAATGCTTTGTTGATATAAAATCAAAACTGAAATAGATATTTTCTCAGGACAATTCTGTTCCTCAAGGAAAAACAAATAGGACTAGTCAAAAATATCCAACTTATAAGAAAATAGCAAGCACATTAGATTCCCTTCTTTCTTTTCAATATCATCTTTGTCATCCTTTCCAAAAGAATTCAATTATGTCAAATTCTCAATAGATTTTCATTAATTTAAGCATTGATGATAAAATAAAAAAAGCTTTTTATGAGCATAGTCAGTTGGCTCCTTTAGCTTGTGTAGAACCTGTTAATGATATATTGGGTGAACTGGTAAGCAGCTGGGAATGGTAAACCAAGCTTGAGTACATAATCACAGGTTCTAGATTTGCAGATGCACTTAAGAGGTTTCCTTTCCCAAAACAGACATTATACCTCACACATTGCGTTCTAACTGAAGTTTAAATGCAGCACAGTTGAACCCTTAACTTTGTCAATGTGAGTAATTTTGCCCTGGAATTGAACATGCATGAACACGGCTTATTCACACTGGAATGTGATAGGTGTGTTAGATGAATATTCAGAACCAGTTTCACTAACAATGCCAATGAAAACAGTATCACATCTTAGTGAAATCCAAGAAAACAAAACAAACATCAACTCACCGTTCCTGTTGTTCCCAATGAGAGGTGGTTCATCTGCTGTGTCAGGGGACCCATCATGTTGGTTGGCTGCATGGACATAGGATGGTCCATGGTTGGTGTAATCACAGCACCCTACAAGCATATAAATGTTCATCTGAAAACATATTCTGCAGGGAAACTTTTCTTTTAATTAATTATAGTAAACTATGTTTTTCTGTTAACATCAAATCTATTTATTTTTTACTGAAAAGACTGAATTTAGCCTCATATGAATTTTATATTCATGCATGTCATTTTGTGCCTGCTAAATAGATGGCATTAACAACTTCCATTTCTCTGATGTGATTTATATGTGATATATCTAAACATATATCATTTATATTTCTAACATTTGATGTAGAATATATTCAAATAAATCATATTTGAATACACTTTCACTGTTCTATATGTAAATTTCTCTGACTAAAAATATGAACATTAATGAAAATTCACTATTTTTGATATTCAATAAAATTTGGGGTTTATTCCACTTGTCCATGATTTATATAAGTAATTTTTACCCCTACCCTCTGGTACTGGGGATTGAACCTGGGGGTGCTCTATCATTGACATATATCCACGGCCCATTTTAGTTTTTATTTTGAGACAAGGTCTCTGAAGTTGTCCAGGCTGACCTCAAACTTGCAACTCCCCTGCCTGAGCTTCTCCTGTAGCTGGCATTGTAGGCATGCACCACTGTACCTGGTTAGATATGTATTTTTGATAGCCCCCATACTATCTAACACTAGGGGAAAAAAATCTAACACTGAAAGAATAAGGCAAGCTCAGATGGGTTTTTGACTGGATGTCTTTGAAAGACATATTAAAATCTAA
Organism: Urocitellus parryii; assembly: GCF_045843805.1. NCBI lineage: Eukaryota > Metazoa > Chordata > Mammalia > Rodentia > Sciuridae > Urocitellus > Urocitellus parryii. The sequence goes on along the minus strand of NC_135533.1, from coordinate 187,489,287 downwards.
CATTAATGACCTAAATATTAAAGGTGCTGTTTTCCATGTATTTTCCTCCTGATCTTTTGACCTATGTTCTATTTGTACTTCTGACATAATTCAAAAGAACACTGACCTCTGTTAAAATGATTGAATTTTTATGTTCATCCATAAATTATAATTTTTCAAAAGAGGAAAAATGTCAAGGTTTTTATAAGATGTTATGAAAGGTGTGTTACTAGAATTCATATTTTGATTCCTTATAACTGTTGGAAATACAAAAAGTATACATTTGAAAGATTTTCATGCATGTACCAGGTGTTACAAAGCTAGTGAAGAATGGAGTCAGGACCTGGTACTCTTCTACTCCTCTTTCCCTATCCTACTAGGGACAATATTTTTTTTAAAGCCAAATTTAAAAATTAGGGTTGGATGGAAGCTTTCAGATTATATCATTGTAATACCCCATTTCAAAGATTATAGGTCAGAAGTTCATAGCAATCCATTTAAATACTCAGTTGTAATAAAATAATTTATACCTAAAAAATTGTTTTTCCCTAAATATTATTTTCTTCACTGTTACTATTTTCCCCTGTGTGTATGTAAATATTTTGAAGAAATAAACTAGGACAGATGCATGTAAATAACAAGATCTCAGCACCCAAACTAATTACCCATGAGCAAATGTTTCCTAAAATATTTTTGCTCAGGATGATCAATTACGTATGATATTATTCAAATCCAACTTTCTCATTGCATCTATTAAAAGATAGGCTACCACTCAGCCTTCCCTATGGGCTCCTCCCCATTCTTTTTCAGGGAGAATACAAATTGAATCAAATATTTAGAAATACTTGATATCTAGAACCAGTTTTCTTCACCAAGGCATTTGGCCTTTCATGCTGAAATCAATCAGGAAACATATGCTATTTCCTAGGCCTGTAGTTGTAATTAAACCTAGTTGTGTGTTTGTGTTTTTTTTTAATTTCTTGATGCTTTATTGAATTACCTTTCATCAGGATATTTCTTAAAGGAGAAAGATAATAACTAAGATAAACTTTAATTTTAATTCAGACAGATCATTTTTTTCTTCCTGCTTTCTGAAACTCTTTACCAATTTTACCATTTTTTTTCCTTTTTTTTTTTTTAAATACTTACTGGCCTTCATTTCAGGTATTTGTTGTGCCAGACCAGAAGTAAACACTTTAAGAAGAACTAGGGTTCTTCTTAAATCACCTAGGGATAAATTATAGAATAACCTCAGAGTTAAGATGGAAGTCCTGGAGCATTTCTTAATCAAAATGTGGCACTTTTACAACATACCAATCCTGAGTAGCCACCAGACTTCAATTCTCTTTTTGAACTTGAGACTTACGCTTTCTTCTTAGAATATCTGCCCCTAGACATTCCAACAGAGCTTAGCTACCACAATTCCAGATGCCCCTCTAATCATGGATCATTTATGTAAATCAGAGATAAAGACCAAATTGTGTTTGTGAGGACACTTTCTTCTCCTGGTCCTGAAGGTCACCCTTTCCCCCCACAGGATTCCCCAAGGGCATGTGAGGTAGACTTTCTTCTTTGTTTGGGAGGCTGTATGCAAAAGTGTTAGGGCAGTGTAGCCTGCAAGGGACAATCAAAATTTATGCCTGATAAGAATAGAAGGATTGAATGCCTGCACTTGGAATTAATTTAGGAAGGACTGTCTGGTCTCTTAGAAAGCAGTGAATAGGGACTCATTTGATTACAGACGCCAATGTGCTGCTTCTGTGTATCAACCAGGAACCTGACAATCAAAAGGAAGAGTGGGAAGGGATTTGTCATAATTTGAAATTGTAAATAGCAGCATGAGGCACAGAATGGAAAAATAATGTAAGGGAAAAATTCCTTTCTTAAATAGATCAGTTATTGTAAATGAACAATAATAAAAGAATGTGTAGGTGAGCATATGTAAGAATATACACTCTTGTTCACATTCAATACAAATATTCAGTGGATCAAGAATTCCCATATAAAGAACATTAATTCTTTAATGCGAGAAATTTACAATTAGTGAATTAGCTGGATATAATTGAAAAAAAAAACACTTTTTTTTTTTGATGATACTTTGTCAGGGACCATTTAAGGAGATTTAATTGTTGACTATCTACAACAAAAGAAAGGTCCTTGTCAGTACTTTGCTTATCAAAGAGAACAGAATCTCTTTTGTATAGCATAGACTAAAAACAAATAAAAAGAAGAAACAGAGAAAAGGAAGGCATAAAAGAAAGTGAAAAACCTTATGGTGGTTAAGGTAAAAACTAGTGCCCTCAACCATAATTGCAGCTTATTAAATACACTGTCAACTCTATTCCCACTCAACGCATTTAAGCCATAGACGGAAGAGTGTTTTGTGACAGATGTTGCCAACACATTAAGGGTAATTTCGTTTACTTGAAATGTATAGAATGTGCTGTCTGACAGAGTTCACTTGGCAAACGGGAAAACAAGAGGAAACAGATTTTTCATTTTAGCATCTCCGGATGTCTGGGTTTGCTCAATGTTTAAGCTGCAAAGAAAAATATTGTAGCACGCTGTACTATCACTAAAAAAGCACAGTAACCAGGCAGATAATGGGAACACTGGGTCCATTTGAGTCACACCGCTTCTGAAAATACAAGGCTGCTCCCACTCCATAGACAAAGGGTAGATCTAGTCACCCTAGTTTTGAAATCAACAATCCAACAGTAATTTGGGTAAAGTTTCCAAAGATCTTCCTGTGTGAATTAATATACCTGACCCAAGGGTGGAAAAGCATGTGTGCTGTTAACCTTTTGCCAATATTTGAAAGCAACTTAAAGTCTTTGAAAGTTCATCAGTTTCCCAACTGAAATATAAGACCATGCCAATAAAAGAAAACATTGGGCAGCTCCTCTCCCTTCAGGAGCACACATTGCTGGCTTTTTACTCAGTAGTGATGTCAGGACGTGGACCAATTGATATTCTTGTGACAATGGGTATGCATGCCAGACCAGAGATACTCCAGCTATGGCGAGTGGGTCGGTAGCATCAATAGACCAAGTATTTAGACTTTCTGTGTTTTAAGCCCTGAATGTGTTTTAACAAACTCTGCAAGTGATCCTGGTTAAACACTAAAGTTTGGGAACTATACTTTGCCTATGAACTGCAACTGTCTAACCACTATTACAGTTCTAGAGGCAAATGCTTCCCTCTAGTTTATTTATGCTGTTTATCCATTATTGGTTTTAATCCAGTCTTATTAAGGGGCACAAGCCTGAATCTGATAATCAATTATATCTCATTTCATTCAAACAAACTAAGCCTGCCCTTGAGCTGAATAATTCAGGCCTAAGCTGATTCCACATGCTTCCATTTAACCAGTTTGATTGTATTGCAGTGCATTTGAGAATCCTTCCTCTTTGGAGTCTTAGAAAGTCTTGTATTTAAATCATAGCAGTGTCAAAGTGAAAGGTAAGAAGGTTATTTGGACAAAATAAGGTGAGAAAGTTATTTGGAGATTATTAGTGGGGAAAAAAAAGAGAAAAAAGAAATATCACCCCACTTCTCCTCTTACCGAATAATTAATGTCAAAATATTTATGGCCCATGTTATACCATTTCTTATAGCAATTTATGTAAAACTGTAACAGTGATCCCTTCACCTTCTGAATATAGCCCCCGTTGCTCTATGTATGTTTTATCTATTTATTTATTTATTTATTTATTTATTGTTTTCCTCTCTTCTCCCTTCTTCCCCTAGTTAACTGCCCTTGAATATACCCACTATTGGAGGAGATGCCTACTGAGGATCTGGGAAGTGAATATCTCCCAAATCAACAAGTGAATCCTGACAGCCATCTGGGCACTCTGGGATCCCCTACCAGAGCACACCTGATGTGACCCTTAAGGTCCTTTAAAACCTCCTTGTCCCTCCTGATCTGGAGAGTCACAGCCTTTGGGACAGAAGTCTCCTGTGTTTCTCCTTTGCTAGCACAGCAATAAAACTTCTTTTTCCTTTTTCTCAAAACTGTGTCCTCATGATTAAATTGGCAATGATTGCACTGGGGACAGGGACCAAGCTTTCATTTACAAAACTTTAACGAACTCTTCAATAGTAATTCAACCTTTTACAAATAAGACTTAAGCATCTTATCCTTCTTTCCCATGTGTCAGATTTTTGTCCCTTTGTTAATTTCTAGAATTAATATCTAATTTAGTGTGTGTACATCAATCTATTTTTGACATAAATAAAATTAAATGCAGAGAATGATATAAGGTTATAAGCAAATGAGTTAGTGTAACTTATTTTCTAATAGCAACCATGTTTACATAATATGTGTGGCATGAAGGTATTTCATTTAACTTGGAGAATAGCTATATCAAACGTAGTGTCCCACAAAATTACTGAGAAACCTCCTGTTTCTTGTAGTATATGCAGAGAAGTTTAATCTCTTTCATTTGTTGATGACAGCATAGGTGTTTTCAGGGTATAGGCAGAGGATAGGGTTTAAGAAGGGCTGGTATTGGGAGAGAAAATAAAGGAAATAAGTCATTTCCCCCATTCTTACAAATAATCTTACTCATCTTTAGCTACTGGAGAGACAATCTGACTTTTAAAAATTATGCTTGAAATCCAGGAAGCAATGGCCAACATGGTAGCCTCATCTTTGGAAGCATTTTGTAATGACCTCCAACATGGTAAGCTGGCAGTCACACTGGGCCTCATAATTGAACCCTTTCCTCTCTCTCATTATTTTATAATTGCTTTGTTCAGTAGTATGCCTTCCAAGACCAGAAGAAAAAATAATATATATATATACATACATTTTTTACATATTTTTGTAACCTCTACAAATAGAAATGGCATGTAATACATATTTAAAATAGTCTTTGTAAATTAGTTTTATATATTGATAGCACACATTGTTTTATTAAATTAAAAAACAGCATTTAGTAGTGCTTCTGATTTCAATTGTCCAATTAAAAATGGTTAGCCTTATGTCTATTTTATTCCCTACTCTATTGAATGTCTATAGTGCTGTTTATAGTATAAGGTACATGATATATGCTTCTTAAATATTTATTGGAAGGACAATGAGAGAACAAAACTTCAAATTATAAAGTACATAGTGTTTTGAAAAACTTCCATAGTGTTCCCCATAATGGATCTATTAGTTTATATTACCACCAATAGTGGATCAGAGATCCCTTTTCTCCACATCCTCATCAGTATGTGTTGTTATTATTACTATTCTGACTGCTGTGAGATGCTATCTCATGGATACTCCTCAAAAAAATAAAAATAGATCTACCAAATGATTCAGCTATCCCACTTTATGTTATATATCCAAAGAAAATAAAATCAGCCTACCAAAGAGATGCCTATACATACATGTTTATTGCAGGACAAGTCACATTAGCTAAGGTATGGAATTAATTTAGGGATGGATGAATAAATGAGATACCTACACACACACACACACACACACACACACACACACATACACGAATATCATTCAGCCATAAAAAGAATGAAATCCTGTTATTTGCAGCATCATGAATGTAACTATAAGATATTATATTACGAGAAATAAGCCAGGATTAGAAGTAAAACTACTGCATGTTCTTTTTCAGACATGAAGGCTAAAAATACTTGATCAGAATAAAGAATATTTTAAAACTTCAGGGGAAAAAAACTTGATTGCACAAGGGGCACTTCAGTTTTAAAAACATGTTTCAGTTCATATATTTCTGATTTTGTCTTATCTTTGACCACCCCACCCTTAAAAATAAGATCTAAAATTCACAGAATGTAAAAAGTTCCACCAATGCTATTTCTATGCAAGTTATTAAAAAAAAAAGTTTTTTTTTTTGTATGTGCATTTTAAAGTGTTTCTCAACCAGAGGAGATATTTTTGCTGCTCATAATTGGGATGAAGTATTCATTACACCTAGTGGGTAGGTGCCATTGATTTACATCCTACAGCAAACAGGACAAGTCCCCACAATAAAATGCTGGTGAGGATCTGGGGAAAAAGTGCACTCATACACTGTTGGTGGGACTGCAAGTTAGTATGGCTACTTGGGATAGTTTATATTACCATAGTGAAGATTCCTTAAAACACTAGGAATGAAACTATCATATGACCCAGCTACATCACTCCTGATATTTTTCCAAAAGAACTAAAATCAGCATACAATAGTAATGCAGGCACATCAATATTTATAGCAGTGCAATTCACAATAGTCAAGTTATGGAACCAGCCCAGGTGTCCATAAAGAAAATGTGATACACACACACACACACACACACACACACACACACACACACACACACAGTTTTACTTTACAAAAAAGAATGAAATTATGGCATCTGCTAGTAAATGGATAAAAATGGAGGACATCATGCTAAGTGAAATAAGCCAAACTCAGAAAGTCAAGAGTCAAATGTTTTCTCTCATATGTGAAAAGTACAGCAAAATAAGAAAGAAAGAAAGAAAAAAGTGGTAGGGGAGAGGAGATCCTATGAAAATAGAAGGGAGATGATTTGTGCAGAAGAAATGGATTGACAAAGGGAGCCAGGAAAAGGGAGCAATTGCAGAATATTGACCATGTAAAATACTATGTACATGTATAAATATATCACAGTGAATTCTGGCTTTCTGTATATCTATAAAGTGCCAATTTTAAAACAAAAACAATAAATAAGACCAGGAGAGTAGAAGAGGAGAACAGGAGGAAGAAGGAAGGGAAGGAAAGAGGAAGTAGTGAGGATGGAAATGGAACAAATTATATTTCATGCACATATGCTTATGTCAAAATGAACCCTACTATTTTGCTCTAATAAAAACATTTTATAAAAAAGAATTATCCAGCCAAAAAATATCATTAGTCCTAAGGTTTAGAAATCCTGTATATACAAACACATACATTCATAAACTCTATTTATACAAAATTATAAATAATTTGACACTGCAGTAATTAGAAAATGGAGCAAAGTATTTACCCACTGTCTCTTCCTTACAAGTAACAGCAAACAATAGCTACTGTGCTGAGATTAAGATACAAACCAGTCTCTTACAGGTCTGATATTTAAATCAAATGCCTAAATTCTATATTTGAACATGGAAAGGATGTAATACTATTATGGTTTTCAATGGCTCTATGGTCATTATGAGTTCAAAGATATTTTGTTACTTATTTTGGAAATGTGATTCATTTGACTGAGTTTTTCTTTCCTAAACTAGGACAGGATTAGATTTAACTGGTATAATATTTGGACTACTACATAAAATGTAGCTATGAACCAGGGGAATGATGTTTAAAAGAAAGACATTGTTCATTGCTAAATGGTAAACGTCAAAGAATTATGTATGTAGGTTGCCTAATGAAAGAATATCTAGGCCACATGTAGTGGCACATGTCTGTAATTCCATTGGTTTGAGAGGGTGAGACAGGAGGATCATGAGTTCAAAGACAGCCTCAGCAAAAGTGAGGTACTAAGCAACTCAAAAGACCCTGTCTCTAAATAAAATACAAAATAGGACTGAGGATGTGGCTCAGTGGTTGAGTGCTCCTGATTTCAATCCCTAGTAACCCCTCCCCAAAGAATATCTATTAGTTATAAAAGCAGAGTTTTTTTTTCTTTCAGTCTTAATCAAATATTATTTAGGTTGGTTTTATATTCAGTTATCATTAATTGTTTTTAATGTAATATTAAAATACACTAAAGCCAAATTAGTTTTATTCACGGCAACCATCTTAAAAGAATTCTAATTATATACTATGCCTATTCAATTATTATATTCAATTATTATATTATAATTATTAATTATAATTAATAATACTTGATTATTGGTTAAGTACCTACCTACTAATACAATGGTGTCATTTTGAATGAGAATATGAAGTAAATATGTCACACTGATAGTTCTTACCAAAGCAGGCACATAGATAAGTAGGACTATCAACAATGATTTTTTTTCCTGATCCTTTAGACTTTTGCACCTAATATGAAAGAAATATGTTTAGTAGTAGTTATTAGTGTTTTTAAAAAGCTTCTTTAGAAACCTAATTAAGCAAAGTAGATTTTAAGTATATTCTATTATTGATGAAGGGCTAAAAATCTGAGAATTTGGGGCTAAATATTTTGTTGATCAAAAGTGCAAAGAACACTTAGTTCTGCCATCATTAAGCTCTTATATCTGGTGAAAAGAATGGATCCCATTAATATTCTGTTATGCAGATGGGTTACTATATTTCTTTCCTTTTATATTTCTACTTAAGGAGATCATGATTACTGGGTCAGTGGAAGTATTAATTATTCATAGATAGATCCTATCATCTCTCTAGCAAGCTTCTTGTCAAAGAAGCTCTGACAAAGGGCAAACTTGTGTGTGTTAGTGTCTGGTTCCAATCACATAACCAATGATCAGCTCTCAGATGGAGGTATCCACAACCCACAACATATGAGTCATGAAAATCTATGTGGTGTTGCTATGGTTTGGACATGGGATGTCTTCAAGAACTTCCATGTTAACGCAGGAAGTGAAATGATTAGATTATTAGAGATTATTATTATTAGACCCTATCAGTGGATTAATCCATTTGATGACTTAATACTTTGAATGGGCTACTAGGTGGTTACTAGATAGGCAGGTAGGACATGGCTAGAGGAAATGGGTCACAGGGGTTGCCTTTGGGTTCATACATTTTGTCCCAAGCTCCTCCCGCTTGTTCCCCCATCTGTCTTGAACTGAGTAGATTTCCTCTGCCCAACCCTTCTGCCACGACATTTTGCCTCACTTCCTGCAAGAGCAATAGAGTCAGCCAACCATGTACTTGGACTTCTGAAACTGTGAACCCCAAATAAATTTTTCCTCCTCTAAGTTGTTATTGTCAGGTATTTTAGTCACAATGACAAAAAGCAGACTAACACAGGTGTGGTGTAGATGATGTGGGGAAAAAAATCAAGCTATTTGTGTGGGGAAACTAGTGATCTAACTGAAGTCCTTTGCTTTGCAGGGGCCCCCTGGTTTATGTCTTCCCCATAGAGATATATTACATTGTTGAGAGCCACAGTAGAGTCGGGATAGTACCTGGCATTTTGCCAGAAGGAGTGGTTGAGAGGTGAAACCAGCAAGCATTTAAAATGATAATTAAGTTAAGCTGTGTATAATTGCTGTGACTGGATGATGCTGGATTGAAACAGGCTGTGTATTCAGTTGTATATAGACCCCTGCTGTCCAGCAATAGGGCGGCTCCTGCTGCCTCAGGCACCTGCCCCACTACTTTTGAGTTCTCTCAGAGCCCTGTTGAGGGTGGAGAGAGTCCCTGGGGAGTGTGCACTCCCCGTGAGAGTTCGGGCAATAAAGTAGTTCCTGTTTGAACCTACAAGTGCCTCCTGGCGGCTTGGTTGGCGGCTTGGTTATTTTGTGCCCAGCCAGACTGCAGCATTACATTCTTCCAAAATTGGTTTGAAGGTATCAAAATGATTAAAACAACAAAAATTAGAGATAACTATGCCATGACACCACCAAACAAATGAATCCAAATATATTTCATCACCTTCCAAACTTTTCAAAATATAATAGAAACCTTTGATTTCTAGGCACTATGTTTCACTTCACATTGCCCTGTAGGAATGAATGGATAGGGAACTGGAATTTAAACACAGTTTGTGCTAGCTGCTTGAAACGTCAAACACTGTAATAAATAAACTATATAGTGCAAGATTATATTAGAGACAAGGAGAATAGCTCCATTTCCCTGTTTAAACAATAAACAAAAAATTTGAATAATACTTTAAAGATGATCAGAACCAATTTTTCATAGTTTTTATTCCAAGTGGAGATATAAGGGAAACCTTGTTAAGCTACCTCTCTAATAAAGTGCAACCTAGATCTCATTTTTACAACTGAGTGAGCTTAAATGTGAAGGAGGAATTTAACAGTACAGAAGGCAATTCAGTGATGGGATTGAAACATTTTCTATTCATGCTTTCCTTATTCATGTAAAGTAAATGAGCAGTGGGGACACCAATAAGCTTTGGCTTTACTGCTGTGTTATGGCATTATCTACATCCAAAAGAAGCCTTCTGTAGGTGTGTCTAGGATGGTCTTGCTAGCTTAGTATACACGATCTACTAAGATCACATGGCTTCCCGTTGATCCTTCCAGCCTGATTCCCCAAGTCCATTTACATGAAGCCTCTCTTTCCACCACACTGTACTACTCATTATTCTTTGACCCTCCTTAATCTCTCGCCTTTGGTATCTTTGCCAGGAATGGTGGGCATCTACAGCAGGTTTGCCTATGTCCTCTAACACTCATAAATACTACATTCTGGGCAACATTTCCTATGACTGATCCAAACTGTTGGTCATTTGCTTCTCTCATAACATTTTACACAAGACATGATTTTAATCATACTTTACTTCTCCCCATGGATTCTAAGTTCACTTACAGTGAACTTACCAACATTTGTAACAACTTGTACATTTGTTTTTCAATGGTCCTAAAGCCTAGCACAGTGACTTTTATGAAACAGTTGCTTAGTTAATGGTGCTACATTACTAAACAAGTGAAAGGCACTTGGTCATCGTCCAGGGCTCTTATGGCTTCAGCACAATGCAAAAAATAAAATAAAATAAAATAAAATAGCAGCAGTTCCATGCTCAAACTGGGCAAGGGTATTCAACTAAATAACAGAAGCATTCTCTTGATTTGTCAAAAGGATGAACTTTAAAAATCCATCAAGAAAGAGAAAACGTCATGCTAAGTGAAATAAGACAGACTCAGACAAATCGAGGGTCTAATGTTTTCTCTCACATTCAGAAGGTAGAGCAAAATAAGGGGAAAAACAGTGAGGGGTTGGATATAATAAAGATACAGGAAAGGTTGCTGGATGCCAAGAAGAAAATCAAGAGGGAAGGAAGGAAGAGAGACCTGAAAGGGGTGGAAATGCAAAATGAACTTAATGAAATTAGCTATGTATGTATATAAATATACCAGAGTGAATTCCAACATATATATATATAGAAAGCACCAATCAAAAATAAATAAATAAATAAATAAGTTAATAAAATGAAGGTTGGTAGAGAGGAAGAAGAAGAGTAGGGGAAGGGAAGATGGGGACTGAAATGGAATACAACCAATTCTTGCATGTATGATTTTTGTCAAAATGTACTCAACTACTATGTATAACAATAATGCTCTAATAAAATTTTTTTTAAAAGATCCAACCATCCATTTTCTCTGTTTCCCTTTAAAAATGCCCCTGTCATTGCCAATTTGACCTTCTTGTTATTTAACATGAGAATTCCAGGGCTTCTGAGGGTCTCTCCTTACTCAGGGAAGTTTAACATTGGTGTTCCCCACATGATTTTTGTTTTGTGGAATAATTAAATACACCCAATTAAATGCTGCAAAACTTCCTTTATATATTATAGCCACTGCACAGAGCCACAGAAGCAGCTTAAGTTTCCCCCCCACCCCAAGGGCTTTCCCATGTAACAAACTGGCTTAATAGCCATGCATCTGTGTAAGAGTCTTGTCAAACCTTGCTGTGAAATAAGAGAAGAAATGCTTTATTCACTTGTACAGCAATCACTTTGTATACCTCCAAGTGGATTTTCAATGTACAGGAAGTTTCAAATGCATGTCAGATGCAATATTCCAGGCCTTTTTTCTTCTAAATGATAAGGCAAATTGGGTTCCCGGTAGATGACTGAATATTTATGGACCCCATCTTTTGTCTAGTAAAATGTTTACTTGACTTTAACTAGCACTCAAGACTTTGAGCTGTCATAAACCTTCTCATTAAAAACTTCTCCTTACTGACAAATAGACCCAAAGTCCTGGCTGTGTATCATTTTCAAGGTTTTGCCATATCCTGTTGGTGGATGGGCCTGGGAAATCATTTCTCAAACCACAGGGGTGATCAAGAGGAAAAGCTGCCTGTTCTCTTACGTAGGGCCATTGTTTATAGTGTATATTGCCTGAATATGTCACAAGGCACCTCAATTCTGACTGTTACTAGGAAAGTAGCTATTCTTTGTCTTGCAATTTTCTACAAAATGCACTTCATTTTGTGGTCTCTCAGAGGCCATTTCTGGGCTATATCTTTTCTCCTTTAAGACATTTTTAAGAATTTGCCTAGTTGGAGCTCACAACTCAGCAAGATCCAAAAATAGAGGTGTAAAGTCATGACTCAATTAAAGAACAAATTTAATCCCTTAAAGGTACTCTTTCTTGAAGTATTATTGTTATTAACATGTCTCAAACTCAGCATAAGCCCTATTGATGAAGTGTTTTCTAATCAAATGCAGAGATCAAATATGTCCTCGTGGAATGGGCATATTCTAAGGTACATTCTATGTTAGTTTTGGTCAGCTCTTTCACTGCTGTTACCAAAAGACTTGAAAAGAACAATTGGTGAAGGAAAAAGTTTATTTTGAGGCTCACAGTTCCAGAGGTCTCAATCCATAGATGGCTGGCTCTATTGCTCTGTGTCTGAGGTAAGACAAAACATCATGGTGGAAGGGTGTGGCAAAGGAAGACAGCTCCAAACATGATAATCAGGAAACACAGAGAGAGCTCCCCTCACCACAGACAAAATATAAACCCCAAAGACATGCCCCTGACTGACCCTTCTCCTCTAGCCGCACCCTCTCTGCCTATAGTTACCAGTTAATCCCTATCAATGGATTAATATCTTGATTAGATTGAGGCTCTCATATCCAATTGTTTCACCTCCAAATTTTCTTGCACTGTCTCATACATGAGCCTTTGGGGAATACCCCATGTCTAAAGCTAACAGCCTCCAATCAAGATATATTCTGAGCAGCTTTCAAGATGCTAATTAATACACATCAAATTGTCCAGTAGGTGAGATGAAAGGCAGCTTTTTTGTTGCTATTCTTTAGAATCATATTTGTTATAGGATTTGTGCCAGAAACTTAGTTATATGCTTTTATCCACTTGGATCTTATTGTCATTTCTCCTAAACAGTAATATGTGTAATTTTACCTTTGTCTTAGTTTAATAGCATGGTCTCAACTCTTCTAATTCCTTGTTTCTCAAAGTGTAATCTGAGACCAGATAACACAGGAGATCTCGGTGCAGAATCTCAGGAGGTCTACTCCAGACCTAATGAATCAGTCTGTATTTCAATACATTTCTCAGGTGCATCCCATTTATGGCAAAGCTTCAGAAGCATTGTTCTATGTGCTGTTGATCATGACTCTGAATTTTCTAATGCCTGGCTTCCAAAGAGATTCTTGGTTTGGTTCATAATCATTTTATTAATTCTCTAATTCTTACTCAAGGGCCAAACAGCTTGAAATAATCTTAGTGACATTAATATGCCTCTTCATCATCACCACAGACTGGCGGTAAAGTTTAGTTTAGTTTCTCAGTCATCTTCAAGGGGTTTTTGCCTTTCTCTATAAAATCTCAATTACAAAAAGAAAAAGACCCTTTCTTCTCCTATGACAGATTTTTTGTGGCAATTCTCCCACTGGAAACATCATTCTTTCCAAATAACATCTTCTGTTTCACCAATGTGCTAGACATAGCTATTGGAGCCAAGTGTTGGAAGAGGTGCTGTATGCCTTGTAAAACAGTAAGGTTGAGTATCTAAAGTTTTTGGTTAATCCAATATACATACATACCACATAATGTAATATAAGTGTTGGTAAGGTGTTTAAAGTAGAATTAAAAAATATTGCCATTTGTTAGAAGTTGAGGAAGTTAATCAAAACTGCTGAAATTAGATTGAAACTTAAAAGTTTTTATAAGTTCACTTTGACAAGGTGTTTATCCTAAACTCCTGACTCAAATTTCCAACTACTCACCGTATGTAGAATCTCAGGCACCACAAAACGACTGTATTCCATCCTGAATATCTTTTTGCTCTTTCATCCTCAGAGCATATTCTTTCATCTCTTTTAGATTCTTGGAATAATATAGAAACTTCTGGGTCATTCTTGCCTTCTCCTTCATCCCCTGTTAACAATCCTGTAGTCTGGTCCCTACAATACCACAAGTGTTTCCAAATCTGTTTTCTTTTTAAGATCTCTCATTAAGATCAATTCAATTGCTTTCTGTGGTGTACCTCTGTCATTCAGGGCTGTAGATATTTAGTTTTTAATAATCTCTCCACATGTTATTCATTCTCCACAAAAAAACAATTCTGCCTTTTCAATGTAAAACTGAAAAAAATAAAAAACCCTAACCAAACAACCCCAAAAGACAAAGACAAACCAAAACAGCAGCAATAACAAAAAAACCTCCTTTAACATGTTCTGAACCCTCTTGCTGTTGGATACAGAGATCTGTTGACTTCTACTAATCAGAAGCACCTGCAAGGGAACTCTGTGGAAACCAGTTTAGAATAAGAAATGAGCTGGGAATGGGGCATTCACTTTGTTGTCGAGGTGGCAAAGACAATTCCATGGGTGGCAGCGATGGTGGTCACTTCCTCACCAGAGCTGAGAAGGCTGATTTGGGATCAGCAGTGACCAGGGTACAACGATGCATGTAATAGGACGTTTAGAAATACATTGTCGTCTGATGTTCAACATTTATTTTCTCTCAAAACTAATCTCTGGTAAAGATTCCTCCTTGTTTAGAAACTATAGGACATAAAAGATACATATAAATTTCACTGTTTTTAATTTGTTTTCAAAGCTAGATGAAGTGAGACACTACACTAACACCATTCTGTCAAAAAAAATAGTTTAGAAGATAGTTTTATTCAATCAAAAGTTTCCTTGAAGAGAAACAAATACTAGAATGGGGTATTCAGATTTTAGTGTTTATCATAATGTGGCCTCAATGATATACAATTTTTATATTATCTTTCAGATTTTCTGTCAAAAGTAACACAAAGCTAAAATCCATTAAAGTCAACTTACTGCAAAATGCTTTTTCTGACCTCTCAGTCACCAGCTGAAATTACAGTTATTTAAGTTATGTTTTAAAGTTATCCAGTTTTTTTTTTCTTATCTTTTTCTTTCACTTTTTTCTCTTAACACTCCCTTTCCTTTCTCATAGATTATTTGTGGGATCGGCAAGGAAATGAATGTTCAGCAAAATCAGGCAATTTGACTAGCGTCAGAGGTTTTCAACATATACTTTTTCTTTCTTTCACGCAAGAGCAAGCCTGGAGCCGTCTGCCTGCCAACAACTACATCTTTCATTCTCATCATGGAGGCAGAACTCCCTCCTCCCACTTCATCATTAAAAGGCAATCTTCAAAGGCAGTTGTTTTTGCTTATTCCCATTGTGACAGATGTTTTATATCATCTACCTCCACATGCTAGCTCATCTGTAAAGGACTGCCTGCTCTCAGCAGCCAGCTGTGGAAATAGCTCCATTGTCATCTGTAGCCATTCCCTTGACCTCACTAAAGACCACATGCAAAAGCAGGAAAATAAACAGCCCTGATAACTTCCTTGAAAACATTTTCAGGGTAGGAGACAGCCCCTTCTTGAGGCAAGAGCTCTTTACAAGCCAAAGTTGCATGTAACAAAAGAGAAGCAAGCTCATTTGGAACCCTCAAATGTCACCACATTAGCCAATTGTAATCCCTAGCTTAAGGAATAATGACGAAATGGCATCTGCGGGCTTGATTCAGCTGAAAACATCTGGTGACTTAGTACAACTTCAATTTGTTGAAATACACATCAGTCGATCATTGTTTTTTTTTTTTAATTTTTTTTCTTTTGATAGTATAAAATTCTCACAAAGAAATGTTTATATCACCAATCGTCCAACTGTAATTCATTCCTTAAATGGATAGGCAATTCAAGATAGATTAGGATGTATTTTTAGAAACAAAAATTAATCTGCATTTGAAGAAGTCGATCTTGGATTTTTTTTTTTTTTTTGTAATTGACAAAGCTAGATTTTTTTTTTCATAATAAGAATTTTATCCCCTTCAAGTACTAAGAGGACTATTCAAATGAGAGTACACATGCCAAACTATCTGCAATGGCAGAGCCCTAATAACCTTTTGAAAGATGTTTTGGTGACTTGTGGATTTTAGAATCAAGGACATTAAATAACTAATACACTGATTGATACCTACTGAGTGCCCACTATGTCTTACTTTGAAAGAACTTAGAGTTAAGTAACCTTCACAAGCAGTAACTATGCAAGTTTCAAAAATGTAATGCAGACAAAGTAATTAAGATTAAATTTTCTCACAGTTCTAAGCATTGGCAATACTGTCGAATACTGTCTTCATTTAGTGTAAAATTTGGGCTGGCTGATGCTCACATTCAACTCCTGGCGTCACAGATGAATTTCTGCTTCCCCCTCTAACTTAGGCCATAGGCTGACTAAGCTGGACACCTCTACAGTAGAAGACTGTGGTCTCCATAAAGCACCCTGAGATCATTGAGTGCCAGGCTGAAGAACAGAATGTAAGAAGGAAATTGCTCTTAAAATCAAAGGACAATTGTAGGCACACCAGATTGTGCCTAAAAATATCCTTAATTGGTAGCTTAATTACCAGGATCAAAATTTCTTTATAGGGCTAGATTGCTGATATCCTGTGGGATGGATGGCTAATCTCTGAAGGAGAGTTGAGATAATTACATATGTGTTAATTTCCGTTGTCAATCACAGCTCATTTATGAAGAAGGCCTCTTTCACCTTAGCTCTAATAAATGACAGTTGTCAAACTACTTGTTAATGCACTGGTAATATTTTACCATGCCAGGCCTCCTGACCATTTTGCCTACAACCCCCAAATGTTTTTATTCAATTGACAGTTTTTATTATTTGCATGACTGTAGAATAGCAAACAGATCTTCCACAAGTCTACACAGCTACCTATTCTGACTGGTATTTTGTAAGATTAAAGAGCTAAAATGTTGAGTTACAATTTCATAATTTCTTTCACAAAATAGATCTAATGAATAGTAATATGTAATAAAAGATGTTTCTACACAGTGTTCCCAAGTATATAAAATTCATACTTTATTAAAAATAATAAGCTACATTGGTTTATGATAGTTTCTGTGATTTTTAAAATAAGTATTTCTCTTATACACATTCATTGGAAACCATAATGAAACAAGAACTCAATTCTTAAAGTTAAAAACACAAATGACGTGCCAAGAATATGTCCACATAAGGAATGATGATTTGATGATTTTATCCCATCCTAGTTAGTACATCTATAGTGTGGATTCAAATGAGTAAAAGTTGAGGGGTTTTTTTTGTTTTTATTTTTTGGTACCAGCAATGGAACCCAGTGGTGCTTAACCACTGAGCCACATCCCAGAAAATTTTTATTTTATATTTTGAGATAGGGTCTTGCTAAGTTGCTTAGGGCCTTGCTAAGTTGCTGAGGAACTCTATTTCATAGGAACATGGAGCCTGCTGCTATCTAGAATTCCCGGTTTCCAAAGGTAATTCTGAGAGGGAGTCAGAGGCATCCTCAGTATTTAAATAAAATTGTACAAAATAGAGAAATCATCAAAGATCTTCTTATTTTGATTATAACTACTAAGAGACAAAATTACAATGAGATTGCAGCAGGAGAGAAGAACAAAAATTATAAGTGGAATTAGCAATTGTGGCAATTACTGACTTCACAAAGTGTGTGCTAAGCAAGGGTTAGCATGAAAACTGTCAGTCTATGCATTAAAATGCAGTTCAGATAGCTGTATTTCTTTCCCTGGAAGCTTCACTTTCTCTTCCTTCCATGAGAAATTCTCTTTTTCTGGTCTTTTATTCTATCTGTTCATCTCAGGTGTCTTGGAAGAGACACCGTAGGCCTTGATGCCACAGACTGGTAAACTAAAATTGATTTTTTTCCCTGGGGGAATGGGCTGGGACTCATGATTGTCCTTTGTTTGGACCCAACTTCATTATTAGAAGCCACTTGATGAAATCGACTGGATTTATTTCCAGTATTAAAACTCCTGTATTTGGACAATTATTCTCCAAGCCATAATATTAATGGAGGATTATAAGCAAAACCTCGTAAGTATTTTAAAATAACTGATTAGGAATAAACCTTACAGACAAGTAGGATATATTCTGTCTTCATTAATTATTTATTTCTCATTTTTAAAACGATGTGAGCCTACATGAAAATAGATGAAAAAAGGCTATATTTTGTTTTATTTCTAATTTACAAAATAAGTAACATCTAATAAAAGGAAAATGATGGAATAATATTACTCTAGGAGAACTATTTGAGTTAGGTGTAATTCAGAACTACTTGGTCTTTTTTATTTAGTAAAGGGAGTGTTGAAATAATAAAAGGGTTTCCTCTTCAAAAACAAACAAAAATTATTACATAATGTTTAAAATGAATTACATGTTATGATGATAAACCATCCTGTGTATAGTAAATTAAAAGGGATTTTTGCTATGGTTTCAGAAAGGGCTCTAGTTAACATAGATTTAACAAACACAGTGACACTTTTTTTAGATTGTGTTTTTACAAAACTTTCTCACAATTATTCATTATGTGTTCCATTTGTCTTTTATGTTTTGTTTTTCTGCAGTATTGGGTATTAAACCCAGGAACACTAACACTGAGCCATACTCCCAGCCCTTTAGAAATTTTGTGTTGAGACAGGGTCTTGCTTAGTTGCTGAGGCTGCCTCTAATTTGCAATCCTTTTGCCTTGGTCTCCCAGGTTACTGGGATTACAGGAGTGCATCACCACACTAGCTAACCTACCCGTTTTAAAATGCAAAAACTGTTATTAACTTGATAAACTAAAACATCTCTACAATACTCAGGTTATTGTGGGCCATATGAATGGTTATGAAGATTAAAAATAAGGTCTATTAACTTCAGATATCATCCAACATTATATAATTTTGAGCCACAAAGAATTAAAATATGATACTATTTAAATAAATCTGCAACCAAAGTCAAAGCTCTTAACTAAAACATAAAACTCTTTTCCACTTAAAATATAACAGTGGGGTTGCTAAAACATTAAAAGTATCTTACTTATGCTAATTTTATCAAAATTAATGGACATAAAATAACATTAATATTTTGTATTCTACATACAGACAGAACCAATCATATTTTTTATTAATTTCTCAAATTGATTTGCTGTGGGTTAAATTAATAACCTCAAATATAAAAATTTAATGAAGAATCAAACCAGATATAATGAAATAGAATTGGTGTCAACCGGATTGAAACATACCTGTCCCAGTTCTGCCACACACTTGTGTGATACTAGAAAAATCAATTAACCTCTCTGAGTCTCACTTCCTTCATCCATAAAAACATTATTCTACAATAGTCAGGTTTATCTTTTGTTGTAGCACATGAAATATTATCAAGAGCCTCATAAGGAGATGGAGTGAAGAACTTCTCTGTGACCTAAAAAGGCAGAGTATTGCTCCAGAGAGGAGAAGATTCCAAATTCAAAAGCCAGTGCACCTGCTTGCTGATGCCTGGAATTTTCTAGAAGGCTAATTTTTTTTTATTACAGATTAATAAAAAAAATTGCACATAAGCCAGTCCATTAACTATTTCCAACCAAGATACTAATCACCTGAAGGCCTTTTAAAGGAAGCACTCGCTAATCACCTGAAGGCCTTTTAAAGGAAGCACTCGCTCTATAATTTGAGGTGGAATGGAAGGCTACTTTTTATTTCCTCTGGTTCCTCTCTGGGCTCCCCCAAATCCAGGTGTGCATATAGACAGGAAGGCATGCACGTGCACGCGCGCACACGCACACACACACACACACACACACACACACACACACACACACACACCTCTACACTCATTCTATGTCAGAGCCTGCTAATCATCTCAGAGTCCCATGTATCTTTCTTCAATAGAATTTATGACTAGTTTAATTTCATGTTAATTGATAGACTAATTTGACTTCTCTCTTTCTTTCCCAATACACTGGAAATTTCATAAGGATAGAAATTATACCTGACTTACTGTCTACTACATCCCTGTTTATGGAAAGTTAAAAATGTCAGGCACATAGCAGATTCTGTAATAAATATTGTTTAAATAAAAAAGCAAAAGATATGTGGAACATCCAAGTGTCTTCAAGGAAGGACATCCCCAACCAGAGGAAAAAATGTTGACTATATGGCTGAAGTTCCTAAAAACAAATTATACCTGGTTGACATTGTACCAAAATCTGACTTCAAATATTTGATGTTATTGGTTAGTATATCTTTATTTTTTATTAACCATTTTTTTCCTTGCTTGTACATAAGTTCCATTAGAAAGAAACTTTTATTTTTATTCGGTTTTATTTTGAGGGGATATACTATAGATTGAACCCTTCGATGCTTTACCACTAAGCTACATCTCCAGTCTTCTTAAATTTTATTTATTTATTTGTTTGTTTGTTTGTTTATTTATTTATTTTTGAGGCAGGGACATACTAAGTTACTGAAGTTCTTGATAAGTTGCATAGGCTGGATTTGAACTTGGAATCCTCTTGCCTCAGCCTCCTGAGTTATTGGGATTACAGACATGAGCCAGTGTATCCAGACTTTGCTCAATTCTGTTTTCTATTCCAAGTTCTTAGAACATTGCTGGGCCCATAGCAGACACATAGGAAGTGTCCAATAAATGAAGAAATGTGAATGAATGACTCTGGCTTCATTTTTCTAACAAGTTTACTGACTTAAAAGCAATCTAAAACCTTTAGAATTAAAGAAAGAAAAATTAGAAAAAATGCACTTTTTTATTCTTTTAAGATTTCATGCAATATAAATTTTACTGATTCTACTAAAAATATTCCAAGAATCATTTAATCACACAATAGTTATAATTTTCAGCTCTTAAGCCATCCCTTGGAGGATTCTTAAATACCTTGAGATTAATAAAATTTAAAACACATTTTCTTTCCTCTAAAGAATCTTTCAAATGAACATTTATTTTTCATTTGAAACCCCCATGTTTCTAGTCCACGTACACTTGCAGTGTCCTCTCAAGTTGTAAATGAACACAATACCTTTATTTTATCTATTTATTTTTATGTGGTGCTGAGGATCAAATCCAGTACCTCACGTGTATTAGGCAGGTGCTCTCCCACGGAGCCACAACCCCTACTACTGCTCTCATAATTTTGATGAGACTTATATGATCATTAACAGGCTACTTTAGGACAAAGAATGCTTTTCCTAAGCAATCAATGAATACATTTTCTAAAAAGCATATAAGGAATAACAAACTACTTTTAAGTAGGTTCAAATTCCAGAATTCTGAGGGAGTTTAGCAATTCAAAATGGAAAAAAAAAAGTAGCACGTGTTATCTGGTGGATATTCACTTGAGATTGCTCACTTAACAAATTCAGGAAGAGAAGACATACCTTAAACAGAAGTATGGTACAATTTTGTAATTGTCTAACAAATTTAATCTGTGTATGACTAAAAGTAAATGCAGAGAGGGGGAAGGAAAGAACAGCCTATCAGAGAGTGCAGGGATAGAGGTAAAATAAATGGACTTTCTTTCTTGCATAATCTTGACTGCACTAGGAAATCAATGCTATGACGATTAATTTCATCTTCTAGGACAGTTGTAAAAAAGAAGCTGTGTCACCCAGAATTTCTCTCATCATATCCCTGGCCATGCATGGTAGAAAGGGACAAGTTCAAATGATTGGTCCATTCTGATTTGCACAGAACTATCTATATAACTTCATACACAAGGGTGACGATAACTAACAGGGGTGCCTTGTTGAATGATTGGAAAGAAACACTGGGAACTCATTCTAGTCCATTTAAAAAAGAAAGTCTGAACATATATGGTTATACCTTGGAAATTTGTTCAAAGTGCATAATTAAGAATCTTACTTTTTTCCTTTGTTAAAATTATAAAAGTAAATAAAATAAAAATAAAAAAATTTAATACTGGTTCAGGTGTCACTAATGAGATGGTACCGATGAAAGGTCTGTATTTGAAATGTTTAATCCATTTGTGTTACAGGTAATATTTCACTAAAAGGCCCCTTTGTTCCTGTCAGTGAATCCACATTCTTTTGACAATTTCAGACTGAACCTCACTGTTAGGAAAAGGTCATGAAGGAAAGTTAAATCTTGAACCATAATCCAATTTGTAAACACTTGCCTAGAGATGTAGACATACTGTTAGGGTTCTTAAGAAACTTACTTTAAACTTCTGCTTTTTAAAAATGTCAAATGGGATGAGGGAAAAGAATTCCATCTATAAAATACTCAGGGCAAGGAAAAAAAAAACACAGGAAAACATGATGTTCTTCAATAATTTAGCTCTCACATTCCTTGTATATAATTTTTTGAAGTTGGCTCCTTGAAACACTGGAATTAGTGAGTCATAGGAGCTCATTACTCCTATGCTCAGGAAAAGTAGATCTTATTACTCGCATCAACCATAACATTAGAGGAAAATACAGTTTAACATTCTAAGACCCAAAGATGGAAATTATCCAGAAAAGCCAGAAATAGTCTATGCTTGTCTGTACAGAAAGGAGAAAAACTGTTTAGGATCATGAAAAAGAGGCAATCTGTTCTGCAAACAGTAGAATGTGGACTTGATAAAGGAGCTAATTGCTTCTTTGGTTTGTACCAGGCAGGGGGTTTGCTGCTGGGCCTTTCCAATGTTGTTGCTTTCCCTCTCTAGGTTGGTAGCTATAGAGGAAAACCAATTTAACAAAAACCAAAAAGTCTGCCTGAACCGTCCTGCAGGATTGGAATGAAAGTTTTTCTCAAACATATATGACAACTCCTAAAGCCTTTATAGCAAATCCTATACTTCAGTAGAGGCTGAATAATGATCTTTAAGACTTCTGCTAATTTGAAATGTCTATTTTCTAATTTCTCACTTGGATCAAAACTGTAAGGTGCATATACATTCGGTTCATTTAAAAAGGCATGTGTAATATAACACATAGTTAACATTAAAATTATAGTTATGAAAAAACAAAATTAAGCTGCTAAAGAATCTTTCTTGAAGGGACATAGGAACACTCTTGATTTAATACAGGTAAGACAAGTACACTTCATATAATGTCATCATACGAATTCGTATTTCTAAGTCTAAAATGTATCGTATAGCTAAAGCATGGCAATTATTAATGAAAGAAAATGGATTGCTAGAAATCCCATCTGTTCTCTCTAATAGGAATGAATGACTCCCAAGTCTGTTATTGCCACTTTCAAGTGCCAAACCTCAATTTAAAGTTATATATTGAAAGTCTTTATCTGGTCTTACAAATTCAGCATGCCCGAAAGGAATTCCATGTCCCTGATCTTGAATTTATTCCTTCTCTTACACACACTGATTCATTTTAAGAACATTAACCTACTAGGCTAAAATCTGCTAGAGTCTGTTTTAACCACCCCATGCATACATACTCCACATCCCCTTCCTTAGTTCTTTAGTTTCATCTCTATACCTTTTATTCTTTTTATTCTCTCCCTAATTTATACCACAAATTTCTTCACTGTTTCATGGTTTGTTTTCTTTTCCTTTTTTTTGTATCATATAAATGCAATTTTGGATATCCTCATATAAACACATTTGCATTATAAATATAAATCAGTGTTTTATTAAATAATATCTATTATGAAAATCAGCATATGTGGACAGTAACATATCTGTACGTAGTTTACACACACCCATGCATGCATGTATCAACCCAGCTGTTTATATTACATTTATTATAAAGTACCCTTTAAAATAAAGTGCATATATGCATCTTGAAAAGTCTTTTCATTTTTTAGTATGATACTAGAATCTAAGAATTTTATCATGTAACATGTAATACAAACGGGCATCATAATGATCTTTTTGTATTGATTGAAAATTCTTAGATATACAAGACTGAGGAGACAAAAGGCTTTATTGGAAAATAAGAACTGATTTTTAATATGCAGCATTGTTATGCAGAAATGGTTCTAATGTGTATTGATTAAAAAACCTTTAAGTTTATCTCTCTGAGAAAGGGTCTCTCTTGTGAATGGAAGTTTAAATATTATTATTCAGAGCCCAAGCTGATAATGAGGCTGATTTCCTTTGTGCTAAATGAGAATTGAAAAGCTGAGAGCACAAGGTTCTTTTTAAGGTAGATAAGGAGAGACCTTCTTTCTGATCATTTGCTTCTGGTTTTCTCAGCTTATTTTTAGTATTTCTCTTCTACTTTGTGCAGTAGCTTCATACCTATGTTGAAATTTTGGAAAGAATAAGCAGCACCTTAATTTTTTTTTCCCCTTAGTACTGGGATTGAACTAAGGGACACTGAGCCAAATCCCCAGCCCTATTTTGTATTTTATTTAGAGACAGGGTCTTACTGAGTTGCTTAGCGCCTCACTGTTGCTGAAGCTAGCTTTGAACTCTCTATCCTCCTGCCTCAGCCTCCGGAGCCTCTAGAATTACAGGCATGAACCACCGTGCCCAGCTTTAATTAAAAAAAAAAATTACACATAAACAGCATGCTGCCAACTGATTATTTCCATTTCTTCTTACAAAGTTTGCAGGAAGTTTGGTTTTCTTGTCTCTGTTGCTGATAGGGTCAGTTCTCAAGTGCAGCTTCAGAGTTAGCTGAACCTTGAGTATGTACGATAAGATGAAATCACTTGATGGTATCAACTACAGCCAACACCAAGCCATCAATTTAGGCAGAGACTCAAATTTTCTCATGTTCTATACTGAATAATTCTATCCTTTTGGTTCAGTTTGCTATCAAAGAGTGCATTTTATACCCAAGTCACCTCAGCAAGAATGTCAGCATCTAGGGCTACTGAGAGCTATAAGCACTTCTTGAGCCAATAAGTGATGGTGGCTGATTGGTTTCCTGCTGGCCATCAATGTTTTAGGCAAAATTTGCCTTTTGAGCACTTGAAGGCACAGTGCTGCAAGATCTCAAGTTAAGAATGTGTTCAAATACTTATGAAGGCTGTGAAGATGCTACTTGAGGATAATTCTTGCATCCTTTTGTAACAGTGGTCCCTTCTCCTTCTAAATATAGCCCTCATTGCTGTAAGGCTTATTTTTTTTTTCTGTTTTATTTATTTTTACATACATGACAATAGTGGAATGTGTCACACTCATTATTACCCATTTATAGCACAAGTTAATCTTAACTCTGTATATAAAGTATGTTCACACCAAATTATGCCATTATACATGTACTCTTTTTTTTGTATTACAATTCTTAATACACATATATACCACAATTTTTCATATCTCTGTTTGTATATAAGGTATGTTGACACCAACATCACTAAAAAAGAACAAAATCATGGCATTTGCAGGTAAATGGATGGCATTAGAGAAATTATGCTAAGTGAAGTTAGCCAATCCCCAAAAAACAAATGCCAAACGTTGTCTCTGATATAAGGGGAGAGACTCCAAGTGGGGTAGGGAGGGAGAGCATGAGAGGAAGATTATTTCAAGATAGGGAAGAGGGGTGGGAGGGAAAGAAAGGGGGAAGGGGAATAGCAAGGATGGGGGAATGTGATGGTCATCATTATACAAAATATAAGTAAGAAGATTTTTTTCTCTTTTCTCCCCTCTTGCTCTCCTTAACAGGATTAAGGAGTCTGTGTTATCTTTTTTTCCCCTTGTTAACTGCCCTTGAACACACCCACTATAGGAAGGAGATGCCTGCTGAGGATCTGGGAAGTGAAAGTTTCCCAAATGAACAAGTGAATCCTGACCACCATGTGGACACCTTGGGACCCCCTACCAGAGCATACCTGGAATGTAACCCTTGAAGTTCCTTTAAAACTCCCCTGTCCCTCCTGATCTGGAGAGTCACAGCCTTTGGGATTGAAGTCCCCTGTGTTTATCCTTTGCTAGCACAGCAATAAACCTTCTTTTTCCTTTTTTGCAAATCCCTGTCCTCATTATTAAATTGGCATTGATTGGCACTGGAGAAAGGGAACAAGCTTTTGGTATGTGCCTGAAGAATAACTACTTAGGTGGACAAGTATATGCTTCTCTCTGTCTACATAACTGCAGTTTTAAGACAGAGAGACAACATTATTCGACACATACTTTTTTTCTTACTGTCCCTTACATGAGGAGGTAACAGCCTTTACCTGGATCATCTTATATTTCTCTCTTTAGGGTTCTGTAGTTTTCACTGTATAAATCTTTCACCTCTTTTGTTAGGTTGATTCCCAAGTATTTTATTTTTTTGAGGAATGGTGTGTTTTTCCTCATTCCCATTTCAGAAGTTTTGTCGCTGATATACAGAAATGCCTTTGATTTATGCGTGTTGATTTTATATCCTGCCACTTTGCTGAATTCATTTATTCGTTCTAGTAGTTTTTTTGTAGACCCTTTTGGGTCTTCTAGGTATAGAATCATGTCGTCCGCAAATAGTGATAATTTAAGTTCTTCTTTTCCTATTTTTATGCCTTTAATTTCTTTTGTCTGTCTAATTGCTCTGGCCAGTGTTTTGAGAACTATATTGAATAGAAGTGGTGAGAGAGGGCATCCCTGTCTTGTTCCAGATTTTAGAGGGAATGCCTTCAATTTTTCTCCATTTAGGATGATGCTAGCCTGAGGTTTAGCATAGATAGCTTTTGCAATGTTGAGGTAAGTTCCTGTTATCCCTAGTTTTTCTAATGTTTTGAACATAAAGGGATGCTGTACTTTGTCGAATGCTTTTTCTGCGTCTATCGAGATGATCATATGGCTCTTATCTTTAAGTCTATTGATGTGGTGAATAACATTTATTGATTTCCGTATATTGAACCATCTTTGCATCCCAGGGATGAATCCTACTTGATCATGGTGCACATTTTTTTTTATGTGTTTTTGTATCCAATTCACCAGAATTTTATTGAGGATTTTTGCATCTAGGTTTATTAGAGATATTGGTCTGTAGTTTTCTTTCTTTGAGGTGTCTTTGTCTGGTTTCCGAATCAGGGTGATGTTGGCCTCATAGAATGAATTTGGAAGAGCTCCCTCCTTTTCTATTTCCTGAAATAACTTGAAAAGTATTGATATTAATTCTTCTTTAAAGGTTTTGTAAAACTCCGCTGTATACCCATCCGGTCCTGGGCTTTTCTTGGTTGGTAGTCTTTTGATTGCTTCTTCTATTTCATCCATTGATATTGGTCTTTTCAAATTGTGTGTATCCTCTTGGCTCAGTCTGGGCAAATCATATGACTTAAGAAATTTATCGATGTCTTCACTATCTTCTATTTTATTGGAATATAGGTTTTCAAAAGAATTCCTAATTATCTTCTGTATTTCTGTAGTATCTGTTGTGATACTGCCTTTTTCATCCCGTATGTTAGTAATTTGAGTTCTCTCTCTTCTTCTCTTCGTTAGCATGGCTAAGGGTCTATCAATCTTATTTATTTTTTCAAAGAACCAACTTTTAGTTTTGTCAATTTTTTCAATAGTTTCTTTTGGTTCAATTTCATTGATTTCCGCTCTGATTTTAATTATTTCTTGCCTTCTGCTACATTTGCTGTTGTTTTGCTCTTCCTTTTCTAGGGCTTTGAGATGAAGTGTGAGATCATTTATTTGTTGTTTTTTTCCTTTTTTGAGGAATGACCTCCAGGCGATGAATTTCCCTCTTAAAACTACTTTCATTGTGTCCCATAGATTCCGATATGTTGTGTCTGTATTTTCATTTATCTCTAAGAATTTTTTGATTTCCTCCTTTATGTCTTCAGTAACCCATTGATCATTCAGTAACATATTGTTCATTTTCCATGTGATGTAGGATTTTTCCTTCCTTCTTTTATCATTGATTTCCAGTTTCATTCCATTATGATCAGATAAAATGCACGGTATTATCTCCACCCCTTTATGTTTACTGAGGGTTGCCCTATGGCATAATATATGGTCTATTTTTGAGAAGGATCCATGTGCTGCTGAGAAAAAAGTATATCCACTTGATGATGGTTGATATATTCTATATATGTCAGTTAAGTCTAGGTTATTGATTGTGATATTGAGTTCTATAGTTTCTTTATTCAACTTTTGTTTGGAAGACCTGTCCAATGGTGAGAGAGGTGTGTTGAAGTCACCCATAATTATTGTGTTGTGGTCTACTTGATTCTTGAACTTGAGGAGAGTTTGTTTTATGAACATCGCAGCACCATTATTTGGTGCATAAATATTGATAATTGTTATGTCTTGTTGGTGAATGGTTCCTTTTAACAGTATATAATGTCCTTCCTTATCCCTTTTGATTAACTTAGTCTTGAAGTTGATTTTATTTGATATGAGGATGGCCACCCCTGCTTGTTTACAAGGACCATGTGCGTGGTATATTTTTTCCCAACCTTTCACCTTCAGCCTGTGTATGTTTTTTCCAATCTAAGCAGGAAGTGTGAATCAGGCGGTATAGCAAAACCAGATTTCAAACTATACTACAGAGCAATAGTAACAAAAACAGCATGGTACTGGTACCAAAACAGGCGGGTGGACCAATGGTACAGAATAGAGGACACAGAGACTAATCCACAAAGTTACAACTATCTTATATTTGATAAAGGGGCTAAAAGCATGCAATGGAGGAAGGATAGCATCTTCAACAAATGGTGCTGGGAAAACTAGAAATCCATATGCAACAAAATGAAACTGAATCCCCTTCTCTCCCCATGCACAAAAGTTAACTCAAAATGGATCAAGGAGCTTGATATCAAATCAGAGACTCTGCCTCTGATAGAAGAAAAAGTTGGCTCCAATCTACACATTGTGGGGTTGAGCTCCAAATTCCTTAATAGGACACCCATAGCACAAGAGTTAACAACAAGAATGAACAAATGGGACTTACTTAAACTAAAAAGTTTTTTCTCAGCAAGAGAAACAATTAGAGAGGTAAATAGGGAGCCTACATCCTGGGAACAAATTTTTACTCCTCACACTTCAGATAGAGCCCTAATATCCAGAGTATACAAAGAACTCAAAAAATTAAACAATAAGATAACAAACAACCCAATCAACAAATGGGCCAAGGACCTGAACAGACACTTCTCAGAGGAGGACATATAATCAATCAACAAGTATATGAAAAAATGCTCACCATCTCTAGCAGTCAGAGAAATGCAAATCAAAACCACCCTAAGATACCATCTCACTCCAGTAAGATTGGCAGCCATTATGAAGTCAAACAACAACAAGTGCTGGCGAGGATGTGGGGAAAAGGGTACACTTATACATTATTGGCGGGACTGCAAATTTGTGCGGCCAATTTGGAAAGCAGTATGGAGATTCCTGGGAAATCTGGGAATGGAACCACCATTTGACCCAGCTATTGCCCTTCTCGGACTATTCCCTAAAGACCTTAAAAGAGCGTACTACAGAGATACTGCCATATTGATGCTCATAGCAGCACAATTCACAATAGCTAGACTGTGGAACCAACCCAGATGCCTTTCAATAGATGAATGAATAAAGATGGGAGGGGAGGGGAGGGGGGATAGTAGGGGATAGGAAAGGTAGCAGAATACAACAGTTACTAATAGGGCATTATGTAAAAATGTGGATGTGTAACTGATGTGATTCTGCAATCTGTATTTGGGGTAAAAATGGGAGTTCATAACCCACTTGAATCTAATGTATGAAATATGATATGTCAAGAGCTTTGTAATGTTTTGAACAACCAATAAAATACATAAATAAATAAAAGGGACAAGTTTTTCTTTTCCTCTTCTCTCTCAACCCTTCCCTAACCTGGGGGCAGGGAAAAAGATTACCTTGAGTTAGCTGTTCTGTACAGGAAAGAGATGTCTCCAGAAGAACTAGGAAGTCAGGATCTCCCGAATTAACAAGCCAATTTCCACACACCCTCAGGGAGCACCTGGGACCCCCTGTCAGGGCACATCTGGAATGCAGCCCTTGAATAGCTTCTTTAAAAGCCCTCTCTTTTCCCAGATGGGGGGAATCATAGCCACTGGGACTGGAGTCCCAGTGTTGCTCTTTTGTTAGCAAAGCAGTAAAACTTCTTTTTCCTTTTTGTTTTTTTCAAAACCTTGCCCTCCTTTTGGATTGGCATGGCAGCGACCAGGACTCAGCTTTCAGTGACATTTTTACATCAAATGAAGCCATGGAAAACTATGTGCCTGAAGAATAACTACTTAGGTGCACAAGTATATGCTTCTCTCTGTCTACGTAAATGCAGGTTTAAGATAGAGAGACAACATTATTCGACACATACTTTTTTTTCTAGAATATAAAAGTAGGAAAAAAAATCCTCTTTGGGCCATCTGATACTTTTGTTTTTAAATCAGAGAATAAAACAATAGGACCAATTTTATTTATTTAAACTGTTTTGGCCTTAACCTTAGAAAATTCAAGGTGAAATGTAGATGTCCCATTGTAATAACTACCCACAATCTAAGTTTTAAGAAATATATTTCCTCTGCTATGATTTTTGTTCCATTTTTCTTGGTTTAACCTTTTGAACAGGTCTTTTCTTGTAAGTAGCTTCAGTGCATTTTTTAAGAGTAGATGAGACAGATGTAAGTCCTTGTTAGTGTTGGGTCTGAATAGAGTGGATATCTCCTTTTTATTCAGTTCCATATTGGTACCCAAAAGTGGCAGGAGGGTGTCCTTGGAAAATCAGGTCCTAAAATAGTAGATCTAAAGTTGTTCTGATACTACATGTACAAATTTATTTTTTAAGTTGATTCTTTTATTCACCCCAAATAGAGTATTTACCTACATGGCAAGGAAAAAGAGTTACAGCTTAGTTCTAAAAAAAACAGATCTATCAATTTTTCAGATTTTTAGGAAGGAGAAGAGACAATATGAAACAGAATGAAGAAAAATAATTTTCATGTGCTACAGTGTTTGCCCAAAATGTTCACATATGGCCAGGAAGGGCATAAGCAATGCACATACTAAATTCTGGAATGTTAAAATGAGCATACAAGGTCTTCTATACCCTTGCCAGACTTCTCAGTAAAGCGATTAGAGGAGAAATGGGGAAATAAATACACAGTGTCTCTGGTATAATCAAACCTGCAACTAAAAAGCAGCTAGAATCTACACCATGAATGTGAGAACTTTTCCTAAGTTGTTTTTTTAGCAAACTTTTAAAATAGTTTTTTCTTATCTCTCTCATCTCCACCTCCCTCTCCTATACCTCCTAATTGGTTGACCTACAAAACCCAAGCTATTCAAGACCATTAACCATGATCCTGAATTGCAGATGTAAGTCCTGAAGTAGAAATAACTAAGCTCTTCAAGATCAATTTTCAAAGAAAAACAAAGTTTCCCAATGACATTCTGAGAGGCAAGAAATAGAGAATAATGCATTTTAATATTTAGGGATACTGTTAATATTTAAACCCATTTTTGACTGCATGTTTAATGAATTCTCAAATACTTCACATAACTGCTAAAGACTTAGATATGTGAAGACATTTTCTTCCAAAGTGCTAGGAAAGAGCAAATGGTTCTGTACAGACTCTCTGTCCCCTCCTCCTCAGTCCTTCAGTGATTTCATTAGTAGTTTTTGTTGCCCTGGCAACATTTGTAAAATAAATGATTTACCCTTTCTCTATATGATTTTGTTGCCCTGGTAACTTGCTGTTCTCTAGAGAGTCTGACCTGGACATTCTTTTGGCTGTATATTTGCTTTCTTTAGGAAACAGAGCTTTAATGGGTTGAATACTTAGCATTATGTTTCTATTTAATTATATTTAATATGCTAAGTGGCTATTAAGGAAGTAATGCCAATGTCTTCAGGAAGGAACTGGCAAGGTAGTAATATTCTGGTTTACTGATGAAGTGATGAAGACATTGGAAGTACTGTCCAAGGACTCATTGGAGGTCATGTATGATTGGAATTCCATCTCTTAGCAGCTGTCAGTCTCCTGTTTAGAATGGTGTGTCTGATGTTTTAAAAAGTAATAAATTTCAGTTTGAGCTATTCTTTCCTTTTTATGATGCACAGTAAAATAACATTAAAGCACATGGAGAAAAGGCATATACACACATGCAAACATACACACGCATGAATGTGCACATGTACACACACACACAAGTATATACAACATTTCTATAGTATTGAAGTTGAAAGTTTTCAATCAGTGTTAATTGCTTGTGTGAAAAAATTACAGAGACAGTGGCTTATAGACGCATCGCTGTGTACTCTGGACCTGTGTTGGTACCTGGTACTTGGCAGATGGCAACATCTATATCTGAGAAAATTTTTAGGAGTATAAAAAATTATTTTTCAATTTCAAAAGATTCTGGGATTAATACAACTTCTAGATAGATACTCCTGGGTAGGAAGCAGGGTCCTTAGCAAGAAACGTGCACACTCAGAAGCTTTTGGAAGATCTATTTGGATAATGAATGTTATCAACAAAATTATTTTTAAGGGCATAAAATTACTTTATGTTCAGAGCCTTTACATAAGGCATTTTTATAAAGCATTTTCCCATTATGATTGAGTTATCTATTTCTCCATTGGAATTTATGACTTTCACACACATAAGAGACATAATTTACTTTTTCTGTTTTATATTTACAAAATAAACCTAAATTCTAGACAAAAGCATTGGGATTTTTCAAGCTAATCAAAATATGTAGGAAAGTTGGTCAGAGCTGACTAAATGAAAGTTGTCCTTTAATAAACCAAAAGTTACCTTTCCAACCTAATCTTTCCTTATTCATAACAGAAATTTCACTTACTAAAGATTATTTGCCTTTCTGCCCTGAAATAATTTGAGATCCCTACCCATACTTTATGTATGGGGACAAATATTTTTTTTTCAACTAAAATGCCCTCTTAAAGGTCATGTGTATATCTTTATTTTTCCTTGTCCTTAACTGTTCAAAGTTGCTCCCTCATTTTCAATGTTATATAATTGCTAAACATGTGACACATTTTCAGCTGTCCATTTTTAATCAAATCATTTTAAGCATATAAAATATTTCTCTACAATTAAATTGCACATCCGAAGAAAGATTATTTTTTATTTCTCTTCTCCCACTTCCAACACAAAAAGCATAGTATATGCATATCCGAAGCTCAAGAATTAAAAAAAAAAGTTTTAAATTGAATCCCAGTATCTTAATTTCATAGGATGAAGAGTCAATGACTAGTATAGCTAATGGCTCAAGAAAAGGAAGTCTGAATAAAGTGAAAATATAAGGAAAACATTCCTCTCATTTTAACACAATAATGATCATTAGGAAACAAAATGAAAACTCCATATATTCTTAAAAATGACAAACCATTGACCTAAAACGAGCAATTTCTTTTAAAACACTTGCCCACAAATTATTTTTACTTTGTGCTATACTTAAAATCCATGCGGTCCAAAAGATCAACAACTAATTATGAAGGATCTAATAATACAAATTTGGTTAAGATCATGGCATTTTGCAATTCAGTTGCTTTGAGCATTTAGCAACTAAATCATCAACTATGCAACAATCTGGTAGAGTCTGTAAAGTTCCTAGGTGATACTCACAAATCTACAAACAGATTATGTGTTTTAGTCTACTGTGAACATGTCTGACAGAAACCATAAGTTAATTAAAACTGAGTTTGGTGGAGTAAGTACATCTATTCTCAAAAGCAAAAATGGATTTGTATGTGAATTTCTTGAAAACTTCAATATTAGATAGTTCCAATACTATTTAAAATTGTTCCAGAATTTAGGGAAAAAAGAGTCCAAATGATTTTTGTGAAGTTTTTGTAATTCTCATATTCAAAACTGACAAAAATAGTACACCTAAAAGAGACTATCACTTGATAATTTCACTAATAAAAACTGATGCCAAAATAATAAAATATTAATTAGTATAATTAGAAATATGTCTTTAAGAAGTACACAACCTAGACAAATGGTGTTCATGTCAGAGAGGCTCCATCTTAAAAAATAATAATTATAATCCAATTAATACTGATATATTAATAAAATTAATTTGGCCAAAGGAAAACAGACTTATAATAGTTTTTTTGAAAGACTTTTGATTAAATTCAATATCGAATTAAAGAAGATAAATATCTCCTAGCATCATTTCCATTATGATAAGGATTAAATCAAATTATATACTCCAACGATACTGAACCAGCAAAATAAATTATGAAGTATAAATATTAAAAATGAGGTAGAAAATATATTATTTAGGATAGCTATGAAACTCTATCAATCACTGACGTACATTATGGAAAAAATACAAGAATTTAGAGAGATAGCTATTATGAAAATTATTTCATATTATGGGATGGAAGAACAGGCTTAAAAGCATCATGAATGATCAACCAAACATTTCCCCAAGGTGGATATTCTCTAGGACAGCTAATCAGGAACACTGGGTGAAGGAGAGACTGCACTAAATTAAGATAGTCTTAAAGTACAGTAACTAAATATAATATGCAGTCATCGATTGTTTTTTGGTTTGTGCAAATCAACTCTAAAGGTAATTTTGGATGAGTTGAAAAAATTTGATAAGAGGACATAAAAAATTTCTTCATGTGGGGAAATGGAGATTATTAGCTAATTGTTTTAAAAATGTTTGTACAGTGTGATCTCATTTTGATAAAAGACATACATATGTGTGATATTTACTAGTGTTTGTGTGTGTGCTTAGATGTAGGTAGACAAGTAGATGTAGATATAAATACAGATGAGTATCTGGACATATAAAATATTAGATTCTAATTGGAATAATCTCTCTTAAGAGGGAATTGGTGGTTATATATTCCTGTTTTCACTTAGGTATATATTCTAAATTTCAACAATGCTTTGAATAATTAAAGGATATTTTACAAAGAAAATTGGCATATAAGAGTAAATTATTTTTCTATATACCATAGTGACCAATGAGAAAATAGAATACAAATTTCAGAACTATTACAACAACAAAAATTTTAATATGTCAAAGAAAACACACATTTAAGAAATATATTGAATATATAAGAAAGAAACTTAAATGCTCTTTGAATGGCTCAGAAGTCACAATAGAATTCTTCAGTAAATGCAAAGACATTTGGGAAATTTTTTTTCTAAAATATTGGAATTTTTTTTCCAAATGTCTCTTCTCTTATACGTCAATACATAATATTCAACATGATACAAATCTGAATTTCAATAATTTTTTTCTAGCTTGGTAACATGCTACTAAAACTCATACAAAAATGTCAATTTTCTAGAGAAGTTCCTGAGAGCAGGGGGGGAAAACAAAACAAAACAAAACATTGTTAAGGACAAGTTCAGTGTGTGAGATGCTGTAAGTTTACAGTAATTAAAATAGAGCAATTGTAGAAACAAAAAAGCCAGTAACAAACAGAATAGAATTCAGAAGTAGTCCCAAACATGAACAGAGATTTACTCTGTGATAAATATTGGCATAAATTTTAATATCAGTAGAGAAAATATAGATGGCTTATTTTGTAGAATTTTTTATGACAATTGACTATACATTTAAGGAAAAAAGATCTGGATCATTATCTCATCAAATACTACAAAATAAAATTCCAAAGTACTATAAACACATTATGGAACATCAATAATTTAAATTTTACAGTCATTAGAGTCTTTCAAACAGAATCCATATGTTCTATAGCAGTGGTTGACCAAAGAGCCTGAAAACCAAATGTTGCCCTCATCTGTTTCTATAAATAAAGTTTTATTAGAACTGTTACACCATTCATTTATGTGTTGTTCACACTACCACCACAAAACTGAGTAGGTGTGACACAGTCCATATGGCACACTAAACTAAAAATGTTTACTGTTTGGCTGTTTATAGAAAATGTTTGCTGATTCTTGCTCTAAAGAGAATGACTGGACCAAGGGAACATAAATAAAGATAAATTTGAATCCATAAATATCAACTTTTTACATATAAAAACCTATACAATTAAAATTCAAATAAATTGAGAAAATATCTAAGCTAAAGCAAGTGTTGATACACTGATTATAATATTTTATACATAAGATCAAGGTCCTAAGAGAAAAATGAATAAGGTGAATGAAATTAGAGGTCAGAGAAAAAGAAAATAAAATAGATCCATAAACACATGAAAAGCAACTCAACTCCTCCAGGACTCAAAGAAATAAAAGTAAAACATCAGTAAGACACATTCACTACTTATCACTCTAACAAATATTTAAAACTTGAAATCAACCTATGTTGAGGAGGCCCTGAGGAAAGAAAATCGGTTATTAAAGTATAATTTGACAATGATGTATGGTAAATTTTAAAACGTGCACCTTTTATGCTAGCAACTTTTCCTTCAGATATTTTCTCACTAGGACTCAATATTATAATCTTGAGTTTCTAAGCAAGTTGTAAAAGAAGGAACTATGCATGGGAAATCAGTTAAATAGCTTTTAGTGCATTTA
This sequence comes from Urocitellus parryii, assembly GCF_045843805.1. NCBI lineage: Eukaryota > Metazoa > Chordata > Mammalia > Rodentia > Sciuridae > Urocitellus > Urocitellus parryii. The sequence continues at coordinate 187,453,031 of NC_135533.1, read as the reverse complement.
TGATATATTATGAATTTTTTAAAAGGCTGATATAGAACTGTATGTGTCTCCTATGTAATGATATCCTAAACATTCTTTCTATGTTTTGATGTGGTTTATCCCCCCACAAAGTTTCGTGTTTTGGAAGCTTGATCCATACTGTAAGACTAGTGAAAGGTAGTGGGACCTTTAAGAGGTGGGGTCTAATAATGGGAGAGAATTGGGTTATGATCTACCTCACAAATGGATTAATGCCAGTTGCATGCAGTGGGTAGAGTTTTGCAGGAGCCACTTATTTCCCAGGATAGTAGGTCATTATAAAAGAGTGAGGTTGGAGTCTCCTTGATCTTTTGCATTCTCTTTCATGATGTGATCCCTCTCTTGCATGCTTTCTTAAGCAGACAGAAGACCCTCACCTGGGGCCAGAGAGGTATGACTGCCTCATCTTGGAGTTTCAGCTCCCAAAACTGTAAGCCAAAGTTAATTTCTTTTCTTTATAAAATATCCACCTGCAGGTATTTTGTTATAGCTACACAAAACAAATTAAAACAATCCAATAGGAGAAAAATAAGGCAAGTTGTAATACAATATTTCCAATCTCAAATATGTGTTTATAATACGTACACATTTACATGAATATGCATATATACTGTTATATGCATAAATTGACTGGATGGTAACATGAATTTGTTAACAATGTTCATTTCTGCAGGATAGAATTGATGAGTAAAGGATTTCTAGTTTTCTGTCTTTTAAACTTCTGTGCACTTAAATAGTGGGCCCTGAATGCCACTGTTTATAGATTTTTTTTATAAAGTCACTTAATATTTTTGAAAAACTACTATAGAACATTGGATTTACATGGAACAAAGCAAAGTCAGCTCTGCTTCGTAAAGTAGTTAAGGTGACTCAGAGACTTGCTACAAAATTGTTTTGTTCATATTTGCTTCACCCTAGAAGTACATTTAAAAGGAGGTAACAATGGAAAGAAGATATGGCTCCTAAGTTTGGGTCTCACTCACTTGAATTCTTTCCTGACAGAAATAATATTTATGGGTTAGGGAAGTTGTTTCTTGATGTTGTTAAGTTGAAAAATATTTTATATTAACATATGTATTTGTTTAGCTAAGTTAACTATTTTGCTCGGGTACTTTGGAAATGAAAACATGAGGATTATCATTTTTGTCTGGCTCAGGTATTACAGTAAAAGAGAAATATTCTGAAAACCTTGTTTTTTGAACAGTTATAATATTCTGTAGTATTTGGTATATTGTCAAATTTGGTGATATGCTTTTTAAGAAAACACACTTGGAAATTTGGAGGACAAACTACAGCTTAGGCTTCACCTCTGTGGAGGTAAAGAATAATCAAATCAAGTATTCTGGCTCTCTTATAAAACCTTGTTGTAGAAAGAAAGTTTATATTTGTTCTTTAGCTGTAAACTAGGTTTTATTAATCAGAAAAACGACAATTGAACTATGCATGGTGACAAATCTTCTAATGATTCAATGAAGGCATCTTAAGTTCCTTACATTACTGTAATTAGATAACCAATTTGTAATTAAGTAAAAATGAAAGATGACCTTTCTCCCTGAGATGAAATAGGGCTAACCATATGAAAAATAGCATATTTATGACTCAAATGAGCCTAAATAGAATTCAAGAGAATGGGACTCTACTTTTCTCTTGGGAAGTATTATTTTTTTCTCCATGTCAGTAGCACAAATTTAACAAAATATCCAATGTCGTGGGAATGTCAACCACTTATGGACATGCCATCCTACTATAAGGTACTGTTCTGTCAAGCAGATACTTGGTGTAATCCAATTAATTATTAATATTCTGTTGGTGTGATGGTACAGTTTGGAGTACAACATAGTCATACAAATACAAGTAACCAGATTGTATTGACAGAGTCAGTATATTTACTTGCTCACAGCAAAAAGTGAATTCATATTTTAGGAGGCAGCCCTCTGTCCTTAGAGTCTGTTCAAATGATCAACAATAAAGTGCAAACAGAAATGGGCTTGCTTTCCTACAATCTTTCCAGGAGATTCAATAAGATCCCAGAGTCCAAAAACTGTGATCTGTTTTCTTGCACAAATACCAGAATGGCTATAACCCATGAGAGGAGATCCCCTTTTCCAAGAGCCTTTTTCTAAATCTGAAAAAAAAAAAAAAAAAAAAAAAAAAAAAAAAAACCACTCTGCACACTACTTTGAAAATTACATCTCCAGAGAAGCCAGCTGGAATGGAAAAATTGAGCAAACTATATGCTTATGTTTTTTGTTCCTCATCTTCTTCTTGTTCTATTCCCTTCCTTCTTGACATCAATTTACTTCTCTCTCAACCACACAGTACTCCTCCAGCTTAACCATTCATCTACCATAGAAAAAAGACCAAGGGCACTGTGCTCTACGGTTATATTTTCCTGAAAGACTGATTCTTTTCAGATACAACCCTGATTGATACCATAGGGCCCCTTTAGTCGACTCTGAAAAGGAATCTGAAGGGGCTTCTGGTCCAGGGGATCAATGCATCTGGCTTCCACTCAAGAGTCTGTGATCCAGCTGGGAAGAAGCAGCCTCCACCGTGAGAGGTCACACAGGAGATTTTCTTCAAATGGGGAAGAGAGATGTGATAGGAGAGGAAAGTTGCAACCGCAGTGAACTTATGGGCAACATATTTAGGACATGGTTAGTGACATTTTGAATTTATTTTTCAAGCAGATTCCAGTTACTGATAAAGAAGGTACCCAATGGGCCTTTCCTTTAAGTACAAGGTGTTGAATGGTTTGGTAAGTAAATGAAATAAGTACCAATCTAAAACAATTGGACTTATTTATAGCCAGAAAGTTTATCCTCACCAAACTCATTAGCAAAGTGAGTTAAAAAAAAAAAACATGGAGAAGCTGGGGTTGTGGCTAAGTGCTTGCCTAGCAGGTGTGAGGCACTGGGTTCAATCCTCAGCACCACATTAAATAAATAAATATTATTAAAAAACTCACTGTGAATGTGGTAGAAATAGGTGATATTTGCCAAGTCTCCACTTTTTTTTCTATACCAGCACTCCTTTTCTACAATTGGATAATCTAAAACATAATGTGAAATCTACATATGTAACTTAATACCTTATTTCATTTATTGAACAAAGCACATAATTATTTAGATGTTATTATGTCTATCTTACAAATGAGAAAAGTGCAGTTCAGAAAGTTTAAGGAAATCCCCATATGTAGAAGAGTTTCCTAGGCTGATGTGTGTAACCAAGAATCTATGTTATTAATCATCAATTCATCATTCTTCTAAGATACTGGTTATTTTGTTTCTTCACTTCAAAAAGCTTAAGTATTTTTATTTTTTAGCATGATATTGTGATCTATTTAACTTAATTTCATTGTGAGAATGAAATTAAGGCCAGTTGGGTAATACATACAACCACCAAGACAGGGCAAAGACTGGTAGTATAAACTCTGTGTTCCCCTGACACTGTTTAGTTATTTTTTTCCATGGTAAAGACAAGAATGTGGTGGGTGGTCCAACTATTCCTTTTTCCAGGAATCTGCCCCAGTTAGACATTACATTTTATGTTTAGTGGCCTAAGCTCAATCATGATGTGCAGTGTAGTCATGGGACGTGACACATGATATCAATGAGCAGAAGCCACAGCAAGCAAAATCCAAGGAGACAAAGTAAAACACACACACACACACACACACACACACACACACACACAAACATACACACACACTCCCCTATTGCCAGAGGAAGATACATGAGAAATATACATGCAACCATGAGGTTGAAGCTATTCTGGGCTGGAGAAAGAGGTAGCTGAAAAACTTAGCTGAGGTCCTCAGTAACAGCTCAGATGAAGACCTGAACAACCCTCCTGGATCCTCCTCCTAACGGCTCAAGAAATACTAAGGAGTTTCTATATTTTGACTATCTAAATATTTTGCCAGATCTGCATTCTTTTTAGCCACAAAGAGATGTGTAACCTTGGTGTGAAGACTGAGTAAGCATTATTGCTCTGCGGATAAGCACCTTATTTCTTTAGACAGTGGTTGTTTCCTTCTGGAGTCTCCTTTAGAACTTGGCAGGTCTCTCTGCTTTTCCTATGCTAGCTCACACCATGCTATGCTATATGTTGGTTTGGCAACACATGTTGAATTTTGCCTCATGATTTGGATAGAAGAGTAAGCCTGGATTTGCTGCATATTAGTATGATTTATAGAACACAGAGGAGATGAACTCAGGAAACCCCCAAGGTGTGTAAATAACAGTAAATAGAGGGATTTACAAAATATGTTCCAAAGTTCTGCTGTAGTAACCTACCTATTAGTATTCTTTAAATAAAAACCAAACTGTTGAAATGTTAGCAGCAACATAAGTTCCTTATTTAAAAAAAAAAGAAACGGACAAAGTTCAAATATGAAAAACAGATTCTCTGGCCCTCTCAGTGCAGGAAATGAATGCCTGTGCATTCAGCTCCATGCTCTTTAAACTTAGCTTTTTAGGGTGACAATGCAGCGTTACTCCTTTGTACAACTAACATATTCCATGATAAGGATAATGGTAATAATAATAATGTACAGCATTTAATATTTTTTCATTGTTTTCATAGACATTCTCATTTGATCCTCCCTAAAGCACTGTTAAGTCTAGTGACCAAAAAGGACACAAAGCCATAGATGTGAGCTACCTAGGAGTACACCAGAGAGCAGTCAGGCTCTCTGGTCTGTCTCACACTCTTATGAGTGTGTTGTTATTGAAACACACCTCTCTCTCTCTCTCTCTCTCTCTCTCTCTCTCTCTCTCTCTCTCTCTCTCTCAGAGCTAGAAAATCTTGAAGATGAGACAAGATAAAAGGAATATTGGCCTCCATTCTAGATTCTAATGTCACATATCATGCTCTTCCTTTAGAACAGATGTAATGTGCCAGAAAAAATGGGAAATTTAGCCTGCAGAGAATAATTTGAATATTTTTTGGATGACATTTCCCACTAAAGAAAAGAATTCCTATAGCTAGCTAACCTTATAAAACAACAACAACAACAACAAACTACCCACCTTGCTATCTATAGATCATCATCTATCAGCACAGAACTACCTTCACATTTCAGATATATTGCTTAAGGTCAACACTTGGCTTTGATACTCAAAATTGCCCCCAAACCCACTTCTCACGACATCTGAAGAAGAAAAATGAAGACTTTTCTGGTATAAGGATTTAACAGAGTTCTGAGTTCTTGTATAAAGCAAAAGTTTCTCATTCATAACAAATAGTAGACATCAGCTGGGAGGTTGACTGCTTTTCTGCTATTTCCTACAATAAAGTTTCTATCTATCTCTTCTTTCCCTCTTTATCTACCTGTGTCTCTCTAGCTATCAGTTGTACATGCTTTTGTAGATATTTTCAGGAACAGCTTTTTATCTGGAGAATATGGCTGCCTGAAAGAGTTATAGAATATAACAAAAGCTTTACCCCGAAGCTTCGATGCATTACAAAAGCTTGCACTTGGATAAGAGAAATATTGAGCCTCAGGTGACTGAGAACACTTACTGTTGGTTGCATAACGTATGGCGGATGAGGCATCCATGAAGTACTCTGGACCTATATCAAACAGCATTTATTAGCACAAAGCAATCACAGAGAGAACTGGTTCTTGTGTTCAGTGGAGTCACACTAGGTCATAAGGAAGTGGATTCCATCTGACTTTACAGCTAATTAACGCTCAAAACTAAGGATCAAAAGGAAATTCTTAGACCTGAGTAATTTGGTCCCTGAGACAATGAAATAAAGCAACTTCCCATTTCTCTGGCTGGCTTTGCTTTTAGTGTCCACATGGACGAGACTGGATCTTGAAGCATATTTGAGATTGGTATTGAAGATTCAAGACTTAGAAGGCCTCAGAGACTATTTTCAGGTCAATTCCCAGGGATACTCTGGGAAATAATCAAGGCAGCAAGAGTTAACTGCTAGACTTCCTCTTTTTCTGTCTTTGGTTGTGACTTTAAATCCTCAGGTGATCCCAATCTTAGAAAAATGTCCAAGGAGCAAAAGTGGTATTTAAAAAAAATGAAGAAATAAACCAGAAAATTGTGAGGAGTGCTTTGGGCTAAACCCAAGTTAAACAAGTTTGGAAATTCTTTTTTTTTTTTTTTTTCCTCTCTCTCTCATGGCAATTGGTATGGAGAATAGAAATGTGCATTTGAGCCAGCCAGCTCTTCTTAAAGGTATCATGTATCAGTCAAATGAGAAAGTCAGACTGTACAAGCTGACTGTCACATAGGAAACCATGAATATTTTGTTTTCCAATACATTCACACCAACAAAATTGCCAATTCACTTTACATTATGAAAACATAAAAGTGGTGAAAAGCCAAGAGTCAACAACATGGGAAATTGCTGTAATCTCTTTTTTTTGAAAGAAAAGAACTAGAGTTAAATTTCACGTATGAGCCCTCCCAAGTGAAGTGTCTTTTCTGTGCATTTTTTATTCATATCTCCAAAGTGCTCTACACTGTGTCTTAGTGGGTGGTCTTGGCTGAAGCAGAGACCAAGATTAGAAAAAAGAAAGCTCGCACACACATGCATGCACACACACGTGCACACACACACACACACACACACACACGCACAGACACACACGCTGGCCTGCAGGAAGAATAAAAACTGGATAGCACCTGCATATGGCCTCATGGGTCCCAAGGAAAGACAATTAAGAAATCAGCCTTTCTACGACCCCCTAATGTAATTCAAACAAAAGTCCATTCCATTCGCCCATGGGTATATTTCAAGAGTGTAGAAAAAGAGTGAAAATGATCTGCTTCAGGGGGAATCAGTGAAAGAAAAATGCACATAGTCTTAAGTTTGATGCTCTGATAGCTGGGACATCCTGAAATGAAGTATGCAGTGACTCAATAAGGTGAAACTTCACTGAATTAGTAGCAGTCAGCACCATGATAGTTTTACCCACTGTAAAATGTCCAACCCCACCATTTGCAAAACACAGAGAAGCATGTGCTGGTTCTCTCTTTCACAACTTTTTCAAAAAAGAAATACTTCCTAGATGTAGCATTTATAGGCATTTTCTAATCAGAATTAGAAGAGTTGTTTGAAGAATAACTAGGTAAAGAGGAGAAGGGAGTAATATCACATCTCTCAAAGGAATAAGGAATATTTTTTTTTTCAGGGAAAAGTATGACAATTTCAATCCACCTGTGCACTTGGAATGACTGGTCGCAACATTTGGTTTAAGACACATTGAGTCTCAGATTTTCTTGTGTTCCAACATGTGGAATCACGGAGATCCCTTTTGATCCCTCTGGAACTGAGAATGAAATATAAACAGGGAGCAGGAATCACTTTTACCACTTTGATAATTTTCCTTATTTGCGGGGGAAGTATGATTTAACCTCTAAATGTGTTGCTGTGACAAAATGAGATGACAATGGTGAAATATTCTAGAATAAGTGAAGGGATTGCTAGAAACGTGCTTTTCGGAAAGACACAATAGGGAACATGAACAACCAAAATAACAGACAACAAATAAAATAATTCCCCAGTGGTAAGAGAGCTGTACTAACAGTGGCTGGCAAGTTGCATAATCATAAAAACTCAGCAGGAAGAATGAAAAGCATGTTGGATTTTATTATTCAGTGAATTGATGCAAACCGGCCCTAGAAAGTAAAGACTAATTCATAACTTGAGCATCATCACACTAAGAGGAGACTATAGAATATGAGGACATTTTTTTTTTCGATTAATTCTAAATGTGCCCTTTTTGCCTCTACATAGTGAATTACTGGTAAGGAAGATCTCTCCTAAGGTGCAGGTGAATCAGACATACCTGGTATGTGGAGACAGGGGAAGCAGCAATGAATGGCGTGATAGATGTCTGTGGAATCATGCGGTTGGTTGCAATACTGTACGGTGAAGAATAAAATCTGCAAACAGAAAAAAAAAAAAAAGGAAGAAGAAGAAGAAGATTTCATGAAGCTGCTGAACGCCTGGCTACTGATCAATGCTACTGAGCACGTTTTAGAAAGACAAGCGTTCCACCCTCATGATTTTCCACCAACTCTTAATAGGAGCATCCAGGGGATTAACAGTATTGGATTCCACTAAGAGAAGTCAATCATTGAACAAAATGACTACTTCAAGTCATTATATAAAATTAGCTGCAAAAATCTCTCTCTAATGCCAGGTGAATATAACAGTAATTTAATCAACAAGATCAGAAAAGCCATGGTCATCGGTCATCATTCTTTAAAAAAAAAAAAAAAAGGGTCAGGCCATTCTAAAGCTCTGTGGGAGAAAGGCAAACGAAAACACCAAGTTTTGTGAAGATGGCTAATATACCAGCAGGAACTGTATCTATCTCTTTATTCAAGAAATAAGTATCAGTTCCTAGGAAGTTCTGGATATTTCAGTGCTAGACATTGTGCCCTCAGGCAGAGAATTCTTTCTCCACGAAAAGAGAAGAAAGAGGAAAATTAGTGTATAAAAATAGGAATATTTTCTGGATTCAATGAAGATGGAGAAAACTGGATCTATATGACAGACTCTTGGAGACTCTGGGGTCCTTCATAGAACAATTATAAAGTGATACTGAGCAAAATCAGGATTTCACATGCTACAAGTGGGATGATTCTTCTGGAGATCTAGTAATGAGTGGATCCTAGAAATAGAAATAAGTTGTATGCCCTTCTTTCTTCAGGATGTACCTTCGAATTCATGAGTTGCTCGATGTCAAATTCATCTGCAGAAATTTAAGTCATATATTCTCCTTCCTATCTCACTATAAGTGAACAAATAAAACCAGGTTTCCTGGGATGGAGTATTTCGCTGATGTAAGAATTGATAGAGAAAAATGAATATCAGGGATAAAGGAATCATTACTTGAATTTTACCATATGCCTATCAAAAATCAATTACTATGTTCACGTTTTAAAATTATTGAGACAAAGTCCTAATAAGCCTTAGTAGTCACTGATGTTTTTTCATAGAGAATTTCCTGGGTTACTTGAAAAGGAAGCATTTCCTGAGACTGCTTTTGAATGTAGACAAATGAAGAGTAAAGGTTGCCAGGATTCAAGGAGTAAATTCTTCAAGTAAGGACTAGGGGATGATTGTCTTAACTTTATTTTATCTAGTTCTTAACAAGAATTTTATGAGGCCATACACTTTTAATTCTAAAAAAAAAGTATAGCTGAAAAAAATTAGTCCATTCTACATTATATCATTTCTATCCAATAGACCCTTAAATTTATAGTTGTATGTTTAAAAAAAAATATTGGCTACATGTTTATTAGGATGGCAAAACAAAACAAAGCTGGGTGCTGACAAGGATGCAAAAAAAAGTAGAATTGTCATTCATTGCTCCTGGAAACACACAATAGTGCAGCCATTTTAGAAAACAGTTTGGCTGTTTCTTATAAAGTTAGCAGTACACACATCATAGGACTCAGGAATGCCACTCTTCTCAATAAAAAAATTCATGAAAATTTTTCTTTAAACAAAGAGATTAATGTGAATGTTTATAGAAGCTATGTTTATATTTGCCTGGAATTGGAAAGACCTTAAATGTCATTGAACTGAATTGATAAACTATGGTGTATTCATGCAATGAAATACTACTAGGGGATTAGAAAAACAATACGGTCACCCCGTGGTCTCATGTGTGATTGGTTCCAGGACCCACCACAAATACCAAAATGCAAGAATGCTGAAGTCCCATGTATAAAATGGGGTAATGTTTTCATTGATCCTGAGTACATTTCCTATATGCTTTGTGTCCCCTCTTAATTACTTATTACACCCAGTACGATGTAAATGCTATATAATTAGTTGCTATTCTGTATTATTTAGGAAATAATGTCAAGAAAAAAAGTCTGTGTATTTTTAATACACTCATATATTTTTTTCCCCAAATATTTTCTCTCTTAGTTGAATTAGTCGGTGTGGAATCCACAGACAGTAAGGGTCGAATGTAACGACTGGTACAGTCAAAATGATGACTCTAAAGCGAATTATGCTAACTAAAAGAAGTCAGACTCAAAGATTATATACCATATAATTTCCATTTATATTACAACATGAAAAGTCTAAACTATATTGACAGAAATAGTTGAATTGGGGTGGGAGAAGGGGTCTATTTGTTGTTGTTTTGTTTTTGGTACTGAGGATTGAACTCAGGGGCACTCAACCACTTAGCCACATCCCCAGCCTTATTTTGTATTTTATTTACAGACAGGGTCTCACTGAGTTGCTTAGTGCCTCGCCATTGCTGAGGCAGGCTTTGAACTTGTGATCCTCATGTCTCAGCCTCCTGAGCTGCTGGTATAACAGGCATGTGCCACAGCACCCAGCTAGAAGGGTCTAATTCTAAAGCAACAGGAGGTGATTTGAGAATGGGCTACAGCTGTACAATACCTTGATGGTTGTTGAGGTTACACAGTTGTGTAGGCTTGTCAAAATTATAGAATGATACACTGAAAAGGGTGAATATACTGAGTAAGTTATATGCAGTTGTCTCTTTTAAAAAGACAATTATTATTTAATAAAGCATCCATCGCTCCAATTTAAAAATATATTAAGCATTTTCTATGTGTATCGAAGATGGATAAGACTCTGAAATATCCCTAAGAGTTTCTCTTAAGAGTCACTCAAACTATACCTTGTTTCCACTCTCATCAGCCTAACAGCTCTCCAAAGGATTTTCATTGCAAAAAAAAAAAAAAAAAATTAAAATAAAATTTAAACTCCTTGTCCTGGCCAGTTCAACAGGGTACCTATTGCTTACCTCTCAGATATTTTCCTACCTCATTCCTATTTGGTCAAGGAGGATTCAACCCCACTGACTACCCCCCCCCATCTCCCTCAAGGCTACTCAACTTGTTATTCTTTCTCTCTAGAATGCTCACTTCCCCAAACTCCCTAACACTGCCTCTTTTTCATCTTTGGGCTCACTCCACTGTTTCTTCTTTAGAGAGACCTGTAGGTGATGGAGCAATGGCTGCTTGTTCCCCAGCTCCTTTTTATTATGTATTTAATGTCTTCTTTGTATCTATGTGAAGTCATAATTTCCAAAAATTTATTTACATATGTTATGGATTGAATGTTTGAGCCTCATCCTCACTCAAATTCTTAATGTGGAAGTCCTAACTGCTAGTGCAGTTGTATTTGAGGAAGATCTGGAAGGAACTATTTAGAATTAAATGAGGTCATAAGGTTGGGACCCAGATTGGATAATATTAATGTTCTTAATAAAAAGAGACAGTAAAGAGCTTACTGTTTACATGCTTTGGGAAAAAGCCATTTGAGGATACAGTCCACAAGTTGGGAAGAGAGCTCTCACTAAAACCTAACCGCCAGGGAGCTTGATCTTGAACTTGTAGCATTCAGAATTTGTGAGAGGGCAAATTTCTGTTGTTTCTGTTGTTTAAAACACCCACTCAATACTCTTTCTCAATGCATCCCAGACTGGAAAATGCAATGTCTTTATCAATGATTTCTCTCTTTAGAATGTCAGCTCAAATAGCAGATGCTTTATAACTATTGAATATTGAATGAATGAACACATGCAGAGCAGCTTGGGGGATTAAATAGTGATTATGGTACAGGATGGCCAATGCCCAGAGGACAGAAACAGAAAAAAATGGGTCCCTGAAGCCAGGTAGGAAGCTAAGAGATAAGAGCCCAGAGAACACAGTCCAGCATTGCATACTCTGTTTTCTATGCATACAAAGACAACAGTAACTAGACAAAAGTCCTTTTCTATGAAAAACATGGTTTGCATTTAATAACCCCCTTTAGGTCTTACTTTTGACAGGTCTTATCTATGAGGCAGTAAACAGAAAGACTGGTCCAGGGATCATGAAGACGTGACAGGCTCCCAAGACCACTCAAACAACAGTCATTCTCTTACACCACGTAGTAGTTTAACTTCCTGTAGAAATTCAAGTTTAACCTCTTATACCGACAGAGAAAATCATGCATCGCATTTTAGCATGGCTGGTCTATTTTATAAAATGTACCAATTGGAGTATTAAAAATGAAAGCAATAAAAATTGGATTGACAGGAAGAGTTTACAGGAAATTCCATGGGGAAAACTGAGAGCAGAAACATAAAGAAACCAGCCAAGTAAAGTGATACTAACAAAAGGAACCCTTGGGGGAAAATTTAATGCATTTTTGTTCTATCTGTGCTAATCCTATCCATCAAATGAGAATGATATTTCATACTTCCTAGCAAGTTCCAATACTGCCACTCAAGTCAGAGTCATTTAGAAGGGAAAATGTACTGGGAAGAACAGACTGAGCACAGCATACTATCTTGATCCTCTAATTCTGGTATCTGAAAATAAGCTCTTCTCAAGCCCAAACACAAACCAGATGAATTTACAGAAAGCCCTTGCTTAAACCAGGACAGGAGGGACTACTAGTGTGTCTGAGGCTTAAAGGTGCTATATCTAAAGAAAATACACAGAAACTCAAAGGGAGAACTGTAGAATGTGCTTTCCAATCTCTTAGCTTTTTCCTATTCCCTGTCATGTGTCCATATCACAGTCTGAAAATACTTTCTATATAAGAGGCATCACCTCAAAAAAAAAAAATTAGAACATCCCAATAAACCTTCAGGCAGAAGTGACATGTTATTGGGGACCAGGAAAGAGAAAATTGACAAAACGTTTTAGCCATAATAATAGATTGAAGGTAGTTCCAAACATGTGCCCTTATGCTTTTATATTTGTTAATCCATGCATTCTACCTTGCAAAATCCTGTTACAGAAAACTGAGAATGCACTGCTCAACACATTTTCCTGAAATCAGTTTACTCTCTTAAGAGAGATTTCTATGACAAGATTCACATAATACTATGAATGTAACAAGGACCCCTTTTATATTCAGCCTTGAACTTCTAAGCCAGAGGGGATTTTTCCCTCCAAGGGACATTTGACAGTGTTTGGAGACACTTGCCACAATCTGGAGAGTGGATGCTAGTGGCATGTGCTGTGGAGAGGTCCGGGATGTTGCTACTCCTTGCAACATGTAGGAAAGCTCTCACAGCAAGATGATCTGGTCCAAAATGTGAATAGTGTTGAGATCCAGGAAACTGGACTTTGGCATAAGGGCTAGTTTCCTCTGGAGAGGTTTCACACAAACAAAATACTAAATGCCAAAGTGACTAAGAGAAGTTAACTAACCATGAATTCTAAGATGGCCCTTGAAAACTTAATATTTCTTTTCTTTTTAAAAATATCTTTTTTTAGATGTTATGAACCTTTATTTTATTCATTTAGTTGTATGTGGTGCTGAGAATCAAACCCAGGGCCTCACACATGCTAGGCAAGTGCTCTTACCACTGAGCCACAACCCCAGCCCCTGAAAACTTAATATTTCTAGTGAATGTGAAAAGTTCCATGGTAATCTGGCAGTAAAGGCAGGGAGCCTCTGTAAGTCCAGAAAATGCAAGTGTAGGTCACTAATAGGATATTATTTTGCCTACAGAAAAGTCATCTTCGGGGGATTTGGCAGTCAGTAGTAATATGGTGAAATCTTATTTCACTGATAATAAAAACAACACGAATGTATCAATAACCCCAGGGAAGGATATTTTTTTTCTTGTAGAAAAAAACTATAAAATCCTATTTACACACTGAAATAAACAGCACAGGCTTGTGTTTCATGTCTGCAGGCTATATTGTTAGAGTCAGAACAGTGAATGCTACCCTCAGGGTAACACAAGAGCATAAGATTAATAAGTTATTGGTCATTTTTATTGTAATGCCAACGTATCCTTCACATTAGATTTCTTTCCTGGTATAATAAGATAAGGCTTCTGTATCACTTAATATCAAGTGTTCATATAAAACAGCTGGCAAACCAATGTTATAGAAAATATTCTTTTTATATCTCCCCCAAGAATACATTTTATTTAAATAAAACAATCCAAGAGGGTCTCACACAGCATCTCTCAGTGAAAAGGGCACAGGAATGATGAGATTTTGAATATGGGAGGGATTGTTCCCCGCCTCCTATGTTCATATTTGAAAGTGATGGAATTTCATATTGAACTGCTAAAAAAGCAATAGGGCAAGAGTAATAACAAATTATAGAGTTATGCTAGAGAGCTTTGAAAGAAGGACAGGAATTTTTATTCTTGCAAGTTACCCTATTGGAAAAAGTATGCAGCTTTTTTTTTTTTTCCTTTTCTATAGTGACTCAGATACTTCTTCACTCTAACCTCCAAAGCCTTAGACAGAAGTGACATTGAACTAATTCTTTTAAACGTGGTAATTGGATAGATTCAGGCAGATGACAGAACCAACATTTTCCGCTGACTAAATGCAAACAGCATGGATTTACCATGGTCCAGTGACAAAATGTTTGTTCTTCATTAGGTAACAATCAAGCTAAATGTGAGAGTCTTTATTTCAGTTTCTTTGCTCTATTAATGTGGACGTGTTGGGACTCAGAACATTTAAATCGGTACACAGTGTGAGGTTCCAGCTGCAACCTAGCTACATATTGGCTTATGATTCTCAGAAAGGCCTGTGGCAGCATGTAGTTAGAGGACACTACAAGATTATAAAATATGTCCTTCAACAAGGACTTCTGTAAGAGGACAAACTCATGTTAGTACTCATCCTGAAGCCGCTCAATGAATGCCTCATTGGAACACAAATCCCTATCCTCTGTGTCCAATGGAACTAATTTGCCTCATTTAAAAATATATAAAAAGGTTAACAGTGAAAAATATTTCCCTTCTGCCTCTATTTCCCAGTACTCCTTTGGCTCTTAGCACAAAATGATTACTACCCTTTCTTGTATCCTCTTGCAAAATATTTCATATATATATATATATATATATATATATATAAAAACAAACATGAATATGTACATAAATCTCTTAGTACTTTGTGTTTTGCTTTCTATATCACATTAGAATTGTGTACATATCCTTTGTAATTAGTGTGAAAAATTTGTTTCTCAAAATGTATCACAAAAATAATTTTCAATGGTACAACAGATAGCAATTTTTTTAAAAGATTTGTTGAGCTCAACTGAATCAACATTAAATAATCCTTAATAGTACTAACCAGATTGGAGTGAGTTGCAACTGTGTCTTTGGGTCCCATCCTCTGGTCTGCCCATGGTATAGAACTAGCTTCTTCCCCACAGTATTACATATTAAGTCTTTTTATTTTCTGTCTCTCTGTTATTTTTGAGTTGGGTTTGACTGATAGATGGAATACAGCCGGGTGAATAGGGAATAGCACACTTTATTCTAGACGTTTATTTTACACATTCCTTGGTGTGCTGAGTAGTTATCTAAATCAGCTTCTATACCTCTATGAAGTGCCAGCGTTAACCTAAGGGACAGTATGTAGAGAAAATATTTGCAGCTATTTTGACATCTTAGGTGTGTAGAAATGGTTGTTCTGCCAGTGCAAATGTTACCATGTGAGCCAATAAAAACCAGAGATGAGCACAATATTTTAAAAAAATTATCTCTATTAAAAAGAATCAAATGAATAATATTGCTTAGCTATCATCTCTCTATTTCTTTCAGTTTCACCGTAGTATATAAAATTTCTATCATATCATCAAATAATACAGTGGATAGTCTAATGCTTTCAAAATTCCATTCTCAACCCAGGACATGAGAAACTCGGGGGCACTTTTCTTGGGTGACACTAGATGTTGTATTTACAGAGAATCAGGTTAAGATATCATATGCGAGCAGTTTGGGTTGGGGCAGGGGTTTCCCTGATGCCAACTCTCTAAAACAAGCAGGTATCACCAGGGTTCCCTTTTTTTTTTGTACCAGGGATTGAACTCAGGGGCACTCAACCACTGAGTCACATCCCCACCCCCTTTTTTTATAAATCTTTTATTTAGAGTCAGTGTCTCACTGAGTTGCATAGGGTCTTGCTACCTTGCCGAGGCTGGCTGTGAATTCCTGATCCTCCTGCCTCAGCGTCCGGAGCTGCTGGGAGTACAGGCGTGTACCGCCACACCTGGCCAGACTTTCCACTTCTGATTCGGCATTCCCAATGCTGGGTTAAACAGTTTATTCAACTTTATTTATTTTTTAATTATTATTGTTCCTGGCATTAAACCCAGGGGTGCTTAAATATAGAGCAACACCCTCAGCCTTTTATTTTATATTTATTTTGAGACAGGGTCTCACTAAATTGCTTAAGTCCTCCCTAAGTTGCAGAGGCTGGCTTTGAACTTGGAACTCTCCTGCCTTAGCCTCCCAAATGACTGGGATTATAGGCATGCAACACCGTGCCCAGTTTAAAAACTGTCTACTCAAAAGAACAAGACATAGTGAACTTCATCAATGAGTTAATAGTCCAGCAGGGATGCAAACACGTGTGTATTCAATAGCTATGTGAAGAAAAGGCTAATTGTGACATATATTGTGGGATTGCCACAGAATGCAACAATCTCATCAGTATTTACAATGCTGATTATGTTACACCACATCAATTTCCTTTAATCCTCACACAGTCTTATGAAAGGATGTTAGCACTGTCATCTCCACCTCATAGAGAAGGAAACTGAAGTACAGTTTGTGGTCTCATATTTGGAAAATGACAGAACTTGAATGTACTTCAGGGTAGCTGGTTCTGAATTCTATTCTCTGAACCATTGCTTATACTATTTCTCTGATGACCAATTGTATAATAGCTGTGCCTAGTATCATTTGATGATGTCCCTGAAATGAATACTTTTTAAAAACGTGTGTGTGGTGGGGGTAATTAGTGGGTGTCACCATGTCTGAACTCAGGGAGAGAAAATTTCTTAAGTAACAACACCCAGAGTGCACTGTGATGTTCTGAGAACCACAGTTCAGCTGCAGTAACCCATGTCTGGAATTCCTTTTGGGATACCTGGGGGATTCTGAATTTTGTTCTCTGGTTAGTAAATGTTACTCAGAACTTCAAATCAGGTAGATAGGTGATTCCTGTGATTACGTTGACTTTTACAAATTATTCAATATATGGTGTATATACACAATGGAGTTTTACTCAGTCAAAAAGAAGAAAGAAATTGTCATTTGCAGGAAAATGGGTGGAACTGAAGAGAATCATGTTATATGAAATATGCCAGATTCAGAAAGTCAAGGATCATGTGTTTTCTCTTGGATGTGGAAGCTAAAGAGAAAAAAAAAGGAAATAAGGCGGGGATTTTGTGAAAATAGAAGGGAGACCAATAGAATAAAGAAAGAGGACTAGGAAGAAAAAGGGGGAAGTACTGGAGAATGAAATTGATCAAATTATGTTATGTGCATATATGCATTTATCATAATAGATCCCATTTTTGTAAAATTGTAACACATCAATCAATAATCTTTAAAAAACAAAAATTTTAAAAAGCAACAGGAAAATCATTTGGAGAAGCTATATTAGAGGCGGGTAAATGACAATGTAGTACAGGTATATAATGGTGATTTGATTAATTCCCCCAGTGGCAGGAGGGAAGGCTGAGACGATGATATAGTTTAGATATAGAAAGAACAAAATCTAATGAAAAATTTGATCATGGCGAATGTAGAAGAACCCAAAAGAAAGAATCCACACTATAATCTGGACTTGATAGCCTAAGTGACTTTTAGAGTGAATTTTTTAAACAGGAAAGATAATTTGATAAGTGTTCTCCACTTAAATTTGTGTGGTTTGTATCCTGAAGTGTTGATGAAGATCATGATCTCAGTTGGGACATGCAAAGACACGTGTAAACAGCGGTAGGGCTCTGAAGCTTTATGAACTAAACTGTGAGGTCTTTAGTTCCTAAAAACAAGTTAAAAAAAAAAAAACAGCAGGTAGAAGGGGAAGAATCAGAAGAGGAGATAGAAGGCAGTAAAATGAGGAGCATGAAGAAATAGCAAAGAGTGGATCCAAGAGAAGAGTTTCAAAACAGTATAAATGGTGAATTTAAAAAAAAATCAAATGTATACGATGTTAAATATGTAAGTGGACTAAAAACTGTAGTTACAACTGTCAAATTTGGAGATCCCTGGGGACACCAACAAGAGAAGTTCCTGTGAGGAGTTTTGGTCTAAAATTCACATTTCAACAGGCTGAATCAGAAAAGACTAAGGATGACAGTTGTGTAGAATACTAAAGATGTTTATCAGGAAAGAGAAGGTCTGGTTGCTATACAGAGGGTCCTGCCAGTGGAAAGGATTATTTTGTTTCTAACATCTATGTAGGCGGGGGAAATTAAAGTGTATAATGTACAGATTAAAAGTAATATTTTATGGGCAGCAATGTGTTAAAAAGGGAGACTGATTCATGGAATAAAGTTCTTTATTTTATGAGATTAGATAAAAATCAATAATTTGGGTTGATGTGGTGGCACATATCTATAATCCCAGCTACTCAGGAGGCTGAGGCAGGAGGATCACAAATTGGAGGCCAACCTTGGCAACTTAGTGAGATCATGTCTCAAAAGAAAAGACTAAAAGGGCTGAAGGTGTAGCTCAGTGGTGGAGCACTTGCCTATCATGTGTAAAGCCCTGGTTTAATACCCGGTTACACAATAAATAAATGAATAAATAAATAAATGAATGAATGAATGAATGAATGAATGAATGAAGGAGGGTACTTTTAGCATCAAAGGTTTGTTCTTGAGTAAACTATTCATCATTGAGACTATTCAAGTGGGAGTAGGAGAGGGCATTTGATAGACTATATCAAATACCATTGCTTCTGTATAGCTTTACATTTATCCTAATTGTCAAGGGCATCAGATTCTCCTTAGAATAAGAGACTTGCATTTGACTCCCAGCTCTTCCTCAGACTGAATGGCCTCATTTACTTATTGTAAAATGGGAATGTTAGTACTCACCAAAGGAGTTATCATTAGTTCATGAAATAAACCATTCAAAGTGTGTTTGTGTGTGCTTTTAGATTTTGCTTCAGAATCAGCCAGCAATAGAGTGCATTCTAGAGATAACTGAAAGTTACATGGAAAACAGATGACATTTGTGAGTTAGTATTAATTACAGTGTATGTGACAATGATATTGTCATTGTGGTATAATGTCTGTAATTTTGAAGATGTGTATTGAATAATTTAGGGGTGAAGTTGGTTATGATGTCTAAATTTTGCTTTGATATGGTCCAGCAAAAATATCTATTGATCTAAATAGTGATTAACACAATTGTAATTAAATAATTAAGTGTATAATTAAGTATAAAAATAAGTTATCCTATTTCTATCTTTAACAACATAAACTCTATGATACGAGGACTAGGTACATCTAGGTCACTGTGCATCTCTAATCCCTGACATAGTCTTGGTAAATAGGTAGACTCACATTTGCATAAGATATATACACACATACAAATATGTAGGTATGAATACATACACACGTGGTGTATATATATGAAACACTGTAAAACATTAGCACTTGCTAATGAGTGGGCATACAGGTGTTTATGTATGCCCATTTATGTTTCTCTGTATGTGTACCCATTTTCAAAATAAATTACTTACTCTAACAATATGCATTCATTTAACTCTCAAATCAGATATATCCATTTGAATCAATGGCCCCACTGAATTAAAAATATCAAGTAATTTGTAAATAGTGTATGTTCAGTAAATGTCACTCCTTCTGTTATAGCACCTATATTCTATTACTGTCACTTAGCACACTATGCCTAATTTCATAGCTTTTGAATTAACTATTATGTCTCAGCTATGCAACTTAATTCTAGAGGACTTTCTTGGCTGGGTCTTTACTTTTCTCAACTCACTAAGTCTAAAGTGCTTTTGTGTGTGTGTGTGGGGGGGGTGGCGGGGGTAAGTAAATATGCTTGTTGGCTAAATAAATGGATATCTTTAAGCTTCACTCCTGGAGGGAAGTTTTCATCAACAAGAGGACAAAGGCCCAAACTTATACCCTTGTTTATTACCAGCGGTTAACTCTTGACGGAAGGTGGACTACAAAGTTCTTGCAGGAGGATGTCTTCTCTAATACTGTGATCTTTAACATCTATAGGACATAGCACTGTGCCTGGTAGACTCCCTGGATGTTTGTTGAATGGATGAATAAATGACTGGCGGAATGAATGAGTGTAAGAGTAAGAGATAATTATTTAAACACTCAACATCTTAATGATTTCATTAGAGGTCACTGACCAAATAGAAAAATGGGATTTAACTCCTTCTCTTTTTTGATCTTCAATGAGGCCTTCATCACAATTGATTCTTTAATAAGACTGAAAGAAATGGGGGAAATCCAACATAAAAGGCTGTGAAAATACAATAAGCAACCAACCAAAGAATGATTATTGTTGATTATAAGATAGTCAAAGCAGAGAGAAAGCAAGAGGAGGTGAGAAAAGAGTTCCAACTAAAGATACTCTGAATCCAAGGAATTGTAGAGAGGCCAGACCATGTCGATGAACAGTCTTATTTTTCAGAGGGGGAACTTAAAGCTAACTAAGAGGCTAATTAAACTGAAGAATGAGGACACAATCACCTGAGTTACTACCCTGACTTCTGTCTATGACCATTACCCAGACTACCAGAAGGAAAGAGAAAAAAAGCATTATTGATGTAGGAATTAACCCCAGGCACACACTTGAAATTATTGAAAGCTAATTTCTATAGTGATTATCAGAGGCTTCACTCTTCTCCTAGAGAAACACAGATAATTCTCACTGTATCTATACTTCCCTCTTCACATCCAGTTCTTCGCTGTTTCTCATGACTGGGGGCAGTGGTGGGAGGAGAAGTTTAAAAAAAAAAGAAAGAGAAGGGCTATCTGTAAACAGAGGAATTGTGCAAATAGAGATCAGAATCACGTGTGGGAATAAAAATTATTCCAATGTTAAAAAAAACAGTCTGGTTTAAATAACTGACACAAAAAGAAAACATATTTGACCCTTTTTTTTCTTTGGTACTCACTCAGACTTCAAGCTAGCAATTAAGACAGAGAAAATATATATGGTCTACTTACCCGTTCTGTATGGCGGCTGTGGGGTCATAGGTCAGAGCCATGCCAGCCTGCACATGGGGGGAGAGGGGAGGAAACAAGTCTCAGTATTTTTATTAGAACACCCAGAACATTCAGTTCAAAGATTTCTATCTTTACTTTTCATGATTTGTGTTTATTTTCTCCTATATATTACTTCACACTTACTGCCCAAACTAGCACAAACCAGACTCCCACCAGTGATATAGATAATATATCCAGACAAACCAAGGTGCATTGGAACTTGGATGATTTCCATTTCTACTTCATAAACCATCCGCTGTCTAATTTGGTATCCTTATAATTTCTCACTAGTGTCAAGAGCAGCTCTTGTGGGTTTCATGGCTAGCACGAAAAAAGTAAGAATGAATCCTGTAGTCTGGATAAAAATAAAAGAGACTTAAAATGCATTCAACCTGGTAGAAGAAACTTAGGAAATATTTATTTTAAAATAGATCCCATGCAGGGAATGAATGACAAAGCGCTTGTCATATGGATTTCTAGTACCTGTTCTATCAAGTATGGTAGGAAAGGGAGATTATTTACATATGACGGAAATTTTAGGCCACATGGCTAATAACGAGGTAGTTTGGTTCTGTTTCTAAGAATAAGGCCACCTCTGAAAAGCTACGCTTCTGTAACCTGCCATGTTTTCAGAAAAGAATACAAGCTTGAGGATTGCTGGTTCATAGCCTGCCATGTCCCTGCCTGTACAGCATCATATTTGATCCTCACAACCCCCATGAAGTAGGCAGGAACATGATTTTCTCCATTTTATTGATGAACACACTGAAGCTGGGAAAGATCAAGCCTCTTGCTCAGGGTCACAAATTTGAAGGCAAAATCAGATTTTAACCCAAGTCTTCCAATGTAGGCCACTTTTCACTCTTCTGCTACGACACTGGCCTAGGGTTGGAAAGTGGCCAGAGGATCCATCAGGGAGAACCTTCTCTGTGGCTATCGGAACACATCACCTTTGGTTTACCAGGGTGGGCAGTATGGTTATCACCTGTGTGTAGGAATAAAATGTAAAATGCAACTTAAGACTGCCCAGGTTGTCTTCAGGGAGGATTTCTTTTTCTCTTTTGAAAATTGAAAAGTGAATTATATCAACATCAATTTCTAGGCTTTGATATTGTACTGTAATTACACAGGATGTAACCACTGGGAGAAATGAGGTAAAGTATATACAGGGCTACCCTGTAATTTTTTTTGTTTGTTTTTTACAACTTTCTGTCAATCTGTAGTTACTTCAAAATAAAAACGCTAAGAAAAAAGTGAATGAGATTGGAGGACTTTTGTAGTTTAAGAAAAACTATAAAAATTTTAACGAAAAATGAAGAGCATTTATATGTGTTGTTGCTATTGTTGTTTTGTTTGTTTGTTTGTTTGTTTCTTTTCCCAGCATGGCATAGCTGGAGGTGATTTTCCTGTTGGGCTCTTTGAATTCCTCAGATGTAGCACCTAACTGAAATGAAAATTCTTCATGCTGCCTAACATGGGACCTGAGGTATGGTCTGGTCTGCTGCATTCAAGTTTATATTCCTTATGTTGTTTTACCTAAGTAGTAATTTCTATATTGTCCTTACCGTTGGTATGAGGAACAGAAGCACAGAACCATACATGAATGAAATTGGCATAAAAGGAGAATAAAAAAATCGAAATGGAGTTTGTATACCAAACTGAGATGACTGTCAAGCAACAACAGAGGTGCACTGAGGGTACGTGTTTAATGACAACTGCATGACCTCTTTAAACTTGAGGATCTCAGTCATGTTAAAGAAACATGCAACCCATAATATGACAAGCTGGGGAACTGGGAAATGAGAAGAGAATAAAACAGCAAATAGGAAGGTTTTTGCTTTGTGCCTTGAGAGAGGTAAAAATGGTAATGGTGTCAAAACACAAAAAAGATCTGAAGTCTGCATTCTTTCCTGGGATGGGGCCTCTACCACATGACAAGTGGAAGGCTGGCCAGACTGAACTCTCTCCAGAAGGAAGCTTGTCCAAGGCTGAGCCAAAACTCTAAATTCCTGGGAGCTAGAGAAGGCAATGGTAAAAGTTGTGCATTTGGAATGAGATTTTACTCTTCAGGATGCTAAACTTTTCTCCCATAACTCATCTAAGATGTCACACTAGGTGCAGAATGAAAATATACGTTTAACATTCCAGTAGAGAGATTGTTTGTTCAGGAAACATTTAGGATGCTAAGCATATCTTTAGCCTTCTAACTGCTTTAATTTGTTTAAATTCTTCCCTACAGAAAGCCTTCCCCTAGTCATCCTCACATCCATTTCTTTTCCCTGTACTTGTTTCCAACAGTGCTCAGTGAGAGAGACCAATGCTATGTAGTCCTTCTTAAATTATAAATAATCTAGAACATTCTAATACTCTTTATTTGTTCTAGCAACTTTAAGTAAGGATTTCTGTTTTCTCACATTTTACTTAAATTCCTTGTGGATACGAGTTAGTCAATCTATCCTAGCTAGAAATATAGTAATAATCAATCAACTCGATGTCTTGGTTCAATATGTATTTCAGTCAGAAAAATCCATATTGGTCTCTTCCTCCATTGTTCATCTTCTTTTTATCTTTCAGCCAAGAAAAGAGAACTGAGTAGATAGCAATATAGTATAGTGGGAAGCAAGTAGCTTTTGGAACCAGACAAGTCTGGGTCACCTCCTCACTCTGTTTCTAGTAGTGTGCCCTTGGGCAAATTACTCAACCTATTTGAGCTTCAGTTTCCTCAACTATTAAATGGTATGATACCTACCTCATCAGATTGTTGTGAAATTTAAATGAGATTACGTTTTGTAAAGCGCCCAGCACAGTGCCTGGAGACAAGACACATACATAAATATTATAATACAAAGCAATATGTGGTAAGTGCCATATGAGTGGTATGGATGAGGTGGGGAGGAGAGGGGCTGGTGATGATGATCAGGTAAGGCACAGAGAGGAGGGACAGTTGAGGCGGGCTCTGAAAGATGAGTAGGATTGCTATGAATGGAGGTGAGAGGTGAAGGCCAGCTCAGGCAAAAGGAATAGAATGAAAAAAAAATATAAATAAAAATGACATGGTATAAATAAAAATGCCCTACTTTTGGTAGAATACATGATGGGGAGAATAAGATCCAAAAGGTCAGGAGGGAGGATCTTGGTTGCCCAGCTCCTCTTGGGGGAACAACTGAATATTTTTGAGCAGGGAACATTTATAATCACAAAGAGGGATTGGACGACAATACACAGCATGAACCCCCTGGAAAACAGAGGGTAAATCCAGTGCAATGAGCAACTGGTGTATGTTTCTAGGATCAGGGAGGTGGAGAAAATCTAAGGTGAGATTATCATTGCAAAAGGGTAGGGAATGAATACAAGTTTCACCTACTTCATGATTTTGCCTAGGGATAGTCCTGTCTCTGAGTACCTTTGGCAAGAGGAGACAACAAGAGATAGTGTCAGGACACATGCATTTGGAACATCTTGGGTTACAAATCAAGGCAAGGGTTAAACATCATTTTTCTTCTTCTTTCTTAACGTCACTGTTGACTGAATATCCTAGCACAACAACTACACTTGACTACGCCCAGTTTTCACCTCATGTGTAACAGAGTGCTAAGTTATAATTCTAATAAGGTCTTAATGCAGATTTTGCATTCAATTTCCTTTTGTCTCTTCCCACAAAGATGAAAAATAAATTGATTTTGCTGCTCTGTCTAGCCACCTTTATACAAAGCTGGAACCATGAAATCATCCTTATGTAATCGCCAAATGTTATGGCATGTTTACAAACTCCAGAGTCACACAAAATGCAAAAGATCTTGGAACAAAATAAAAATGTTGCACCACATATGTAGAAAAGTGATGTTTAATTCTGTCACTTACTTTCAAAAAGTGTTTATTACATTTATAAATATTTCCCATTTTTGAATTCACATTATTTGTATTTCAGAGGTATGTAAAATTTATTTACAACAAAATGGGGTATTTTTGTCATTTTTCCAATAATAGCTGAGTTTTGGCTTCATATTTCAGCCATAATTGGATATTTCTAGGTCTCCTAGACAGAATCATTGTTTAGACAGCTAAATATTTTAGAAAAAAAATTTAAATTTAAAATTTCATTGCAGTAATCAGAGTGTTTTTATTTTCAGTAAATATGGAGGGTTTGTTGAGATGGATTAGTTTGATGTGGTCTTACCTTTTCAGTCATGTGTTAAGACAGACCTTCGTCTTCTGAAGAACAGGGAATAATTAATTGACTCTAACAAAGTCAAGGAGAAGATGGCTGGAAGGATTGTCCTACGATATTTGAAACTATTTTTATACTGAATAAGAACGGGATCAAAAACTTAGAGGCAACAAAATTTATACAACCAGAAACAGACTGAAATTTCTGAAAAACTGAAACATAGTGGTTTAGACTATCATTTCTCCTTTCCCTAATTTCTGTCTTGACACATCATGTATTATAACTACATAAAATACAAAGGAATAATTCCAAGGATTCCCAGTCTTCTATGATTGGACTTAACACTTTAGTAAACTTTTAGTAAATATATTTTAGCAATTATTCTGTTCTGGATCAGTTCAAGTGGAGTTCAAAAAGCTAAGGATAAAGATGATATAGTTTTCTGGATGCAAGTTTCTTCCTTGCAACCAGGTTTATAGTATTTAACAACTGTTAGGTGGTCATGATTAAATATTCAATAAATAAAATAAGATGACTTAAAAGATAATATGCTTTAAATGGGCTTACAAAGTATGTACCATAAACATTTAGGTACTGCTATCAAAGTAAAATCTCACTTAAATTTGCTTATATTTGTTCACAAATATGTCTTTGAAAACAGCCCATAGTGAACAAATGATAATACACAATTATGTGTACAATGTGTTTTTAAAAAAAAAAAAATTAAAGATTTAAATCTCTGACTAGAAGTAAAACCAAAGTTAATCTCAAGAAATGATAAAGCTGGGATGGTCTAATTCTAAATGACTTTTTATGCTTCAACAAATGTGAAAAATACTCTTCCAAGATGCATACAATTAGGAATTTCTTTTTCAATGCATGGTGATTACCTTATGAATTACCATTTCTTATTTGTGTATTTACTTCTATCTTTTGGTGTGTATGTCCTCCTGCCTTCACTCAAAACCTTCTTCCAACCCATCAACCATTCCACTGGGCTGTGAGGACTGCTCTTAAGAAAAGCAAGTCTGATCACATCATGGTCCTTCCTGTATTCAACTGTATTCAACTTTTAATTTAAAAAAAAATCACATTGTGTCATTTATGACTTGTTTTAAAATTCTAAATTCAGAGGTGAAAAAAGTCCTTCTCATTTGTTAAAGTAATATAGACCAAAGATCTTATTTAGAAATAAGTTTGAAAACATTAGGAGGAATTAGCTTTCTGGAGTCAATAGAATCCAGAAAAGGTAGACTGGAACGGGGTGGCCACCACCATAAGGGTAAAGTGAGAATACGTGAGGGGTCAGGAAAAAAGACTGAAAACGGAAGGTCAGTGATACGACACTTCTAGTGATGGAAGTCAATGAGAATTCAAAAAATGGCAGTATTGGCTGAGCATATGTGATACCAAAAGAGTGGCTACCCAAAATATTCAGAGAACCCAACAAAAATTAGCTATCGTCATAAAACCATTGGAAGACTGAAACCATGTCAAGAATTTGAACAAAGAAAGAACTTTTAACCTACTTCCTGTTATGGGAGAGACTAATAGTAGAAAGAGAAACATGTTCAGAGCAAAACTGAAGACAGGTTATTGGTTCTTTTGATGAAAGGAGATGTGAGAGAACTGACTTCTGACCTCCACAAGAGACACGTGGCAGAATTTTACTGGAGAACACTCTACACAGTCAGGAGACTTTTCTATGGTTTGTTTTTTCCAAAGAGGCAGTCAACCAGGTAGGGCAGGTGTCTGCTCTTACCTGCTGAAACTGCTGGACAATGAGTCCATCTCTTGAAGAGAAGTTGAGGCATAAGTAAAATAGTAGACAAGGAAATTCCCAAGGTCTACCCAGTCCTCAGACAAGACAGAAAGATCCTATAACTGTCCTATTAAAGGTGTTAATTGCTGAGTGCAGTGGCACACACCTGTAATCCAAGTGGCTCAGGAGGCTGAGTTAGGAGGATTGCAAATTCAAAGCCAGTCTCAGCGATTTAGCAAGACCCTGTCTCAAAAATAACAAATAAAAAAGGGCAGGACTTGTGGCTGAGTGGCTAAGTGCCCCTGGGTTCAATCCCTGGTACAAAAAAAAAAAAAAGGTGCCAACTGATCAGTATTATGAAGCTATACTTCCTAAGTTTCATCATTTCTAAATTAATTCTTTTATTTAAAATCATGCTTAATTAATTTGCATTATTTGACTCATGATTTTTTTTCTTCTTCTTCATTAAAAACTCTTTCTCCTTGGATTCTGTGATCCTCTTCCCTCATTTTCTGATGACCTCTCTCAGGGATGAATTTGTTCTTGGGCAATACTCACTCCAACTGCCTTTGAGATATTAGTGCTCAGGCCAGATTTTTTTTTTCTTTCTCCTCTGCATTGTACAATGGTAACATTCCCTTTGTGAGTCCAACTATTATTTATGTCCTGGTGATTCCCCCAAGTCTTTGTCCAAAGCTCATGTCTCTATCTTGAATTCTAGACATTTATTGCCAGGTTAAATCAGTAAGTTCAATGCATGGTGATTACCTTATGAATTACCATTTCTTATTTGTGTATTTACTTCTATATTTTTGTGTGTATGTCCTCCTGCCTTCATTTAAAACCTTCTTCCAACCCATCAACCATTCCACTGGGCTGTAAGGACTGCTCTTAAGAAAAGCAAGTCTGATCACATCACGGTCCTTCCTTCCAGTGGCATCTTGCTGACTTCACAGGACTCTTCATAATGAAATCCTCCTGTCCCTATTGATCTCCACAATTTTCATATGCAATGCAAGATCCCATCTTTAACCAAACTCAGACACGCACTCACCCTGCTCTGGAGGATAACCTCTGCCCTTTGCAACTGTGGTTTGGGGCTAAAAATTCCCTCCCTCATGGCCAGTAAGAAATTTGAAATTCTTTTCTTCCAGCTTTGGACTACCTATCACAGCCTCTTATACCCATCTTTCCCTCCCTGTACCATTAACCACTCTTTATTAGTTCTGCTCCTATGACTCAGACAGGGTCTATTAGGACCTTGTTTTGCCATGTAGGTCCCCCAGCTAGATTCATGGCTATATTCATCTTGGTACCCCTTCTTCCTCTGTCATTGCTTGACAGGGTGTTTTCTTTCTTTCTCTCTCTCTCTCTCTCTCTCTTTAATTGCCAAAGCTGTCTTTGAACTTGAGATCCTCCTTCCTTATCCTACCAAAGTGCTGAATCCCATGTATGTATGTACCTCCTTTCCTGGTGAAACATACTGGAGTTCAATAAGTGTTATATAAGTCTTGGGGCAGCCTGGGATTGCTAAGAAAGTGCCAACAACTCCAATAATACCAAAGTTAGGTAAGTCTGCCTTTTTTATATAGTTTCAGCCAGGAGAAGACAGGGGTCATGGTTATTAACCATTCGCCTTTCCTCTTATATTGGCTTGGTATCATCTTCCCAGCTATATGACCCTCCTAAACTCCCCACTCTGAGCCCTTCCCCAAGAATATGTCATCCCGACTTTTCTCTTGACAACACAGGCTAAGCAGTGGATGGGGTTCATCCCTATTACAGTCCATCCAAAATTACAATATTGCATAGATTTTCAAGGTTAACTGTTTATCCTCAATGATCTCAGTTTAGCAAATGTTGAGCCTAGCAGCTTTAAAATACAACACTTATCCAAGCAAGAAAGTTTTAATGCTGAATTACTAGAGTTCAAGTTCTTGCACTAAGATTAGAAGGGCCACTCACCTTAAGCCGACTCTCTAAACTGCAGGTGAAGATATTAAATTAATAAAAATCACATCTGGAGGGCTAGCTAATAAACCTATCTTGCAAGTACAGCATGTATTATAAGGGCCAATATCTCTTCTCAAGATTGCATATGTAAAGAATCTTCTTTAGCTCAAAGTTAATAAATACTATTTGCAGAACCTGGCAATTTAGTAGATATATCTTAATGTTTAAAAAGAATTGGGTGACTAATTGCTGAATTTTGTGATATACACAAAGAAAATAATGGTGAACTGCATAGATAATATCCCTACTTTCACAGAAAGCTTCCTGAGTCTATATGTTCTTACTAAGTTTTCAATTTCATTTCTCTCTTAAATATTTTTGATTCCAGTAGCTCATGGGGATAGCACATCAATTTCAAATATCTGAAATAATTTTTCTAGTGTTAAGTGTTGTAAGATTAAATTGCATACAATATAGCTTCAAAACTATTGACGATGGTGTATTCTTAGACTTCATTGTCAGGTTTTTCTCATGCTTAATAAGAAGGATGATGACTGGTGACTCTTAAAATGATTAAGAGATGTGTACACCATTCAGAGTAACTTCCACTGAAGGTGAGAATGCTATTTTGTTGAGTTGTGTCTTATCTTTTTTTTGCTAAGAATGTATCAGAGTGTGTGCTTTATTGTACTATTGCTAACAGCTTGTGAGAGCCAAATTTGTTTTTTTTTTTTGGGGGGGGGTGATTTACTGGGGATTGAACCCAGGGAAACTCAACCACTAAGCCACATCCCCAGCCCTATTTTGTATTTTATTTAGAGACAGGCTCTCAGAGAGTTGTTTAGGGCCTTGCTTTTGCTGAGCCTGTCTTTGAACTTTCAATCCTACTGCCTCAGCCTCCCAAACCACTATGATTACAGGAGTGTGCCACCATGCCCAGTGAGCCAAATGTTTTTAAGAAGCTTGACAAAATACAAGGGTAAGCCTCTTTATCTCCAGATTTTATGTATCATGTTGGTGGCAACTCTGCCATTATATCCAGAGCTATCGGTTTGCCCCTTAACATCAATTGTTCCATATTAATGTGACCCATTTTAGTTCCTATAGTAACAGTTGGTCAATAGCCTTTCCCTCATATGCAGCTAGTTCAGTAAATAGAAATATTATAAATGATGGCAGAAACAATTTAGTTTTTTCCTAAAGAAGATTTGTGAATATTTACATTGGATCAGATGTTTAATATTTCTTAAAAATGATTACAAGTCAACTGATCACTCATAGATTCATTACAATGATTAGAATAAAATGAGATATTTCAATATTTTTTTAAAAAAACATTATATTGGTTGGGGATAGTAAAAACTATCATTGTCTTCAAGTCTTTAATAATCTATGATTAGCTTTAATACATGTGTTAAATGTTAAAATTAAAAGAAGGAGGCATAAACTTAACCAATAAATAGACTGGATCTCACTCAATAACCAAAGTTATAAAATAAGTTTGAGTCCGTTTTTGTTGTTCTCAATAGCTCTGTTCTATAAAGTCATCATGAGTACTGACTTAGCCAAACACTAAGTCAGTGCTCCTCATGAAGAGAGGTTTAGGGTCCTCTAAGACTCTGGCCACAGGATTTTCACCAATTGAATTATTACATAGTTTTGTTTCATGTGTGTTTCTATCTAAAGACACATTATTTAACTCATGCCATGGATTCGTTGACATTGAACTCACAACCAGCAGTACTATTTCTTGCATCTGAATAAAACTTTTCTCCATTTTTTTCTATATTTTTTCTATAAGGTGCATCCCAGTTTTCTTGCATAGGAACGCTACATGGCACTTCACTACCACATTTGGGTCCATTTTAAACAGTGTAATCCACAATATAAAGCACAAATTAAATGATTTAAATTAACCATGCCCTAAAGACCTAAATTAACCATGAAAAGGATCCTAGTGTACAGTGTAAGAGCTGGAACAAGAAGGCAGAGCATCACCTTGGACAACCTAAGCTAGACGTGTGCATGTTTGGTTACTCAGATTTGTCACCAGTCTGCATATGTCTGTGAAAGACTGTAAACACACCATGAGTATTGGTTCTGGATTGCAAATAGATTTTAGTGAAAAATGTAAATTTGTAAGTATGAACCTGTGAATCAGGAGGGTAAACTGTGTGTGTATGTGTATGTGTGTGTGTTTTAAACTGATAATTTCTGAGTTTTGCAAACAAAAGAAAATTTTATAAATGGCATTAATATCACTATTTCTAAGAACTCCAAAAGTTACACAGAATCTGGTAATAGCACCCATTTACATACATATGTATGTATTTATTTATTTGACTAAGGAAGTCTAAAGATTATTACACTGAAAACTATGGAGATATGGTGTATGTAAGAAAATTACTATTTCCCAGTTCCTTGTTTAGTTCAAAGAGCTAGCAATCATGGCATTTGATTGATTCTTCTCTAATAGACAGTTGCTTTGAAGGATGGTGGAACATACTTAAATATGAGGAGTACTTATAGCTACTGAGATTGTATAAGCACTTTGGGGGTCCAATTTTATGCTATTATTTGATAGAATGAGTTAATAAGTCATCTTCTTTTCTTATGCGAGTACTAAACTGCAATTTGTCATTTCTCAATAGTGGCTCAGTCTATTCCTCGATTTCTAGCAATAGCTCACGATTAGTTTTACTTTTTTTTTTTTAATTTTCTTTCAACTTTTCCATCTAAGTCCTCTCTCTCTGCCAACTCTTATTGGGATTTTATGATTACATGACCTTCAAGAGAAAACTGGCTACAAACTTGAAAACTACCTAATGTTTCATTGCTAAATAATGCTTCAAGATTTGGCATTGATTGTACTAAAAACCTTAATGTTATGTGGGTCAAAGATACAAATTAATTTCTTTTTTAGGCTTTATAACTTAAGCAAAAACTCAGCTAACAGATTATATTGCCAGTGAATTTTCTTTCACATAGCCTATCATTGAAGGTAATTCCTATTTACAAATTAAACTAACGGTACATAAAATTGGAAATCAAGGAATTAGAACACTCTAATCATTAGGGCGCAGAGAAAAACTGACTTTCGTGTTAAAATGCCCTGCACTGGTGATCCTGTGGTACTCATATAATAGTGAATAACTGCATAGTCACAGTTGGCCAGGCTCTGTGCTCAGTGCTTTGCCTAGGACATTTCATTCAATCTATCCAATCACTAAATATGCACCTTCAATCCTTCTCATTTTTTTTTTGGATGGGAAATGAAACTCACCAACTCTGAAAACTTTCCCATTGTTGCCACTCAGCTTTACCTTTTTGGAATTTGTGGCTTAAACTCTAGAGGTTATCCCCTCAGCCTAAAGTAGACTGCCTGACATTTTATGAAGGAAAGCATACAGTATGGAATCCATCAGTAATGGTGACACACTCCATCCTTAAAATACACTAAAAATTGTTATTCTCAAGAGGTGCATTGGAGAGGGACTTAGGAGTCATCAAATATGCACATCCCAAAGCTCAAATTGCTTTTCTTATACACATTCTCCTCCCTCAATGGCACTCAATGGCCTTGGCTGACCAAGTGACAAAGGGAGACTTTCAAACTTTGGGAAGCTTTTCTGATTTATAACTGAACTTAAATCAAGTTCTAAGTTACCCATCATGAAAAAACAAACACACAATTAATATTTAGTAGTAAAACGAGAGCTGATGTTTCTGTGGCTGCTATTTTTGTTATTATTATTTTGGCTTTGGGTTTCTTTCACTGTTATGTGGCTAGAAAGCCAATTACAGTCAATTATTTGATTTCCACGATGCTAAATTCTACTCAGTTCTATATTTAATCTTCAATACTGTGTGCAGACAGAGATCTGTGCCATGTTAGGCTCCCAGGGAGCAGGGCCTCTGTCTATACAGCATGTCCTGCCTATCTTGTTGCCTGCTTCTCATATAGTAGACATCAATCAAAGCTATTGACAGATTGCATGCTTTTTGTTTCAGTTGCATTTTCTTCAATATTTTCTTTTCAAAAAAACTTTTTTCCAACAGAATTCTTCTCTTAAAAAATATTTCTGCCAAAAGTTGTCCTACACTGAGAAGTTAAAACAGCAAATAGGAAAAACGAGATTAGAGGAGTTTGCATTCTGAGTGTATATATCTCATGTATTCTGGGCAGAGTCATTTCTTCTACTCACGGTACCCTCCATAGATGAAGTGCTAATCAGTAAGGAAACAGAGGCCTTATGATAACAACAGATGACGATGGTGACAAAAGCGGGGTTGAAATTAATAATTATGATGTAGAGTCTGCATATCCTTTGTTCAAAGAAAAAAAAAAAAAGCAAACCGACACCAAAACGGCTAGAACATTTCTCTCAAGGATTATGTTTATTCATCTAGAATTGGAATGTAGGATGCAGCTATTGCATTACTGATATGACTGCCTCCTTGGAAATCTAAAGAGACATCTTTGTCTCTGTTATAAGTGGATTCAGCTGGAATGAGTAATTACTCCTAAAGTCTTGAGCCACAACAGAGCCGAGGTGGGGGGTTTGGAATCATGCTTTTCAACTTTGCTTGTACTTGGCCGTAGACTTAAACTAGCATGGGAAATCCCATTCTGCTACATGAAACTTTGCAGGCTTTCATTCACTTACTGGCAATGAACAGAAGATTTTATTAAAATGAGCTCTGAATAAACAAGAGTTATTAGATTTTATGGCACAAGGGGAGTTTTCAAGGGCCACTGAAAACAAGTTGATTTTGTGTCTGAAAACAGACAATATCTTCAATGGGTTAAAAGTTGGTTGCATTAAAACTGCTAACCCTAGCATTCAGCCCATCAATAGTGAATTCTGTGAGTGCATTACTGGGACCTACTGATTTGAAGTTACAGTATAGTATGTCAATATATCACTTCCCTTAATGGTTTTCAAACTGTGCATCCAGGCAGGACTATAGCAATGTCCTTGTGAAAGTTCCCTTGGTATTGTGCAATACATATCCTGTTCTGTGGTACCTACAGCCAGTATGTTGGGTGAATAAAAATGCATTTACATAAAATCTCTTCAAAAAATACTATCTCATCAGAGGTGTGTTGGGTGTGTTGCTTCACCTAAAACTTATTACTTAATTGGGTATCATTAAAGAAATCCAAACTTTAACATTCCTAGACTACATTCTCCCCCTAAAGAAAATCTGAATTGATTTTTCTCTTCAACATAATCTGTAAACTACTTCTGGGAATCTTAGTGTTGATCATTCACAATATTACATTAGTTGCATTAGCACAACGTTATATCCAAAACTTTGTGGATAACGTTGTTAAATGTTCCCATAGCTGCCGCAGGCAGTGATCGGCGAGCGGCGATCGGCGAGCGGCAGGAACGGGGCTCAGCCAGCTCGCTCGGCAAGAAAAAACATCTTCAGAGTGTCAAACAGAGAAAATGTTTGTTGTTTCGCATTGCTTTTCAATTGATTCTAAAAGGGAACTATAAATAAGATAAAAAATATCATTACAGTGGTTTGGTCTTTTAATAAAATCTTGACCATTTTTTCACTAAACATCTGAGCTTTTGTTGTGGTATTCTTTGTTCAATTGCTATGTCTCTTGTTTGCGTCCATGGCCAAAACATTATTTCATGGAAATAATAGTATGTAATTCCTGAAACAATTGCTATCAATGACATTTACTAATTCAATTACTCTAGGGCTTGGGAAGATTTTATGAAAGCTACATCAGAGGTTTGAACCAGTGAGAAATGGCTTGTTTATGTCTCTTGCACTATTTAAGGACAAAAGTCCAATCTCAACATTTGGTGAGAGTACCAAATGCTGCAAATTGAAACTTGGGATATACTTATATTGGAAAATTCTTATGAAAACCCAAAGGGGCAAGTTGCAATAAAAGTGAACACAATATCATTTCAAAATCTGAGTGAATATCATCATTGCAGTGGAAACTTATCCATCCTTAGATTTGATCCAATCTGCTTTACAATTACAGTTGAACAGGTTATAAAATATGCATGCCACAAGTTATAGTGTGTTTATGTGCCATGATGGTGGTGGTGGTAGCGGTGAAATGAATGTGTATTTTAGTTTATAATTATCTTTACTGAGAGTGCAAGTTGCCATCAATCAGATCTTATTCTGGGTCATCTGGGAAATGCTCATAGCAATTTGCTTTTTGATCAACTTTTTTTATTTGGGATAGAGTCCAATTTGGTGGCTTTACGTAGAAACTGAATATGTCTTCTTTGGGAGCATAAGAGAAATCAAAAAAGAGCTCCTCTTTATATTCCTGAAATATTTCCAAACTGGTTTGAAGCATTCCCAGTTCCAGACCAGTTATCTCGGGGTGGGGGGTGGGGGTGCAGCCAGGGTTGGGGTGGGCAGCAATCAAGGTCAATTCAAGTATCATTTTACCTAAGTAGGAACTCAAAATATGGGCTCACATATAATAAAACACATGGCTAAAGCCTCAGGTCTTTAGGTTCTGAGGATCATGAGAGTCACAGCAATGACAGAGTGAGGCAACTCTTGCACTTGTAGTGACATTAAAAATATTTCACTAGGGTGCTGGCTAATCAGAACCTAATGCAGCAGGATCCGGGGATACTCCTGCTGTGCCAGCCCATGCCTTATTCTCTCTGGACCATGGGAGGCTTTGGAGGAGGCACAATTGACAACTGAGGTTTCCCAAGATCTCTCAAGGAGATCCATAAAGGTTCCTCTTTTTCAATAACATGTCTAGATGAAGCTAGATTTTTAAATAGGCTTAAAATAAAATATCATATAGCCAGAGGTTGAATGCTGAAGCAGATATGCAAATTTAGTCATCTTTTACAGAGACAGACATTAAATTTGCAAAATATTTAATTATTTCTTTTCTAAAAAATACTTCAACTCTGAAAAATATAGTTATTTTTCATAAAACATACTATTCTTGTTTTCATCTGATGGGTTTATTTTATTATTTTTAAAAATTAATGAATAAAAATTTTAAGCATCTAAAGGGATCCAGAGATCAAAGAATTTGAAACTGCTGCTTAAAGAAGCAATGGAATTCATAATTTGAATATAGAACACCAGAGAAGAGGGGCCTAAGAGCCCCAATCTCTTGATCATTCTATCAGGGTTCCACTTATCTTTGAAAGATTAGTTAATTACTTCAAAATATCCCTGTGTTTTTCACTTATGCAAAATTATGGCCACTAGCATATATTTAAATTTCAAAACCTTGGTAATTTAGATCAATTTATGTGTTTAAAGTTTTCAGTGTTATATTTTTCATAAAGAAATGCATTTCACCAGAAATGCTAATAAAACTATCAAAATGCTACCCAAAACACTCCAGATTTAAATAATAAGTTAAATTTGTAATTAGCATATCAATTTTCATGTTTATGGTACTTCTAAAATGCTTGCAATCCACTGGTTTTTTATTTTAAGTATTTATCAGAAATCCTTTTCAGATTATGTTTTCTACTATCCTTTCAAGAGGGAGGAAAAAGAAACATTGTCTTCTGTGCTATTACCTCAAATTCTGACTCAGAATAATCAACTGTTTTATCTTATATAAGACAACAATGACGGAGAGGTGTACCATTGTCTTTTAAACCAAGAAAAATAGATGAGTAAAAATAAACACCCAGAAGGATCTTCTTATCAAGTTAAAATGCCCACTGTAGTATGCAGTTAAAAAAAAATCACCCACTAGAAATTAATTTGTGGCAAGTTCCAGTGAAGCTGAGGTTTGAATCCAAAGCCTTGTGCATGCTAAGCAAGCACTCCTCCAACTGGGCTATATTCCCAGCCTCTAGAGGTGGGCTTTTATTGTAATCAATGTTGCCACAAAGCTTAAGCAGACAGTGTAAATAGTACCCCCAGGTGACTGAAAGGAGCAAAAGCAGACCTTCTTGTATGTTACTCCCTGCCCCCACAACAAGAGGAGACTCCATTTCGGAAGTGTTGAACTATGGACAAGCAACAACAACAACTAGAATCCCCATGAAATATGTAGTTAGAATTTACAGGAACATAAAAGTTAATTACATAGTGCTTGTGGGATTATTTGAATTATGTTATATTTTGTTAATATCCTTTAGATTGCTCTAATAAGTATAATGCATAAAAAGGTAGAAATGAAAATTATAGAATGAAGTGGAAAGTGATCCAGCATCCTTAGTGTGTCTACTTCTAGATTCACAATCTAGGTCTATGGATTAACATGCTCATCCCCCAAACAAGGTATTTGATAAACATTTTTAATGCTTGCCATTTATTTTCCTGATCTCTTCCTTTACAATTTTCTAAAAGTCTGGAGTATATTTTTTTTTGATCACTGATAAATTTACTATGGCCTCTTGATTTTCATAATTCAACAGGAAAAACTATAGTCCTTAAAAAAAACGAATTTTGAAAACAAGTATTAGGAATATACTTTTAAGGCCAACATTTAAAATATTTTAAGGCGCTCTGGGTTATAAATTTGTCCCCACAATGCATTCACACTGTGGTACATGTGGTTCATCATCCCTGGAGCTAAAACCCCTAGTTCTATATATAATAGCAGGGTGAGAGCTGTAAGTCTACATTTCTGTTTGTTGATTTGGTTTCCAAGAAACATGGATCCCAGTCAAGTGTTGTTCTGCAATCACTATCAACAGGATGAAGGTAATAGTACAGGTACTTGAGGAGGCAGGAACTGAAGTTTCAGTCATTAGAGCTAAGGTACTTCATTGAGTCTTGACTTTGGGGTTATAATCTATGATCCAAAGTTACCTTTAATTTGATATTTTATCCAACCACATTTTAAAGGTCAAGTGAGTCATTCTGACTATGGATGTTTGGTCTGGGAAGGATGTAGTAAGTGCTGTCACAAGTATCTGCTCTCCTTCTGGGAAGAAGGTTACCTGTAAAACACTCAACTCCATGACGAGGACACCTGGATCATTCTCCCACATCTTTTTACAAATACAACATAAACTTCCTTTCTGAAATGGACAATAAGAAAACTCTTTCCTTTTTCTATTAGCTTCTGAGGCTCAGTAACCAATTCTGTATTTCATGCCTTATTGTAAAGAGTGGTAGTTTCTGTAGGTCCTTGAACATAACTATACACTTTTAAAAGGGTTTGAGACCTTCATGGAAACAGATAGCAAGCCGAGAAACTGAAAATCGGTTAAAAGGCTTGCT
Organism: Urocitellus parryii; assembly: GCF_045843805.1. NCBI lineage: Eukaryota > Metazoa > Chordata > Mammalia > Rodentia > Sciuridae > Urocitellus > Urocitellus parryii. The sequence continues at coordinate 187,414,926 of NC_135533.1, read as the reverse complement.
AAGAAAAATCCCAGTTTCCTCTCTTTTTTACAACTACTCTCTCAGTGTTGAAAGTATAAAATGCCACGTCAAATGCACTGACTCTTCAGTGATGAATGGATGAAGTAGGTGTTTTGAATTAGAAATACAAAATAAATCTCTCCTGTTGAAGCTATGGCCTTGGCCAAAATGGCATTTATTCAAGTCATTTAAACAACTCCATTCCATCTCACATGAAAACAAAAACAAAAACAAAACAAAACAAAACAAAACCCTCATGGAAGCCTGGACACCTTTTCCTTGTCTTCTTTCAGAAATAAAGTAACCAAAAGGAATCTATCCCCATGTGACACTGGATCCAGAGAGCTTGCCTCTCTGGCGATTTCTATCAGAAGGGTCAATGCATGGTTAACTGGAAAGAGCTTTCTCTTCCCCTCACTTGTGAAGAACAGAACCATGAGTGCATCAAATTTACTTCCTCCTTCTTGACCAACAGAAATGCCATATTTTAAATTGACATATACATAAACAGAGCAGCAGCAGTGCGTTTACGAACACATGTACCTGTGCACGTAGACAGGATGAAATAAATCCTAATTTTTTGCTTGCCTTTGTCAATACACATTCAATTCTTTAATATGGATTTCAGTGAAACTAATTTTTTAAATAATCATACCATTCTTTTATAACTATTTTATAATGACTAACCTATTCTTAAGTCTTCCAATGAGCTCTTTTCAGGTTCAAGTATGGTTAAAGACAGAACTGTTAATGCGGTACAGAACCAAAGCTGGTTTTTAAGTCCTATGTTCTTCCTCAAATAATTTTATTCTGGATATGTGAAATGTAGGCCTGTTTCTTTGCCCCTTTGAAGTCATTTGATTTTCCATGGGACCAAATTCCATCATGGCCCCAGATATCTTCTGAGAGATATTTGTTGCCAAATTTCTGAGCAAAGGTTTTCAGTCAGGACTCACCTCTCCTTCTCTGGGCCAAGGCCTCCCATTCTGGGTATATTTGCTTTGATTCTGTCGCTTCTTTTGTCCTCCATCTGCGAACTTGCACAGTAAAGGCTCACTGGGGGCTGAGAAGATAAGAAACCAATTCCATGTTAGCAAATCCCCCTTAAAAAAATAAGCGATTATTTGAGTCACAGTAGTGCTTTGTAATGAAGATCTTTTGAAGTAACATCTTGGTTCTGAAGAAATATTTGGCCTCAATATATTTTAGTCTCAATTTTGTTGGCTGCTGTTCTAAGTGGGCTTCAAAAAAGTACTGGCAGACCATAAAAGGATATCATAGATGTTGTTGAAAAAACAGTCTGTTGAAGTACAATGTGAGCTCGCTTTAAAAGAGGCAAGCACCAACTTTTACAGTTAAGTTAGAGACATCCATAATCTGTATTTGTGTGTGGATGAATATTTCTCCCTCAAGGCAACTGTATTTTCACTGTAGAAACTGCTGGGTTCAATTTTCAAAGTAGATGCTTGGGAGCTGCTTTCTAAAAAACGGGAAAGATTTTGCTAATTGCAATCAAATTAGCTGTGTTTTCTCATCAATCTTTTGCAATTCCACAAAGGCTAAAAGTTGATCCTCCACCCCACTCTTTTCACTGCAATTTTCCAGTAAAATCTAGACAGAATCCCAGGGAGAACAATTATTAGAATATTAAGTGGACACACTTGATAAAACATAGCCAAAGTACATGACTATAACTCATGACTCATAGATTCGTTAGGAGGTCCTGTCAGACTTCAGTAAATTGATTTCCTAAGAGGAAATGATCAAAACTAAAGTGTGTCAGACCTTGTCTTACAAAAATGACAGTGAGAAAGGATGAATGATGAATCTTTTCTTTCTTTTCAAGTTTTTTATTTGTTCTAATTAGTTATAAATGACAGTAGAATACATTTTGACATATCATACATCAATGGAATATATCTTCTCATTCATCTGGTTGTACCTGTGTAGGATCACATAGGTTATGTAATCATATGCACATACAGTAATAATGTCCAATTCATTCTACTATCATTCTTACCCCCATGCCCCCTCTCCCTTCATTCTCCTGGGCCTAGTCCAAAACACCTCAATTCTCCTTCCTCTTTAGTGTGAATTTGCATCCGCATATCAGAGAAAACATAGGATGAATCTTAAACATCCAATAGGGCAAATTATTCTTGGAGATTGGTGTCTCCCTCCATATCACTATTAGACTGTACAAGAAAGCTATATTGGCTTAATGACTTTGTCAACACATTAAGACACTGGACAGGTTAATTTGTTCATTTATTGGCTTGAATAAGCCCAATATTATTTTGTAAGTTTACAGTTTGGAAACAAAAATGAATCACTCCTTTCTTTACTGAGAAACAATTTTAGCTGAAAATTAATTGCAATTAATGCCCTAAAAAGTCAGAGTTATTAAAGCTCTGACTTCCATGATTTTGTGAAACTACAGATATCACACAAGATAAAGAGGACATCATAGAATGTCTGTGGAAAGCTACTGCCTTTACATTAGAATTGATGTAAATTCTCACTCCAAATGAAACAGTTAAATCCAATCACTGGATCTCAGTATTTCATGAGCAAGAATATTTCTAGTGAGATTTCAAAATTATATATACTATGCAAAATCATTCATTTCTGTAGAATTTTCTATCCCAGCACTTTATAATACAGCTGTCCATTCAATGGGAAGTCGTGCTAATGTATAACTTCATCATTGATAAAAGTACAAATTTCCCAAAAAACGTGAACCTATAAGTACCTTTCATTTCCTGCCCTAAAGAACTAGGTCCAATTCTTCTGAGGTGCGATATCATGTCCTGTGCCTCTATTAGCTAATAAATATCTAGCAACTAAATTTACAAATGCACACAAAGTCATAGACACTGATTTTTGTTTTGTTTTAACAGCTACATTGATTCAACTGACACAAAACCAACTACACATATCCATAGTATAGAATTTGTAAATTTTAATATGTTCACAATACCTGTATACCCATCATCACTGTCAAGACAACAAACGTATTCATTACTCCCAAAAGTCAGAAATTTCTATTCACATGTAATCTTATCCAAAGAAAAAAATTTCTTTTAGTGTTTGGTGCTCATAAAAAAACCCTTCCATTTTACATAGATGATTGCACTTAATCCTCACACTAACCTTATGAAGTAGTTGAAATTTTCCCCTATTTTGTAAGTGAGGGAATTGAAATTCAGAATGGTTAAGTGGCTTTCCCCAGGTCATAGATTTGGTATTCAAAGCCAGGTAGCAGTTAAACCACTAAGTGCAATTATTGCCCTAGTCCTCAACAGAAGTCATGCTTCATTTCCCAAGTATCATCCTCAAGGAAGAAAAGGTCTTGGCATCCCTCTGTGCACTGTGTTCCAATAAATGGAATTGGCCACATGTAGAACTTTCATTTCTGTCCAGATCTGTTTCCATGTTCCCCAGCTCATGTCTAAAGAGTCATGAGGAATCCAGTGCATCATGGGAAAGAATCTGACCGTCTCCTTGGGAGTTAAGTCTTAGGTGAGTGAGACAGTGCCTCTTCCTTCCTTCCTTAGCCCTCATCCCATTTTTTTCTTTAATATAATAAGACTCCTGTTATTAGGATATTATGTTTGTACTTTAAGAGGGACCCACTTTCTTATTTTGTTTCTAAATCTTCCCTGATAATTTCCAGAAATGTATTATGTCCTTTGGCAGCAACAATACTTTGACTAGTGGCCTCAGAAAGTCTGAGGTTCCTTTTCCAACTTGTAAATGGTAATCCCTTCTTAAATTATTTAAATTATACCTTTTATACTTCTTTGGATAATGGCTTTCATGAGTCAGACTTTCTACTCTCTGAAGAAGGATTACCTTTATTGCATCCTTAATACTGATTTATTTGAGGTGAATGGGGGAAAAAAAAAAAACTCTAGTTCTACAAGTATAGAATATAAAACTGAATTCTTTTAAAATAGTGCATGTTTCTATAGGCTTTACTTTGGGTAAAGATTAATTTGGGTGCATTTAATTGTTAGTGGTACCAGTTTTTTTTTTCCAAGGCCTGATGTCTGTCTCCTCAACTTAAAATCTGTAAGAAACCAGACATGTTATTTAAAAAAAAAATATTTCTGTGATTCGATTTTATCATGTATAGGATGGAGATAATAGTGTTAAATGCCTCATAGAGCTGCTGTGAAAAGTGCATAAATTAATGCATATAAAGGGCTCAAGAGTCTATGGAACATCTGTAAATAAAAATCCCGAATTTGCTTCAACAGTCATTATTGCTCAGCATCCCTGTTAGCAGTTCCCAGTTAAAGGCTGTGAGACCTGATCACTTGTCATTGTCAGAGTTCAGAGTGTTTAATCAACTCAACTTTATTTTCATCAGGCTTGTTTCATTTTAATTCCACGGAGGTTCATCAACACAATGTGTGACTATACTCCAAGCATAAGAAAAAGATGTGTTCCTAGAGAGGATCTGTGTTTGCAGACTTGCTCATGTTGACTATGGCTTGTCATTGGACCATCTGGGCACTTCAGCACCGGTGACTCTCCTGGGGTGACTCTCCTGGGTCTTCACCAGAACTAAGACCCTATTATCTCCTGAAGCTGGCCACATTACTCTTCTGTTTTAACCTAAAACTGTGTACAACATATGCTCCTTGTTTCTCCCCCCTTCTTTTTTTTTTTTTTTTTTTTTTTGCTTTTGTTTCTCATTACTATTGCCATTATCATTATTTTGTTACTTAGTTGCAAGAGTTCTATCAGGAGTTTTAATCCACCAAAGTTCTAACTTTTTATTATGGAAATTAAAAGTCTCTTTATATAGCAAGTGTTTTCCCCATTGCATTAATTTAAATATATGTCTTAAATATCTTTACATACATTGTACATTTATTTAGACAAGGGGATTGATCTAGAAATATATATATATACACAAACACCTGTACTTACATAAGAACGTGTGCATATTTAAAAGCCTTTGTGTGGAAACTCGGTAGCTATAGAATTAATGGGCAACATTTGCAGTAAAAGGACTTGAATGAAGTATTCACCCCAGGAACTCATCTGCCCACTGGTATAATAAAAAAAAAATTTGCAGAAGTATCACTGAAACAAATATTGTCAAAAACCATATTCTAGCATGCCAAGGGTCAAATATACATAGACCATGAGATTCTCAATTTTTAATGTTACCTTGAAGCTTTATAATTAAAAAAAAAAACACTTTGGAAGAACTATTTTAGCATTAAGCAAAATTTAAAAAGCTATACAGTAAGAATTTATTAGCTTTCAACTGAGATGTCTTTGAGGATTGTCTTTGTGAATTTCACAATTTCTCAAAGGTCTCTTGCTTTCAGCCACTCTGATATTCAAGGGTCTTCAAAAGCTGTTGGGCGAAGAGAGTGAAAATGACCTATTTGTACTTATTTATATTGCCGTGTTCAAAGATCAGATGCAACTCCATTAATCCAAAACTGATTATGATGGGAAAATATACCCGGCAATGTCTTTTTAAAAAATATATTTTAAGTTGTACATGGACACAACTTTATTTGTTTATTTTTAATGTGGTGCTGGAGGATTGAACCCAGTGCTTCACATGTGCTAGGCAAGGAATCTACGCCTGAGCCACAACCCCAAACGATGTTTTTTACTAAATGAAAAAAAAAAATTAAAAATAAATCTCCCAAAATGAATTTCCAAATCCTTCATTTTAAAAATATGGATAAGTATCTATAATATTACCCTTGAATTCTAGGAGCCTAATTTTAAATTACTTTCCCAAAGGGGAATATTTCTTCAAAAGTGGCAGGGAAAACATTAGCAAATTGAGTGAATTAAGAGTTATGTTAAGATTTATGCAATTTTCTAGTTCTCATGTGATTTCCAAATACCTGCAAGATAAAATTCCCTTGATTAGAGGAGAGAATTGTGTCCTCTCAATCTTACCTTTACCCACAACTTCCCATCCCTTGAAGGATTTCTGGTACCACCTCTAAATGTCCTCCCTCCTTCCTGGAATTTTCTTTCCCAACTTCCCCACATCTACACTCTCCACTTGGTAAACTACAAGGAAGCCTTCTTGACTCTATCCCACCTCGCCTCAGAATGAAATTATCCTGGAAGAATTTCACAGGTAAAATGTTATCTCTGCTTGTGTTAAATTAACCCATTGAAGGTAGCAATTTATTGTGAGACTTGAGTGTAGAAAGTGCTCACAGTAGGAGACTGGATAAAGTAGATGTATGTGCATCTGAATGTATGTGTGTGAAGTATATATGCATGTGCGTTCATGCTGTTAAAAGCATTTTGCCCTTAGCTACAGATGATGCATAAATAGGATGCTATTCTCAGTAAGATATAAGGGCCACCAGCAGTAGTATGACCACCTGGGAATGCTTTAGAAGTGCAGAATCTGAGTCCCTTCCACTCTCCACCTCGGACAAAAATCAATCAACATCTGCATTTAAACCCTATCCCAAGGTGATTTGTGAGAACTAGTTTGATTATGACTGGCTCCTTAACTGAGAGAAGAAGACGTCTTAGAAGTTAAACACGAACTCCTCTGAATAATGAGAAGATTTCAGTAGCACAGAAATATTGTATTGCCTACAATTTTCTTATTGCAGGACTATGGTGCCAATTAATTTTCCGGAGTCTCCTTTAACAGTAGTTAAAATAGAGACTAAATGACGAAGAGCCCTTTGTGGATGTGAGATGCTGTTATAAGCCACAGATTGCAATGTGCTAGGAGACATTATGGTCTATCATGCAAATGGGGAGTATTTAAAATATAATTATAACAATGCATGGCAATAAAGTTTCCTGGTAATTATGAAGAAGTAATTACTGTTTGCTTGCTTTGTGGAGTATTTCTCATCTTCCAAACTTTAAATTAAATGTGAAACATGCAATATACAAACAGATATGATGATCTAGTGGTTTAAAAGACTTGCTGTTTTAAGCAAAATAAAATAAAATAAAAACCAATAAAGAATTTGCTTAGCAAACTTTTGGTAAAAGATATTTTCTCTTGAAAATGTAAAATACCTTCAATTTAACAAGTAAATATTGGAGGCTTCTAATAATTCTGCATATTTTGTTAGAGTGTTCACTTTATGCTCATTTTTGCCCTTTACATGATATATGACAGACTTCTTAAGTGTGCTTGTGTGTGTGTGTGTGTATATATTTCTAGATGCAAAACTAGCAAGTTGCTCCAAATTTAAACCACAATTTACATGGCAAAAATTGTTTGAATGTTACCACACAGAATTATTATGTTTGAGAGATGTAAAATCTTTTGCATATAGCAAAGGAGGCTATTTGGTTACATTTCCTTTTGAGACAACAGTATCCTATTTAACATGAAATTGTTTTATATACTCTAATAAGGGAGTTGTAGCAATTTGGGAGCTCCTGGTGTGATAAAATGTTGTTTTAGAAAGCACTTAGTTCCTGTCTGTTATAGGATTCCCAAATTTATCTAATTTAAACTCTTTATGTTTTCAGTAAGGAAAACAAAAGTTTAATGAACTGCCAGGTAATTTGTGGTAGTTGTTGGCATATTTACACCCAGAACTAGGTTCTGGTGACTTCTAAACCCACACTTTCCAACATCTTACTTTCCATGTTCTTATCATCAGAGGTAAGAAGAAATGAATTTCAAGCAGTTCTTGTGATTGATTACATAATTTGGAAATGGGACAAAAAAGATCAAATATTCACTAAAATATTATCGCAGTAGTTGTATGGCCACAGGTTCAAAAAAGAACTGTAAAGTAAGCAACCAACGAGATCTCTTCAAAGGAATCATACTGCTCTTCTAATAACAGTTTGCATTAACAGAATAAGCAAATCACATGGGTTATATTTATAAGTGTCAGACACATGCTTACCCCTATCATTTAGGCTAAACTTGGCAGAGGAATATAAACCCCAAAGTGGAAATAAATAAAAAAGTTAATAGCACACCCCAAAGAAAGTATAATTTGCATACATGTTCCTAATTTTACTCCTCAGTAATGGATTACTCCTTATATTTAGTCTCACAGACAGTCTGTACGTGGGAAGTTAGCCTTCCAGGAAAGAGAATGTCCCATGGTGATGATAGAAGCTGAGAAGAGCTGCCTAGAAACAAGACAGAGCTAATCACTTTCTGATACATCATATTATGGCCTGAATAATGAGCTCGAGATCACCTCTCTGTCTTAAGGATTAAAGCACCATCATTTTTTTTTTTAATTTGCAACCATTCTCTGATAATTATTTCCTGGTATGACAAGATGGTTTTGAGAGGAAAAACCACAGCCTGTCAGGGGAATTACATAATATTATTGTCTCAAACAGAGAAAGCTGATGTTTCAAGTTGATGAGGCACAAAGAATTTGCTGACAGCTACATTTGGTTCATTATATGGTAAAGATAAGTGAAGCACTGGTGCTGACTAGGATAATGTAAAGCAGCAGCACTTCTGAGAAGCAGCAAATAATTTACCTAACTACACATTAGAAACCCTGTTGCTGGAAGGTGAAACATCATGGAACGGTGTCTAAGACAAAGAGTCTTTAAAAACAGCAGAATATTTTTTATTAAACAAAATAGGCCATCTTTTGACACTGCCTCCTCCTATACTCCTCCTCATTTCCACCTGTCCCTTGTAGAGCATTCTGCACACTCCCCATGAAGGTCATGTTTATAGACTGCCATGTACTGTATGCAAGATGGTATTCTTACTAGAGTTATAAAGAGGAAAAATAGTTATCCTACAATGCATATGTCCCATTGATATTAAATATAAATATAGAAGAATATGTATAAAGTTAGTAAATTCCAATTATTGAAAGGTTAAATATAAAAAGTAAAAAAAATCTCCTTTACAACTTCTTTTTTATAATTCCTTCTAGGAAATGCATAAATATGTATCTACTAATCCATTGATCTAGTCCTTTTTTAAATTGTAAAGATAGCAGTCTTACTAAGTTGGTCAATTTTTTTTCTTTTTTTTTATTTGTTCTTTTTAGATCTATATGACAGTAGAGTATATTTTGACATATTTTACATGTGTGAAGTGTAAGTTCTAATTAGGATCCCATTCTTGTGGTTGCACATGATGTGGCATTACACTGGTTGTATAGTCATATACAAACATACGGAAGTTGTATTCAATTCATTCTTTTTTGAAAAATTTGTTTATTCTAATTTGTTATATAGGACATCAGACTGCATTTCAATTCATAGTACACATATAGAGCACAATTTTTCATGTCTGGTTTTACACAAAGTAGGGTCACACCATTAGTGTTTTCATACATAGGGTAATGATGTCCATCTCATTCCACCATCTTTCCAACACCCCTGCCCCTCCCTACCCCTTAATTCCCTTTGCTCTATCTAAAGTTTCCTCCCAGGCTCTCCCTCACTCCGCCCCCATTATGGATCAGCGTCCTCATATCAGAGAAAACATTCAGCATTTATTTTTTGGGGGATTGGCTTTACTTCACTTAACATAACATTCTCCTATCTTTCCTATTGCCCTCTCTATCTCTCCCGTTTAGTCCCCTTTGTCTAATCCACTGAACTTCTATTAGTATATCAGTGTTGTTTGTCTGTTTTTTTTCACTGAGATTATATGTGAAGAGCTTTCCATTTTTGCACACATAATCATTTAAAAATATTGCTCAGGATGGTAGCATAATTATGATGTACTATAATTTCTAAGTGTTTATCAATAGGGAAAGAGTTAGATCTCATTAAATGTCCATAGTGCATTTCCATGTTCTACTACACTAGAATGAGAATGGGATTTGATTGATTTGAGCACTATTTCCTTCCACCTAGCATCTACTACAGTGGTCTAACAATGGGGCTGAGGGTAATATGCATTGCATTACCTGTTGATCAAGTTATTAAATAAATGCAGTTATGTAGACAAAATAACTTCTTAAGCTCACTTTTATAAGGGAATTTAAAGGAACTAAAGAGTGGGATATAACTGTTTTCTCTTAAAGGAGCAGAGAATTACCAAAGTTCTATGTTTAAAAGTAACTATCCAATCTATTTAAAATAAAAAAAAAATAAGCAAAAATTCCCAGTTCTTACCAAAGGACTTAAAAACATTATACTACAGGGACACAGCCAAATCATTGTTCATAGAAGCACAATTCACAATAGCTTAACTGTAGAACCAAACTAGAAGGCCTTTAGTAGATGAACAGATAAAGAAAATGTGGTATATACACACAATGGAATATCATTCAGCATTAAAAGAGAATAAAATCATGGCATTTGCAGGTAAATGGATGGAGCTGGAGAATATAATGCTAAGTGAAATTAGCCAATCCCCCAAAATCAAATGCCAAATGATTTCTCTGGTTTAAGGATGCTGATTCATAATATGCTGTGTGTGTGGGGGGGTGTTAAATGAACTCTAGATAGCGCAAAGGGGAAAAGGAGAAGGAGGGGAAGGGAGAGGACATAGGGGTAGGAAAGATGGTGGAATGAGATGGTCATCATTACCCTAAGTACATGTATAAAGACACGAAGGATGTGACTCTACTTTGTGTACAACCAGAGATATAAAAAACTGTACTCTGTATGTGTAATATGAATTGTAATGCATTCTGTTGTCATATATACCAAATTAAAATTTTAAAAAATTCCCAATTCTGATCCCAGGTGTGACTCTAACTTTATGTAGAACCCATGTTAACTGCCTTAGGAAAATACAAATAGAGAAAAATAGGAAAGAATCTTGAAATGTGAAGCCTGCTTCTTGGTGGTAACCACTTACAGTTCCCTACCAAGGAAGTGAACACATATACACCTCCACAATTAGTCCACACTTGGATCAAGAGCACCTCTCAGTTTCCCTCATGCTTTCCTAAGTATATAATTTCTGGTACTAGAGGATGAAAGTACTTCTACAATATAGTAAACCTGAGACAGTAAAAATGGTGTCTAACACAGTGTCAAACACAGGAGAAGCTGGGGGCATCAGTTAGCAAGGCCAGAGGTAACAGGAAGGCTGAGAACCTCTCCTTCCCCAGGTGAAGAAGTTATGGAACAATAACTTGGGACTCATGTTTTCTAATTCAAGAGTCAAGGTACTGAAATTGTGCTGACATAATGTGTTATCTGAACCACTTAAAAATCAAAGGATTGTAAATTTGACCTAGGAGCTAAAAAATTGGCATTTATGCTAGAAACTATTCATGCCATAAACATCAATAGATAAATCAACCTCAGGAATTATTTTAAAAAAATAAATAAATGACTCGATGGCCCTACATGGGGAGGTTTTTAGAGTAACACAATACATATAAATGGCTCTAAAATTCAATATCCTCTGTTCTTGTTATAGTAACAAAGGAGACAAAATAGCTTTGGGATAGACTACCTCAGGGAAAGATTGAGTAACTGCCCAGAATTTATTTTTGTTATGTACTAATTTTGTCACTAGGAGTGACCCTTAAAGACACTCTACATGGATTCAAATTGTCTACAGGTTTTGCAAAGATGCAAATTTTATGTTAATACTCCACAAGTTGAAATCTAGGGTAAAGTTCCAACTTCTTATCACAAAAGGCCTTCCAATATCATGACCTTATAAAACTATGAGCAAGTGGTTGAGACCCCCTCCCACCTTCTCAATTTGCTTACTCTTCTCCTGTCTGAAATGGCTTTCCTCTTTTCACACTTAATCACTTTCACAGAATCTTTTCTGATCTCTTTTCTCAAATGCAAATGCCCACAGAGAGAATTTGTCATTAGTTAGTTTTTAATATATTTCCTCCATTTATTCATTCACCCTTGCCTGAAATTCATTCAAAATTCATTTGAAACATGTCATTATATATCAGGTCTTGTGCTATCCATGAAAAACTGAGCAACAAATAAAATAGACACAGTCCTAGTCCTTAAAAAAATATTCTTTCTGATAGAAAAGCAGATATTAAATAATAAAAAGACCCACAAGTCAATTCCAATTTCATCCTTTATGCATCTATCATCTACACTTGTAATTCAACATTTGGAAAATACCTCAACTGTCTCCTTTGTTTACGTGTCTTTCTTGCTAATTCGAAAGCCTCTCAAGGGCAGGATTTCTATATTATTCATCTTTGTATTCGGCAAGTATAAAGTAGTTCCTGAAACACAGTACTTATAGTGTTCTGTACACACACACACACACACACACACACACACACACACCCCACAAAATTTTAGCATGTTCATCTATTAATTTTCAGGGCAGAAGATACCCTGAGAATTGTCCCATAGCCTGATGACAGGCTTTACATTGAGCATTTAACTTCAAACTCAGCTGAATAAATCAAGACTGCACTTAATTCAGTGGACAGTGGCCATAATATGTCAGGTTTTTAAAATGCCACTGTATAAAAAGAGCCTCTAAAATTCTTAATAATGCATTTCATGTTTATTAAGTCAAAAACACTTTCTTAGAAAATAGACATAGGAAAACTTTTTAATGTTTTTTAAGAACACTGCAAATTTGGCTTGTCACATGTTGAAAGAATTCTGAGCAATTAAAGCTTGGCTATATATTCCTTTTGCTTAAAATAATCATCAGTATAGAAACAATTTTTAAATTGAATATAGCATGTGATTCTTGGGCATATGACAATTAGGAGACAGTAGAAGCAGTCAGTCAGTCAGTCATCCAGAAATTTATAAAGCTTTCTTCTGAGGAAAAAAGCCATTTTTGATGGAAGTGCAGTATGATATATAAATCTGATCTTTTTTGATGATAATGGATGTTTTTATATCTCAATTTTATATTTATTCATTTAAAAATTTAGACCAGCTTCATAAAATCTCTGGAACTTATTTATAAATGGAGACCTCCCCATAACTCACAGAATTTTAAAGCTTTACATTGAGCATTTAACTTCAAACTCAGTACATAATAGCATGCAGCAAATATGTGTGTTGAATGAATGAAAGATTGGCATTAATTTAGACCATTATGTAAGATAGGCAGAGGAATAAATTTGATGAACCATGGAAGCATATAATACCAAATGCTTGGTATTATTAATATTGTTGGAGTACATATAGAAAGTGTCATTGTTAGAGTCATTTTCCTGTTGCTATGCCTCTCATTTTATTCCCACCATAGGAATAGTGCAGTCAATTGCAAAGAGACCTGAAACTCAGCAGGCCTCACAGAGATGCATCCAGAAGTGATGAGAGTTCAAAGGTTCTATTTTGGACTATAAAACTTAAAGAGGTAAGGAGAGCTTTCTTCTTACGTGGATTATGATCTGTTTTACCAGGGCTGACTGTGAGAAAGAACCTAAACAGGCCACATTATGGTAAAATGCTCTGCTTTGTTTCACTCTTGCAGACATAGCCCATGAGACACCCTGTCAAAATTTCCAGGCAATATAAAGGGCAAAGGATTACAACTACCATTCTTCATATTTTTTTAACTTCTTTTTTTTTTTTTTCCTGTTTGATGCTCTCAAAGAAATTTAGCTAACAATCTCTCTTCCACTGCATAAAATGAGACCATCATTTCTACCAGAATTGGTGGGCTGCTCCTGCATTACCACAGAACATATTACATTGCAATCGTACTTGGCTGATACTCTGAGGCCTTTGAAAGAATTGAAAGGAGGAGATCATTTGAAAGAGGCTCAAATCTAGAGTCAGTCCCCTGGTTTCTCATATAAGAAGTTGGTTCTGAGAACCTAAATTTAGATTGTCAGGAGGTAGAATCCTCTTGCCTTTTTTTTTTTTTTTCAAAATACAACGGAACAGGTGTATGAGAATGTGGTCCTGCTTAGTATATACACAGATGGGAACGAAGACTATCGCAACTTAAGGTCTCATATGAATTGCAAGTTCTAAGGAATTTTGCAAGGTGATAACATAGTTACTAATTTTGAAATGAAGCTTCTCCTGTGTTTGACACTGTGTTAGATACCATAGTGTATCAACTTTTTTTTGTTGTTAAAAACAACCTGTTTTGAGTTGAAATCCACTTTGAAATGAAAAATTAAAGATAAAAGAGTTTAGGTGACTTCTAGAAGTATATGTAGTAAGAGACCGGGTTTAGTCATACTTATTTTTTTTAAACTTTTATTTATTTATTTATTTATTTATTTATTTTTATGTGGTGCTGAGAATCAAACGCAGTGCATCATACATGCTAGACAAGAGCTTGCCCACTGAGCCACAACCCTAGCCCCAATCATACTTCTTGAATTTTCCAGTATTCTATTTTGTGTTCTGTACCACATTACCCCCTCCTCATTCTTTATCATAATCTTGAATAATTACAGCCTTTTCTGTAAAAGAAGAACATCCCTCCACTTGACAATTATTTATGGAGCACTTACTATGTGCCAGGCATTAGTCTAAACCCTGGAGAATTAGATTAAGGAACACTGCTGTCATAAAAATGATATTGTAGGAGAGAAAAACAGCCAATAGACAAGTGAGTATACATAAAATTCTGTAATTGATATAAGTGCTGGAAAAAATAGTCAAAATAATGTATGTATGGAGTGACAAGGAAAGAGACACTATATTTGATTTAGTAATGTGGAAGGAACTTGTTAAAGATCTCAGTGAAATAAGAGTGCAAACTTTGGAGATCAGAGGAAGGAAAGTGTTTCAGACAAAGGATCAGCAGTGCAAAAGTCCTGAGATTAGCATGCACTTAGCTCTTAGGAGGAATGGCAATGAAGAATGGGTCCTGAATGAGAAAAGGGGACGGTAATGTCAGAGGAGTTCAGAGAGTACAAGGGGTCCTTTCCTAATCCATTTTGTGCCCTAGTAAAATGGACCTGAAGAGGCTAGCAGGGTGCTCTCGGAGAAAGGTAAACTCAAGGAAGGAGAATCAAGTTTCAAGGTCTAACCATCCTAAACTAAGTATAGATATTTCTACTAGCAAACCTTAAAATTTGAGTTTTATTTGTTTGCAGATATAAAGAATAATTCATAATTGTTCTCATATTTGAAAGAGTATATTGGATGAGATACTTTCAAAGGTCTCTCCTTCTAAGAATCAATGAAAGTCTTCCTGATTTCATGTGGCTCCTAACTCCCTAGGAACAGTGCAGGGTATGAGAGAAATTTCCTTCAGTTGGGTCTGAAAGAGTATAGAAAAGTAGCAATAATGAAATTTCAAAGGAACCAGAGTTTCAGTGGAAGAGAAGATCAAAGCAGAAAAATAAGGAGATTCCTATACGGGCACTCATTCTTCTATGTTCAGTGAATATTAACCATGGAAAAGGATTGAACATTTTATTTGTGAATAGTTACATAATCTCAAAGAAAAAGGATTTCTTTCATGGTCCACTCTCAGGATAGATTCAAGGTCAAAGGAAAACAATTAAGAAACATTCAAAGGTTATTCAGTCTACCCTGATAACTCAGAGCAAGGAGATCCCCATCAGAAAGCTCCTTCTGTCTCTTTTACTCTTTACATGGTCCATGTCTGCCCAGCTTCATTTTCATTCTTTAGGGAATCCTGTCTTTACCCTCATGTCTTGACTTCCAGAATCTACTCTAATCTCTTGCTAGGAGTTTCCTGAAGGAAATTGTTGCTTTTCTGTCCCAGCTACTTCCATTTGCAGCTCTGCCTACCTATTATCTATATCAGATAGTAAAAACCAGAGAGTCATGGAACATTCTTTGAAAAGCAGAGGAGGAAATAGGCTGCAAATATTCAGGCATTCATAATTTTTCTTGTTAACATAATTAATATATTTACAGATCATCCCTCCAGCATCTGAGCTGCTTGCTGTCTCTAAATCCTTAAAAAGAAATGGAATCAAGGAACTTTCTATTACTCTATGACATAGGTGACATTCATTCTAATTCAGCATTATTATTACAATAGTCATCAAAATGGTAATGCCTTAGAGGAATCTACCTTTCAGCTTTAAAAATCTTTTCTACAAGTTCAAGTTCTTTGTTGGTTTCATTATTTTGATAGGATAGGACCTTTCCCATTTCTTTGAGAATGGTGCAGTTACATATATAAAAATCTAATTTTAAAAGGTTGTTTGCAGTATTATTTGATAAACCCAAATAGAATAGCTGATTTAAAAAAAAAAAAAAAAAACAACTCTTTATCAGGATGGGAATACAGCTGAGTTGGTAGAGTGCTTGCCTCACATGCACAAAGCCATGGGTTCAATCCTCAGCACCACCACCATAAATAAATAAATAAATAAATAAATAAATAAATAAACAAACAAACAAACAAACAAATAAACAAACAAACCTTTTTTTAAAAATCCCTTTAACTGATCTGCTTTTAAGTGTGAAATATACACATGCACGCATGCTTCTTGGTGGATGAGGTGCAAATAATGCTAGGAATTGTATCTGTGCATGAAAATGTGTGAAAGAGAATATCCAAAAAAAATAGATTTGAGTGTATTTCTCACGTTATCCACTTAGATCTGTATTATAAGATAAGAAAATAGCATTTCAAGAGGTTGTATTTACAAAGAAAAATTCCTACTGTGACTTTTTTGATTAAATAAAAATTACTACAGTTACATTCCAATCATAAAACTTCACTGTTCACAATGTCAAATTCAACATTACTGGAGAAGAGTAGCCTCTTCCCCCTTCTTTCTCATTGCTTAGGATTTAGTTTGCCCCCATATATTTTTGAGCCTGATTCATTAATGACACAAAGCTTCTTAAAATTCGTTTAAAACACAAATAAAAAATTTGTTCCAGCATCTCTGTATGCTTTTATTTATTTATTTAAAATAATTCTCTTTATGAAAAGTTTCAAACACATGGACAGAACACTTTATTGAAACCCATAGTTCTATTACCTAGTTTCAATAAGTATTCACAGTGTGCATATATTGTTAGATCTAATATTCTTCTCCTCTTTTTTGGTTGAAGTATTTTTTTAAATGATACAGAACATTTTATTTCAATAATATGAATTATGTAATTCTCATGAAATGTTTAAAAATTAAAAACCAACTTGGGGCTGGAATTGTGGCTCAGTGGTAGAGTGATCGCCTACCATGCATGAGGAACTGGGTTTGATCCTCAGCACCTCATAAATGTAAAATAAAGATATTGTGTCCACCTAAAACTAAAAAATAAATATTAAAAAAATACAACCAATATGAAAGATGAATAAACCTACTATGTATATCCTGTGTGCAAATCTGCATTCCTACATATTTTCTACAGCCACTTTTTAAATTCATGCTTCCAAACCCATTTTTGCAATTCTATGATAAAAACACAATTTGTTGGGGCTAGGGTTGTGGCTCAGTGGCAAAGTGCTTGCCTAGCATGTTCAAGGCCCTAGGTTTGATCCTCAGTACCACATAAAAAAATAAATAAAGTAAAGGTATTGTGTCCAACTACAACTAAAAAAAATATAAAAAAACAATTTGTTCAACAAGTAATATTTAAAAAATAGCTACAGAACAAATTGTCTCTGGTCATCCTCTGGTTCTAATAAAGTACATGGCAATGCTGCTACTCGGAAAATCCTCTTTACCAGTATTTTTTTTTTTGACTGAAGTATTTTAAGGCAATTTATAGAACATTTAAACATTTTAAAAGTTCTAGATTATTTTTAACTCATGTATCATCTTTTTTACCTAATTTTTTATAAGTTAAACATTTTTTGAATTTGTTCTTTTTAGTTATGTATTTTGTCATATTCATACAACCATGGAGTATGTTTTATTCTAATTAGGATCCTTGCTGGTGGATGGACGTGATGTAAAGATTCACTGTGGTGTATTCATATATGTACATGGGGAAGTTATGTCAGGTTCATTCCACTATCTTTACTATTACTGTCCTCCCTAACTCCTGTATTTTCTTGAACCTATACTCATCCCTTAACCAAGTCCAAGGTGTTAACTGTGGATGAGCTTCAAGGAAAAGAAAAGACAAAATAAAAACCTTTGAACTGCTGTATAATAAGGCAACACAAGAAAAGCAGTAAGTGCCGCAGTTCATAAAAGGAAAGTACAGGAAGCAGAGTGAGCTGTGGGATAGTGGAGGAAGGTCCCGTAAAAGCAGTCACTTAGAACTGTCCATGTGTGCTGGCTTGCAGTTCTAGAACCCTGAACGCAGGCTGCCTTGAAGGGAAGGACTTCTGCAAGTTATCCTTCACTCTCTCCATCAGGGACTGAGAAAGAAGGCTACTGGCTCCTTTATGCAAAGACTCAGGGGACATCAAGGAATAGGGTGAACAAAGCTATGGCTCTGCTCTTTTGAGTGTGGTGTCCTGATCCTCCCCCAAAATGAAAAAACTCACATCTCAGTGTGTGGTTTCACAGTGTTTCATTTAAAACACTAACTAGAGTGAATGAGATTTATCTCCTTTACTGGTTTTAACAGAATCATTACTCTTATTGCTTCATGATTAAAAAAAAAAATTAAGTTCCCAATACCTTACTTTACTACCATTGTGACACTGACCCAAGACTTCACATACAAAATTACAGATCTTGGCCTAGGGTAATTATAATCTCTACCCATAATAATAGACCTTTAGCTGCCAAAGGCAAGGGCTTTGTGTGCTCAACTTGGAAATTTGACCCCAATTTACAAAGTCATAACCAGTAAGCACAAAGAAAGATTCCAGAAGTTGTGAGTTAATATCTTTTTGTAGGAGTGACACATAGACTGGCTATGGATCACATTTTTTATTTGCCCAATGTGCATCTTGCACAATATTATGTTTTAGAACAGAGATGGTAGGATCTCCTGCTCAATATAAACCTGTTTATTGGACAAGATTGAAAGCACAAAAAGCAGGTAGACTTCAGCATTCTAAGGTACTATAACCATTTATCTCTCCAAAACAGGCTTTCCCAAGGCTGTGTCACATAGTAACTTTCCTGAAAGGGTGAATGATTTGCCCTGTTACCTTGTTAGTGTCTGTATTGTGCAATATGTTGACCTATAACTTTGACTTCTTCCTGAGTATTGTATCAGATGGGCACAGATGTGGTAGTCTACAACAAAAACCTAAGCAGCTCAAAATTACACTGTAATATTTGATTTCAATAGGATAACACACACACACACACACACACACACACACACACACCAAGGAAGCAGTCCAAACCTGTCATTACAAAGAACTACTCTTTCTTCTTACATAATCAATTTGTTTGGGTTGAGGATGAATCAATTGAAAACAAATTTTCTCATTTTGATCCTCAAGTTAAATTTATTTCCCTTGGATTTACAAGCTTATCTTTATAAATTATAACATGTGTTTCCTTAGAGGACATTTATGAACTTCTAAATTAAGTTCTATACTTCCTTACCACTGAGTACCTAAAAGAAAACACATCCATTCAAAATCACTACCATCTCTTTCCAGAATTCTTCAATAGCCTTCATTGTCCATTTCCTGTACATTAGTCAGAGTGATCTTTTTAAAGCAAAAAAAATCTGATAACATCCCTCTTCCATGGAAAGATATCAAGTATTGGGGGAAAATAAATTTTTTTCATAGAATTTATAGACAAAATAAAATGTTCCCACTTATCTCAATAGCCTCATTCCTAAGAGCTCTCCTGTTGTTCACTTTCTTAGCTACACTTCAAGGCTTTTGTTCTTGGAATCCCCCCTGCCAAGAAGGCATTTCCTCAAAAGACCTTTATGCCACTCAAATCTTGGCTGAAATGTTTTTTTCAGAGAAAGCATTCCTGAGAATAAAAAAGGTTAAGCCTTTACAAGTTAGTCTTCACCCAATTTTTCTGTTTTCATATGTTCATTGGGATTATTATGATCTTAAATTAACAGAGCAGTTATTTATATTCTCTTGTCTCTTTGCCTATTTCCCCCTTTACTTTTCCAGATTTTTTTTGGGGGGGTGAGGGGGGTGATTCTTGGGATTGAATCCAGGGGTGCTTAACCACTGAGCCACCTCCCCAGCCCTTTTTTATCTTTTAATTTAGAAACAGGGTCTCACTTAGGACCTTGCTAAATTGCTAAGGCTGGCTTTGAACACTTGAACACGTGATCTTTCTGCCTCAGCCTCTCAAACCACTGGGATGACAGGTGAGCAATGCCATGGCCTGCTACTACCCACAAATTTAAGTTCCACAAGAGAAAAGAATTCACTTATGTGTTCAGTGCTTATTCTCAGCCTCTGGAACATAGTAGGTACTTAGTAGAGACCTGCTGAATGATTAATATTTGCATATTTCTGCCACAAATACAAACATCAATATCATATTAGAATATCCACAATAATATAAATCAAGAAATTTCAGCCTCCTACATTAAAAAATACACAGGTCGGCATTTAACCAACTGAAAGACAAAACTGTGATAATGAAACTCCCATCTGTTTAGAGGCTGCACTATATAGCACCAATTTATTCCATTGAGTCACTATAACAACCTGATAAGGTGAAAAGTATTTTACAATGGGAGAAATGGAGACTCAGAGGGTTTTAAAAGCTTTCCAAAGTTGCCAAGTTAGAGATGGATTCTTAACTATAAACCTGCAGGGCCTCTCAAATAACTGAGATGATGATGACAAAGATAGCAACATTCACCGAGCTCTTCCAACCATGGGCCAGGCATCATGCTGAGCACTTTAGACAGTGTGAGGACATGCATGCTTGCAAAATCTGTCCATGCTCCCATTCCTCCCATACACTTTCACAGTAACAACCTGGCAAGTGTCACTTGTGAGCCAAGCCCCAGGGATGGGTGCCCCTTCTCTCCTGCCATCCTGTCCTTGGAGGCTGTTTGTCCTATGGGTGTTGCAAGTAGCTTTGAGAGTGCAGCAGAGTCCCCAATGCCTAATTTTGCAATGCCACCAAGGAATAACATTTTTAAGTATTATACCCCTGAGACTTGAAGATTTGCTTATTACCACCATATGAGACATCTCACTGAGAAAAACTAGGGTCCGTATGTTATTTAATTCCCAACATGATTTAGTGATTCATTATTACCTCCACTTTACTGGTTAAATAAATATGCCTTGGAGATATTAAATAATTTGCTCAATATCAGATAATTAGTAAATGGATGGAAATGCTGGCTCTGAATTCAAAGTCTGAACCACCTACTAAAGACTGTATTCAATCCCATTAATGGGACTTCTTTCTTTGGAGAAAATACTTTTAAATAATTCAATGGTGATATTAATCACATTGGTTTAAATTGCATAGCCTCCTAGAGAAAATTTGGACTAAAAGAAAATGAAAAGTCTTATTATCTTACCAAGAAATATGACCAAATTACACATTAGTTAATGGCAACATTTCTGTACTCTGTGTTCCCTAGCAAACTTTAAATATAACACTTTAATAACTGATTTTGAGACTTTATTGACTAGCCCAGTCATAATTGCTTTATAATTTGTAACTCCCCTATTGCTCTCCATTTTGTCATAGAACATGGATTTTGTAGGTCCCCCATGGGAACCAATTATAAGCAAAAAAAAAAAAAAATTGCAAGAGCCTTCTCAATTCATATTAGTAAAAGTGGTTCATTATTTTACAATTAAAGCAATATTTAAATAAGCAAGATATTTGTACCACATCTGTCTACTCCTACATAGATAAAAGAATGACTAAAAACTAAGATGTAAAAGTACATATTTTTAATATGAATCAAAGGAATAAAACAGCCAAGTGTTTTAGTCAATAGTTTTCCCCACCCCCTCAGATATAAATTATGCTTTCTGTAAGTAGATTCAGTAAAATAAAATTTAACATTTGTTTCTTTATAAGATGCATGAGATGAGCAATAGCAGGTATAATTCCCTTTCCCTTAGTGAAGAAGAAAACTATAACGTCCACAGATTTGATAAATTCTTTGTATCTAGCAAAGAATTTAGGTTGTAGATTATAAACAATGAAATATGTCTCAGTGACTATAGCAATACACAAATTCAAGCAAAATATATACCTGTGAATGTCATTACAATAATTTCAATGTTGTAAGATCACAACTACCCTGGTGACGGAAAAGTCACCCAAGATTCTGCACTGCTTTTATTTATATGGTCCTGTACCTCTAAATTTTAAACTAAATTTCACATTACTTTCCAGTAAAGAGATGGGGTTAAACTCTTCAAGAACTAAGTTCAAAGACAATCTGTTCTCCTGGGCACATTTTCATTTGAATGTATTTACATTCATTTGACAAAAACAGGAAAGACCTTTGAGCTGATAGAAGTTCACATACAATCACTGTACAAACTGTACAATCCATCTACAATGGCAAAGAGATTGAATTTAAAAAGTATCATCCATCCTAAGTGCTAAACATTACCACAGATAGTTCCAGAGGCAACAGCAAGGGGCATGACATACAGAAAGAAATGGGAGTTGGTGAGTTGCATTAGTTTCCTATGACTGTTGTAACAAATTCCTACAAACTCAGTGGCTTAAAATAATACAAATTTAAGCTCCTACCATTCTGGAAGTCAGAGCTCTAAAGTCTAGGTATCTTTGGGGCTACTTTCCTTCTGGTGGCTTCAGGGAGTATCTATGCCCTTATGTCCTCAGCCTCTGGAATTTGTCTCCTTTTCCTTGGCTCATGGCCCTCTTGTGTCACTAAAACCACTACTTTTGTCACTATATCTCTACTAACTTTTATCTTCCTATCTCCCTCTTATAAGGACCCCTTATGATTATATTGGCCTCATCTGAAAACATCCAGAATAATATTCCCATCTCAAGATCCTGAATTCAATCATATGAACAAAGAAAGGCAAAATATTCGGGGGATTTGGACAGGGACATCTCTGGGGTGCAATAATTCAGCCTATTACAAGGAGAAAAGAAATGAAAAAAAAGAAAAGCAAAAAATTAGGTTTTCAAGTATTGAATCAAGGCTTCTACAAATAAGTATTGGTATTCATTAGTTTAGCAAATACCTATTGAGCCATTCAGTCATATCCTTTAAAGTCCTGTACAGAGTGGACACTCTGAAACCTTGAGCCTGAATTAGCTATACTGGGCATAGACTCAAATGCTTATGGCACATCTGTGTCCAGATGTCTATGATTTATTGAGAAATAAATCATATTTTGAACAAAAACGTCAGTGACAATTTAAAAAAGTAGCTTCATTTTTTTTTCTTGTTCCTCCAAATTGAAATACTTTTCTAAAATTAGGTTTTGTCCTAGAATCCAGTTAATAATGACAATAATATAGAATTGTACATAGAAAAGAACAAACTCAGAATAATGTACTTAAGAAAGTCTTAACTGAGGAACATCCTTTTACTGTGAAAAAAATGTGAAATATTGAAAGGAGTGGGTTGAAATTAACAGTGGAACTGAAAGTCTGAGGACAGCTTATCGACTGGGAGAACACTGTCTCCTTATGGAGATCTTTGTTTTTTTCACAATCTTTGGCAAAAAAAAAATATGAAAAGAAGACACTAAGTGGCTGGATGAAAAAGATGAGTAATTACTAAGGTCTTCTCTCTTATGCCTCTGGGAAAATTAGACTTGGATTTCAAGTTGTACTTTTTCTTTCTAACGAGAAAATGGAAATGTATGAAAGTAGGACAAGTTTTACCTCAGGATGATTTCAAGAATTCTTATAATTTTGGAGTTCATCTATTTCGAGATTACTGCAATTATAGAAGCCATTATTTCTTGGTGAACTTTTACAAAATCACTGAGTAGTGTACAAAGATTTCTATATTTAAAGGTGTTCAATAGGGGAATTTTCAGTAAACATAGTCAGAGATAGTATTTAATATCTCTACTAATGATTGTTATTTATTCATTAAGCAAACATCTATTGAACCATTAAATCATAATCACCCTAAAAAGGTGAGCCTATACTGGCAATGGATTAAAGTGCCATGGTCACTCTCTACCTTGAGGTCCAGAATTAATACAGAGCAACAAATCATATTCTGAATGAAACATCAACAATGAGTTTAAAAAGTAAATTTGTTAATTCATTTCTTCCATTTCTGTTTCATTATTCCCCAAATGGTAAAATCCACACAGAGAAGTTGATACAGTAATGAAATTCCAAATTATCAAATTGAGGAAGATCTATATTAAAAAGAGTGAATGCATTCACTGGGAAAAAATATTTACAAGGTGTACAACAAATCTAGGTTTAATCTAGTTAATATACAGAGAGCTTTAAAAAATTAAAATATAAAATAAGCAACCCAAAGGAAAAATTATCAAAGGACTGAAACCATAGGTCCATGGTAAAAAATTTACAACTGAACAATAAATGCATCTGAAAAATGCGCAAATTCACTAGTATAAAGGAAAAATCACAAAAAATTACATCTTGCAATTTTTAGAGACTGTAAAAATTGGTAAGACTTATTATTTCCCAGTATTTTAAATAGCTAGAAACCTGTAACCTATTATTTTGGTTGAATTAAAAACAAATTTTTAAATTAATAGTTTGTCCATACATCTTAT
This sequence comes from Urocitellus parryii, assembly GCF_045843805.1. NCBI lineage: Eukaryota > Metazoa > Chordata > Mammalia > Rodentia > Sciuridae > Urocitellus > Urocitellus parryii. Next base: position 187,390,517 of record NC_135533.1, on the reverse strand, counting down.
ATAGCTTTTAATCTATTAATTCACTTTTAAAGTCCATCCTTTGGGACTGGTATGTAACTTAGTGGTAGAGAGTTTGCCTAGCATGTACATTACCCTGAGTTTAATCCTCAGTATTGAAAAACACCTAGACAATACACACACACACACACACACACACACACATATATATCCATCATTGAGATATAGACACACATGTGAAAAATATCTTTATAATGGTATTCATTGCAACATTGCTTGTAATGGGAAGACAGCAAACATCAATGTAATACCAACATTTATTTTCAGAGCAGTTTGTATAAATACATCACATTAATTAACTCAGGAATTTATCAAGGTCAATGCTACTCCATAAAATATGAAGATGTTATCAATCTTCCTTCAACCCTTATATTAATCCTCATTCTCACAAAGTAGAAAGAAGTTCTTGTACAGGTTATATGACATTTGTTCTGGTAAATATAGAGGCACATTACAAAATTCAGCTCTATTCTATTGAGCTAAACCTTAAAGAGATTTGTAAAAATGTAAATAAACTGGGAGTGGTAGTACATGCTCATAGTTCTTGGGAGGCTGAGGCAGGATGAATAGCAAGTTTGAGACCAGCCTTGGCAAATTAGCAAGAATCTGTCTAATAAATTAAGAAAAATAATAAATAACAAGGACTAGGGAGGTAGTTCAACAGTGGAGTGTCCATTAGTTCAATCCCTAGTACCCATCCCCAAAATATATATGTGTATGTACACACACACACACACACACACACACACACACACACACTTTCTCTCTCTCAAGATTCCATTCTTAAAAATTTTTATGGTGTTAGAAAATGTGTTTTTTTTCCATAAAATATTATTTTAATTAATATTGAATGGTTTTATTATCTTTTAAGGTAGTTTATAATATTTTTAAAATGATGAGTTTTAATTATTGAAAACCCAACCTCAGCTAGTGAGTTGTTTTCTAGTAGAGATTATCAATTTAATCTATCTTTTATGTTTCATGTTAAAGTCCAGATACATAAGGGAAAGAGAAAAGAGGACAGATATAAGTAAAAATGAAAAAAGGTATAAGAATGGAAGCTATAAAGAAGTAAAAAGTATTCCTGTATAATTTTTTAAATTTATTAAAAATAATAGATAAGTGGTATAAATGCCACAAAATTATTAAGGATTATACATCACAATTTCAAAAGACATTCTAAGTTTCCTTTGTGTTGGATACTGATCCACATAGCCATTATTTTAGCATTTTAAACATTTTTTTCTGATTTACAATTATTTTATAATATTTTCAAAATATTATAAATATTTTGGCATCTCCACTGTTGAGAACAATGTTTATTTTGGTATATATCTTTTGAGTATTTTCTATTTTGATTGAATTATTTGTTAATTAGGCTGAGTTCAGTTTTATGATTTTAGGTAATATTTTATAAACACTTTCAATGTTATTCCAATTATTTCTTCAAAAGTTTTCCCATTAGTAATTTTGAGAGATATACTCCTCTGTCACTTTATAAAAGTTTGATTTTATTTTCAGGAATATAGCCTGGAAGTATTCAAGGGTGTGGTTTTATTTATTTATTGTTTTAATGAGAAGTTGGGACAACTTCAAGCCAAATATTGGCAGCCAATGTTGATAGCTGTGACTCAAGAAGCTTTCCTGACTATGAGAGCCACTGCGGGGAGGACTTGAAACCAAGTGAATAAATTATTAGGCCAAATGTCATTGCTGTCAGGAAATTCTTTGGGGAGTGATAGAACTCTCTCAGAAATTTAGAAGTGTTCCCTGCACCACACAGGAAGAATACCATCTGTGCATTTCAGCTCTGAGGGCCAGTTAAAATCATTATTGGCTGTCACCAAATTAATTCCACAAAGATCTGGGTCTACCTGGAAAGAAATAGTAACAAATCCTCTTGGTGTGGTTGACATGGTAGATGTGGAATGAAAGATAGTTAACTCACTTTAGAAAGGCCTTACCCCTTAATGAGGAGGATTCACAAAAGATAATTCCAGTAAAAGCTTTCCCCCTGGTAGCCATTAGGAGTGTTCATTAACATAAAGTACAGAATTTCAAACCCTCTTCTCATTATTGTTTACACCTATCTTCTGAGAGGTACCTAGTCTCACAGAATTTATGAGTCTGTTTTCTAGACTGTTATACTTTGCAATCTATTGTGTAGTTGACAATAAAATATAAACTTGACACTAATTGATATCTGTATTTGTATTTAGCCTTTCTAGTTAATTGACTTAATTGCTATATAGAACCAAGACTAATAAATTGCCAATTTGATCTAAAAACCAACTGACTATATCAGAGTTAGCAAATATCCACCATAACCTTCCAGTGTTAAAGTACATCAAAAAAATCTTGGTTAAAAATATGGGTTTATGACATGAAATAAATCAAAACACTTTGTGTAAGTGGGAAATTCACAATATAACATGTTTACTACTATCAATTAAATTTCTTTCAAAGATTTCCATTTTAGTACTTTTGTTTCAAATATCCTACTCAGGTGGGCCAAAGCAATATAATAATGAAGACCATATTCTTACTTAAGACTGCAGAACCCTCATCTTAATTAAAGTGTTATGAATAGGCCAGATGTGATGGTTCATGCCTGTCATCCCAGCAATTTGGGAAGCTGAGGCAGGAAGATCCAAGTTCAAGGCCAACCTGAGCAACTTAGTGAAGACTGCTTCAAAAAAACAAAAGAGCTGGGGATATGGCTCAAGGTAGGGTACCACTGGGTTCAATGCCTAGTACCTCAAAAATCATTATTATTATTAATTAATAATTATTTTATTAATTAAATAATGGGTGAAACTGTAGTAATTACTTCAAAATTACTTTTAAGCTTAAAACTTTAAAAATTTTTCAGTTTTAAAGAACTTTTCACTTTTAAAGGTGGGCTACTTCAATATTCAAGGATTCAGAATGAAGATTTAGACTGAGGCCTTCCAGAAAACTGCCCTGTGATGTAAGTTTAGAAAATGATGATTTGGAATTTCTTAACCCATCACAGGGTAACATGTGGGAAGCAGTACCAGAGAACTGTAGTACTTTCCTATGTCTGTAATATGAAAGACCTCTGCCAGTCTGAAGGATTTAGGAATACATTATTTAAAAGAAAATGATTACTACATATAACTAGATTGATAGGCTGATTCTTTGTCCAATCTGTACATTAATAATGAAAGCTTTCTCTCCCAGTATTATTCATGTTTAACTAATGAAAGTTATATGTATTTAATGTATACATTGTAATGTTTTGATATACCTATGCATGATGAAGTGACTACCACAATCAATCAAGGTAATTGACATACCTATCACTTTACATGGCTACATTTTTGTTGGGGGAATATTTAAGATCTACTCTTTCTGCAAATTTCAAGTGTACAAAATATTAACTAATATTAATATTAGATTTTTATCCCTGGAATAAATGCCACTTGATCACGGCATTCAACATGGTTTTCGAGTATCTTGTTGAAGATGTTTGCATCTATGTTCATTAAGGATATTGGCCTGGAATTTTCTTTTCTTTCCATGTCCTTCTCCAGCTTTCATATCAAGGTGATACTAGCCTTGTAAAAACAAGTTTACATTGTATTTTCTCCTCTTCCATGTTTTTGGAAGAATTTGAGAAGGATCACTGTTAGATGTTGAAATGTTTGATATAACTCACCAGTGAGACCATCAGGTCCTGGGTTTTTCTTTGATGAGAGATTCTGGATTAATGATGCCATTTCATTACTTCTTTTTGGTCTATTCAGATTTTGAATTTCATCACGATTCGTGAGCCCTTGTAGACTGTGTCCAGAAATTTATTCATTTCATCTATGCTCTTCAATTTGTTACTACATAATTTTACAGAGGGAGTTTTAATTCATTCCAACATCAATTCAAAAGTACAAAGTCTTGTCAAAGACTCAAAGCAAACTGGTTCCAATTGGGAGTCTATAAAGTCAAAACAAGTTATGAACTCCCAATGCACAGTGGTGGGACAGCCATGGAGTAGACCTTTCCATTCCAAAAGGGAGCAATAATGCAGGTAGAATGAAACAACCAGTTCAGAGCAAGTCTGCAGGGCAGACATTAAATCTTAAAGTCCCATATCTGGCTTTCTGGGCACACTGCAGTGGCATATGGGACCTTATGGCCTTGAACAGCAGCACTCCTGTGCTTTTGCTTGTCACAGGCCACTTACCTGTTCTGTGGCTTGTGCCTATGAAAGACTGGCATTGCTAAGGGCTCTACCTTCCTGATGTCCCCATTGTAGATCTGCTCCCATGGCTTCACTGGTCATTCTCCCAGTGAAGAAATTCTGCAGAGGCTCTGACCTGAAGCAAATTTCCACCTGGGTCCCAGGCATGACTGCATAACTTTGGCAATCTGTGCATCTGCAAATCAGCACCATGCAGATGTCACAGTGTGCCACCTACATGAGATGATCCTGGGCTGGCTTAAACTATGGCTGCAGAGCTCTTCACTAGAAAGCAGACAGGAAAATACCAAGGTAGCTCAGGGCAGAGAGTCTATGAAGTGTGCCCTGGATTTTGTTCCTGGAAGCAATTCTTCCAGGTTTTTGGGCCTTTTAGAAGAAAGAGCAGCTCCTAGCTTCTTTGAATATTTGCTAAGCTTTTCAACAAGTGGTTGCTGGGTTGTACCCTTCACACTTTTTGTTTGCTCCTTCCCTGATCAAGTAGAGAATTTTTCATATCTTTCCACTCTGCTTGTCTTTTAATTTGCTTCCCCTGAGATCATGCCATTGATCCCAAGTACTACTACCTGAAGTTAAAAGGTAGTCAAGCAGCAGCCTGAATACTTTCCTGTTTAGATTACTCCGCTCTTCAGGTAAACTTTAGTTCATTCTTTTTTTTTTTCCTTTTAATTTGTGACATTGAGAATCAAACCCAAGGCCTCACACATGCTAGGCAAGTGTTCTACCACTGAGCTACATCCCAACCCATTATTTTTAAATGCATCCTTCCATGAAAATCTATAGCATGGACAGAGGTCAGTCGAATTCTTTGCAGTGCTGGGAGAAGGGTGACTTTTACTATAATCTCCAACAGAATAATTCTCATTTGTATCAGCATTCTGCTTATGACCACTTATCCAATCTCAAACATGTTTCAGTTCTTGGCTTGTCTTGTCGTCTTACTCTGAGCCCCCACTGTAACTGAAGGGTATGCTAGGCATTGTCTAGGCTGCTCCTCCATGCTCTTCCATCCTCTCTGCCAATTACCCAATTCCAAAGCCACTTCCACAGACTTTCATTATTAACAGAAACACCATCATTAGTGCCAATTTTCTGTATCAGTTTGCTTTTTGCTTTCAGCAGCACAATACCACAGATTGAGTAGATAATAAAGAAAAGAGGTTTATTTCAGGTCAAGGTTCTGGTCCAAGTTCAAGAGGCTGCCTCTGGTAGTAGCATTCTTGCTGGCAGGGTCCTGATGCAGTGAATTACACATTGAGAGAGAGGGAGTGTATGTGTCTTGGTTTCTCTACTTATTCTTACATAGTATTGAGTTATGAAGGTGCTGCTTTGATGATCTCATCTATTACTCTTTAAAGCCTTACTTCTGAACACTATAGCTCAGTTAAGTTTGAATTACTTCAATCCCCACAGGGGGTTTAAATTTAAACATAGGGGCAAAACATATTCAAAATATAGTAAAGTCTATTTTGTCTGATATAAGCACAGCTATATCTCTGCACATTATTGGTTTCAATTTGCATGAAATATCTTTTTCTATTGTGGTAATTTTAGTTTATGTGTGCTCTAAAACTGAAGAGAGTTTCTTGTATGCAGTAGACAGTTGGGTCTTTCCTTTTTTTTAAATCCATTTAGCCACTTTATTATATTTTTTTCTCATTTTTTATTGGTGTATTACGTAGTTGTATATAATGATGAGACCTGTTGTTTCACATTTCTTCATGCACACAATATAGCTATATAATTTTATTATTTTTTAATTGGAAAATTTAATTCTCCTTCAATACATGTTTACTTTCTTCTATGGTAGAAATTGGTGGGTGAAGGAGACTGACTTAGCACTGAGATATGCCACCTTGAGAGGGATGACATTTATAAAGTAAAACTTCTCCTTTTACCCTCTTTTTTTTTTTTTACTGTTGTAATGTGACTTTTTCTTTTAAAAAATTTTTTCTAATCTTATTTTGTGATATATGACAACAGATTGCATTACAATTCATATTACACATATAGAGCACAATTTTTCATATCTCTGGTTGTACACAAAGTAAAGTCACACTATTCATGTCTTCATAAATGTACTTAGGGTAATGATATCCATCTCATTCCATCATCTTTCCTACCCCCATGGCCCCTCCCTTCCCCTCCCTTCCCCTCCCTCCTCCATGTCTGTTTTCAGCTATTTTGGAGGGGGCGGGGGGGCCTCATCACTGTGCTAAATCTTTTCTGCTGGAGATTCAGACTTCCACAAGGAACTCTCACCAATTGATTGTTCAAACCAATGTTTTTGCAGGAGGGATTATGATAGAAAGCTCCTATACCACTATCTTTCTCTCATTATTAAAGTTTAACAGATTTATTGCCTGGCCATCAGATTGGCATAAGAAAATAACATTGCATCAGACAAATATAGACCAAGTTAGCGATGGCATTTATTGAGCATATTTACCTAGCAAAGTATTAAGTGCATTATGTGCTTAATGACATTTAAGCCTCACAAACATGATGTATACTTGACCATTATTTTTATTTTATAGATATTGAGATTTTAAGATGTCAATGTTACACAAGGTCTTTTGGCTAGCAGGGTTGTAATTATCATCTTGGTCCATCTGCCTTTAGAGCCTGAGTTTGATGTCAATTGGCCAGAGTTCTTTGAGGTGAAATATATCAATAGCTATTCTATCTAGGCCAAACAAATGATACTATGGTTGTGGTTGCTAGTTTTAGTTTTAATATTATTTCAACATAAGTAAATACTAATATTTCTCATTATATTCTTCTATTTTCCAGTTATTCTTTCCTTCATCTCTTTTTCTTTTTTCATACCAGAGATTGAACCAGGGGAGTTTAACCGCTAAGCCCCAACCCAGATCTATTTAATTTTAATTTTTTTTTCATTGTGAGACAGGGTCTCCTAAAGTTGCATAGGTCCTCACTAAATCGTTGAGGCTAGCTTTGAAATTGCAATCCTCCTGCCTTAGCCTTCCAAGCTTCTAGGATTACAGGTGTGTGCTATCACACCCAGATCCTTCACCATTTTGAAGAATTGCAGTTTTAATTGGGGTTTTATAAGATTATTAATATGAACTTTAATAAATTAAAATCAAGTGGTGGATGAGTAGTGGAGTGGGAGATGTTTGAGACTACTCAATTCTAACAAGCACTGTTTTTCATTACTCCCATTTTTCATATGGAAAGCTAGGAATGAGAGTATGTAACCTGCCTCAAGTTATTTGTAAATGCAGAAGTCAGGATTCTAAGCATATTTTAAATCAAGTAATCCTTGTTTTGCTCCACCAAACCAAGATTAAATAATGAGCCTGTGAATCCACGAGAAAAAAAAAAACATATTGTTATTTTAAATCTTTGATATGATACTATGTATAGGTAGAATATAGTCCATCAATTGAGAAATCTTTGTAACATATTATGGTATTTATTTACACACCTTAATTTCTGGCATAAAAATATGATGGAATGTTATAGAGAAATTAAAAAAAGAAAAGGAAATAGCACTACTATTAAATAAGTCATCTGACCATTATTAAACATAGGTCACACAAAATTGCTGATTTGGGATAATCTTAGGATGTGTGAACCACTTTACCCCATCACATCAACTCTCCCAGGCTGATTTGTTATTTAAGGTAATGTCTACTTTAAGGAACTTACAATGTATTAAAATATGTTCATGTTCATCGCTGTTGGCAATTTAATCCTTATAAAAACAAGATGGAAATTAATCAAGCAACTTTGGGTACAACAAGATGTTTCATAGAATTTTAAAGGGAAAAAAAATTCCTTTAGCCATTCGCTAAACATTTCTTTTCCTTAGTAAAAACTGGAAAAATGGAATTTTGAAATATTTATTTTACTTTCTTTCAAGTTTTGAGTAAATTACAATAATTAAAATAACTTTATGGTAGCTTTTTATTTATTTATTACTTCTTTTCTCCAATGTACAAATTCCCTATAATAAGAATCTCATCATATATGCATCTTGAATTATGATTCATTTAAACTTTCATTTTGAGACATAGTCTAGAATTTTTATAACATAAAAAAACTTGCACATCATTTTTTCCTTCACTTTTATTTTCTAGCCAAGAACACTGAGGAATAAAATGGTCTCTCACCATGTGGGATGATGACCAAGGTAACTATAAGAAGAAAAGTAGGACTGGAAGCCACCACTTAACTTCTACTCAGTTCTCAAAATGGGAATTTGTCCAGAATATTATGAGAAAATAAACATATATTGGTTTCTAGGGTTTTCTTTTTCCATTCATCCTAGGCAGCATTCAACCTGTTATAAAAGTTCAAGTAAAGCATATAGTAGCCACGCTTAGTTCTTACGTACATGAAAGTTGTTTAAAATCTATAAATTATCAGGCAATCAAAAGCTCTCACAGAAGATCTGTGTTATTTTAAGAATGGCATTTTTTCACAGATCCCTGAAGAACTAGATACTTAAACATTTATTGGTACAAGGTCATTGCTGTAGTGAAATGGCTTAAACTTAACATAAATCAACTTAGCACCTCTGTGTATCCCTTCTTTCGGGAAGGACAGAAAAATCTGAAGTTGAAGGTCACTTTAATTCTTGCTTGTCTACACTTAACTGAGGTAATATTCTAGCTCCCTGTGCTTTTATTTTCTGTCGAGTGTTTTAAGATCAAATGGTATTGCAAGCATTGCTGTAAATGAATGCACACGTGGCAAAAGGTCTGAACAGCAATTTGTGAGCTAAACTACTTGCTTTTGTATTTGGTGTATCCAGGCAGAAATAAAAGTCTAGAAGTCCAAAAGCCAGACGAGGTCAGGCAGGTTCAGGGTGGTACAGCCATAGACCAAAGTCATAATTTTCAGTTGTGTACTAGAATTCTGAGCAAAGGAGATCTTCAGGGTCTTTTGGGCTTTGTATCTGTATATCACACACACACATGCTCTATGTATGTATTCTATTTATTCAAAGCTTTTTGAACAAAGTATTACTGACCACAATCATAAGGACTTGTGTTTTGAAATGTATTTCTTTTCTTTTTCCCAATCTATGACCATCTCCTATAATCTACTGAGACACATGGGTAAAAAAACAGCTTTTTCTTTTTTTCATTTTTTTTTTAGAAAGAGCTGGTACTGGTATTAAAAAAAATAAAATCTGCTTGATATTGGCTCAGAAGAGTTTTCCTTTGTGTACACTAAAATGCTCCATTTTTAAATTAAACCCTGACTTTCACTTCATGAGCACTCCCATTTTTAACGAAACTGTTTAAATTTAAAAGTTTTTTAATACAGGGCTGGGGCTATGGCTCAGTGGGTAGAGCTCCTGCCTAGCATATGAGAAGCACTGGGTTCGACCCTCAGCACCACATAAAAAAAATAAAATAAAGATTAAAAAAATTGTGCTTTAAAAAAAATAAAAGTTTTTAATACAGAAATACAAGCCTTTTCAAGTTGTTCCCAGCAAAACTTTCTCAAAAATGCCTTGGGAAAATTGACAGGCAGAGGGGAAAAAATTATCACCTACAAAAAAACCCCATATTATATAATTAGATGATAAACACATATAAATATACTTTAAAGAAGCAGCACAAGTTGCTCACAAGTTGCTTAATTGAAATAATGAGACTCTTACAAATGGCAATAAAATATGGCAACCACTTTTGGATTAATCCTCTTGACTAAAGTAGTGAATAGAGATAGAGGGACAGGAAGATGGAGATATTCAAATTCTATGCAGATATGCTAGAGATCCAATCATTCATGATAGGGCTGAACTGCAAAGTAAACCCACAATTTTTTGCAGAGGCAGTCTCTGCTTAATGATCCTGGCCAGAGTGTCCTGTGCTGTGAGACTTTTGAAAAAGATTCCCATACCTGCATGTCATCTCAATGTCAATTCAATGTCAATTTCAATGACATTGAAATGGGGGTGTGGTAGGAATTTTTATGAAATCTGTTGTAAATGGCTTAAACGGGACCATTTTCCCAAACTACAAATTTTCATTAGCATCAACACTAAGAAGAAGTTTTTTTTTTAAAGTAACACACTCAATGCTTAGATAAAATAGTTTTGTAAAATTTCCCACTATCTCCATCCTTTGTTTTCTTTAATGATTTTAGGATGCTCCACAATACATTGAAGATAAAAGGAAGGCTGTTTTGTCAGAAGCTGTAGAGAAGTGAGATGGAAGACTCAAGTTATATTCAAGAGAGAGAAGAATCCACCCAAGCGATGGAAAACATGTCTCCTCTGTGGTAGCAGTATGTTTAGCAAGTTGTGCACAAAGAAATGAGTAATGCAACTCTGAGACAGCACTATAGACTCTCTCTGCCTAACAGCAGGCTGGACACCAAAGACACACAGCACCTCCTGACCCTGCTTTCCACTATGCGGGCTATTATTGAACCTATAATGTTGAGGACAGGAAGAAAAACAAATACTTAAGCATGTAAATTGATTGCAGACAATGCAAATATTTTCATTCTGCTTTGCTAAGGCTATTAAAAACCCACACAGGGGAAAAAAAAAAAAAACCACTATTTTTTCACAAATTTGTTTTCCTTTTCCAAACTGTGCAGTTTCCAATTCAACATCTGCTACCTTTGTTAGCCTGTGATCTGCCAGAGATAGTCCTTTTTTTTTTTTTAAGGACTATCTAGAGAAATGTGAAATTCATAATTTTAACTCTTTGAATGTTCTATGATGTTTACAGTATAAGATTCTTATTTAAGGAACTGAGTCATATTGGAGACAAAGTTAATCATCCACTGGAAGGTAAGACATGGGTTCTGATTTATTTTATCCATTAGGATTTGGGGAAAAACAGAGTCTGTGTGTTTGAAGCACTGTTTTCTATGTTCTATGTTACTTAAGGCTAAACACCTTTCAGGAGAGTAAGTGCATACATCAACCAAGTAGCACATATGACTAGTCTGACTAATTTTCAACTGGCTTGTTTATATTAGAGCAAAATAAACAACAACAATAAAATGGCTCAAGTTGAGGGGATATAGCGAGAGAGAGAGAGAGAGAGAGAGAGAGAGAGAGAGAGAGAGAGAAGGAAAGAGCGCCCCTAGAGGCAGAGAGGCATCCATGGTATTGTGGCAAGTCAGGGCTTCTTGGGATATAAAACCATTAAATTTTTGTGTGGCTGGAAAATATTTCTAGGAGAGTGTGGCTCATGGACTTAGTTTGGCAGCTGAATAGTTCTGTGCTATGCTGCTTCTCCATCCTATCATGCATGTATGCATCACATGCACACACAATCATCCACACATCAAATATCCTTTGGCTGATGCAAAAATAATGAACAGGGCTACTTCTGAGAGGTCAAGGATATGAGCAAGGTGAAAGCAGAGAGAGCTTTCACAGTTTCTTGATGCTGTGAGGTTACCATTAGGCAAAGTGTCCCAAAGATGTATGAAAGACACATATGATTACTCCATTTCTAGATGCCTTACCTATCATCTTTTTGATCTGTTTCTTCTATCTTGCCATCTTGCCCCCTATTAGTTGTGTAGGTTACCCAGAGAATGGGCTGAATTTGAATTCATTCATTTTTCATAGGAAATGTATCTGTTCCAGCTACGTGCAAGATGCAATGTGATATTTAAATAATGCATCATTGGCGGTTCTGATTTTAAGAAACTTCTCTAGGTTATACTAATGGAGGTAACAGCAAAGAATGAAAGGAGAGTCTACGTATATAATTCAGGATTGAGAGCTCTAGCCTTGGCTCAGTTACCAGCAAGAGAACCTCGTGACCTGTGAAATTCATTAACTTCCTAGAATATCAACCTGTGTGTTTATACAATGTACAGAAAGATGAGGTGAGCATAAAAACACTGAAAATTCACAACATCCATAATTTTAGGATTATTTATTTAAGCAGTGCACCTGGGAGAAAGAACAAGAGAGTACACTGTGACCACTGTCCTAACACTCATGTGGCCCTGAAAAAAGCACTGAATCCACACATTCCATTAGCTTTTCGTTGTTTTCACTAAAAATTGCTTTGAACTTGGCTGATGGCAGTGAAAACTGAACATGTTTATAAAGGGAAGTGCAGAAGACTTCCAACACATAGGACTTCATGGAATTTTCTCTAGCAAGATTAAAAAGGAGCTTGGTTCCAAACCCCATGATCACAGGGCAAAAGTACCATTTTGGTCAAGCATGTAACATTTTATACCTACACATAATTCTCAACAGCTAGAACCTATATGGTATCCGGGAAGTCCATTCTAATTCTAAATTCTGATTGTTGGACCACTTAATTTCCCCTTGCATCTATTTCTCTGCTTGTTAAAACCAAAGAACTTGATAAATATGTGTGGGCAAGCTTGGTACAGAACAATGTATCATTTCAGTAATTATTATCATTTACCATTCCACCCCATCCACAAACTTCTAATCCTTGTGACTGTCCATATTCTATGGTAGAAGAATATAAATCTCAAAGAGAAGCAGTAGCACATTCAGATAAGTATCGAAGTTAGTATAAATAAGTGACCCATATCAGCAAGATGGAGGTGTTCCAAGTAGAAAAATGCCAATTTTTTTCTTTATTATAATAACTTCACACCAATTTCAGTATCAGAAAATTCATCCCTGGTGGAGGCTGAAACTAGTACATCTACTAATGTTTTCCATACCAATGTTTCTGTGTGTGGGGGAAAACTTAGAAATTAATTTGCAATTGTAATCCTATATAATAGATTCCAAAGAAATCTAGCTCAGCAACTACTCAGGAAGAAATCCTGCTAAACTAGAGAACAGAAAGCTATGTTTGCTTTTATAGATGTATAAACTGATTCTTGATGAACCAAGAAACTAAAAATTTACAACAAAGGATATGGGATTAATTTTGTATAGGAATTTTTTTTAATGATCACTCTGGCTTTTCTGAAATTCAATGATGGTAGTGCACCAAATATACTTCATTGTTTTTTTCAATTGCTCACTCAGCTTATTCTCTTATTAGTGCATCTCCTTAGCATCAGCTAGTCTTACAAAATTTATTCTGAGAATAATTTATCAGGACAATATCTTTGAACACTGTTCGAATGGCTGCCCATTCCAATCCTTCCTCATGGTTTGTCAGAAATATAATTGGTAGGACATTTTATGGTAGGGATTCAAATTAGAGATAAATATAAAAGTCAAAATGAAATACTTTATTTATGTAATTATTTGCCAAGGAAGTAAGCCATAAAAATCTGGGTGTCTTATTCTAATGATAAGGAGGGAAATGGCAGCAACAATTAGTTGATGCCCCAGGAGGGCTCATCTAAGATGGCCTGACTGTGTTCCATCAGTTCTTGCCCACCTTAAAACTCATGGGAGCTATACCATCAAACATAACAATGCTACACACTTGCCTTTGTCTTTTATTATTTCAATTTATTATTCTCTCATTACCATTTAAAGTAATTCCATGTTTATATCATTCTTATGTACGACAATCAGTATTAAATTAGTTTTCTCTTCTTTTTTTTTTTATGTGCTGGGGATTGAACCCAGAGTCTTGTGCATGCAAAGCAAGCACGCTACCAACTGAGCTATATCTCCAGCCCTTCAATATTAAATTAGACTGAGGTATTTAAAATATCTATTTTAACCATATTAAGTCATCTTGTCAAAAGTAACGAAAGGACGTGTTTAAAAAGAAGTATCAGGATGCATTCTTTTAATAGATGCCATTTTCTTTTAAGTTGTAAAAATATACCTACATATTTACTTTCTTTTGAAAAGTAATTTTACCTTAGTCATATTTCAGAGGCAGTTGGTTTTAACTCCTACTCCCCCAGCTCTTGAAATCAGCAATTTAACAGTTATAGGTAAAACCCTGTGCTATCCCAGAGGCAGCATGATAAAGTACTAGGACATCTTAAGAACAAAACAGCAGTAGAGTTGCCCTGTGTTCTGAATGCTCCAATGGGAGATGCTGAAAAACCAGTCTATGCTCAACACTCCTTTCAACAGAGGCTTCCACATGACATTTCTGGCATAAGGTTTAGACAAAGCACAAACTTCTAAATATTCTAGAATAAATTTTCTCTACTCATGTACTTCAACTTAGTTTAATCTTTGATTCATTTTGTAATATCTAAAAGCAATGTGTGTTTAACCACTGTATTCCTAGGTAAGCCAATCATTTATTGTAAATACAGTGTAAAACCTTATCTGCTGATATGTTCATTCATAGTATAGCTACAAGAACATATATAAATAACTAAATACTTTGAAGTTATACTGCTGTTAGATATAATACCCCTCAACCTCCCAAATATAATCTTTTTTTTTTTTTTCACCAGGGATTGAACTCAGGGGCACTCAACCACTGAGCCACATCCCCAGCCCTATTTTGTATTTTATTTAGAGACAGGGTCTCACTGAGTTGCTTAGCACCTTTCTATTGCTGAGGCTGCTTTGAACTAGTGATTCTCCTGAGCCACTGGGATTAAAGGCATGTGCCACTGTGCCCAGCCTCAAATATATTCTGTGAAGTTGGAAAAGGCTGAGTTTTTTGTTTGTTTGTTTGCTTGTTTTTTTTCCTCAAATAGACTAAATTTTGAAAATCTTGTGTCTCTTACGGAACAGAAATTTCGTTTCTGAAGATATGGGCAATAAACAACTCCACTAGAAGTTAGTGAAATGAGAATGAGTCCAAGTATAATATTTTCCCTAACTTATTCTAAAGAACTCATATGTTCTGTTGATATAAAAAGAGGATGAGAAAGAAAATAAATAGGGAAGAGAAAAAGAAATTCTTGGGGCTGGGGATATAGCTCAGTTGGTAGAGTGCTTGCCTTGCATATGCAGCACAAGGCCCTGGGTTCAATCCCAGCACCACACACACACACACACACACACACACACACACACCAAAAAAAAGAAAGAAAGAAAGAAAGAAAGAAAGAAAGAAAGAAAGAAAGAAAGAAAGAAAAGAAAGAGAAAAGAAATTCTAGCTTGCCTTTTTCTTCTGAGTTTTTTGTAATTTTTTTTTTTTTTTAGTAATACCTCTTATGACTGCAGAATTGACAGATGTAGATTTACTCCTCAAGGACATTGAAGAAAGCCAATCTACTCACTCACTTGATTCATTCATTCAGCCAGTCAGCCAATCCAGTTACTCTTTTATTTGTTTATTCATTCCTTCAAGAATAAATATATTTTCTCTTTCACTCTGGCCAATGCATCTCTTTAAAGAAAAATGACTATGTTGATGCAACGACAAATTTCAAGTGTGAATATTTCAGTCTCAGATTAGAAGCAGGATTTTTGTTACTCCCGTTCCTTATCAGAGAGCTCAGATTTTTGTTTCTCCCATTCCTTGGAAAGAGTTCAGCCATAATGCCTTTCTGCAAAGAATTACACTAAGTCTGAACAGCCCTGTTTAAGAAGGGTAAGCTAAGGGCAAAGGACTAGACCAGGAATCAGGAGACCAGAGGTCAAGTTCCTCCTCACTAATCTTCAGACATCTGAGAAAAGTCTTGAGACACCTAGAGCTATTATGGCTTCCATAATGGCTGCCACTTGGATATCTTTGATTTTGTCTCTTCCCAAAGAATGTCTTCTTTTGGAGTGTAATGTGTTTAGAAAAGAGTAATATTAAAAAATATAGCACCAAATATATATATATAATGGCTCCAGCAGGGGTGCCCTTCAACAGATGAATGGATAAAGAAAATGAGGTATATATACCCAATGTTATATTACTAAGCCATAAAAAGTAATGAAACTATGGCATTTGCCAGTAAGTGGACAGAACTGGAGATTATCATGCTTAGTGAAATAAGCCAATCTCAAAAACCCAAAGGCTGAATGTTCTCTCTAATATGCAGATGCTAACTCACAATGAGGAGGAGTGATAGGGAAAAATAGAAGTACTTTGGATTATACAAATGGGAATAAAGAGAAGGGAGGGGGAATGGGACTAGGAAAGTTAGTAGAATGAATCAGACATTACTTTCCTATTTTCATATATGAATACAGGACCCATGTCATTCCACATCACATACAACCAGAAGAAAGGGAAGTTGTACTCCACATAAGTATAATATATCAAAATACATTCTACTGTTATGTAGGAAAAAAACAAGTAAATAAAAAAAATTTAAAAAATATAGCAGTTATACCTTCTGTAGAACATGTGAAAGAAATTAGGTCTTTTATATTTTATTTATTTATTTTTAATCTTGGAAGTCATGTAGGAAAATCATAGAAATGTGACATTGATTTAGGTGAGTTCCCGAGGAGGAGAGCAAGCGAGCACTTTCAAGTGAAACCTAGAGGAAAATGACAGAGGTGGTAGAGAGCAGGAAAAGCAACCAAGCAAGCATTCCAGCTCAGTTGGAGTCCAGTCTTAGCCTGACCCCACAGTGAACTAAGGAGTAGGAATGGCACCATCCAGTTGTGCCTCCATGTTGCAAGAGGGCTGGTCGTTTGCACCATATGTGAATGAGTCATTGGCTGTTGATTTCCTCTAGAGGAAGAGAATAATTTCCAAGGATATTTTTGGCAATTTTTTTTTTCTGGTGCCAAAGGTAATTCTTAAATAAAGATGACACACATGGACCTGGCAGGATCCTTAGAGACTGGACAAGGAGAGTTCTGGTCTGGTATCTGGGATAAGGTTAGGGGCCTGTAGGCTCTTCTAGGGGTGCCATTAGCATCTCTTTCATTATTATTACCCCATCATCATAGGGGTTATAATAAATCTTAGAAGAGAAAGCTAGATCTTATAGGAAATATTATTTGTACCTACTCTTGGAAGCTCTATTTTCCCAGCTTGTTTTGGGAAGAATGACACCTCAAGATTGACAGCAATGTAAGGATCCTGAAGATAGGGCTGCACCTAATTTGCATGGTAACTCCAGCATTTAGCACAGTGTGAGGGTAAGTGGGTAACCTGGGAAATAATTTCACTCCTCCAAATACCGTTTCTTCATCTATAAAATGAAACATTCTTACTAAGCTTCCTCTAATTTGCTCATTAGGGCAAGCTTTCTTGGGATCTTTAATTGGCCTCCGAGGATGAAAACTTTGGTTCTAGTTGGAAAATATGAAATGGACTTCACGGATTCAAGATCTACTTTACAATTCATTAAGTCTGAATGGCAGGTCTAGAGAACCCCTTTGGTAACAAAGTGTGGAAGGACTGGAAGTACATTTCCTATGTTTTATCTTTTACTCGGAGGTGGATGAGTTGTCCCTTTTTATTACTACGTTTTCTTAAATTATAATAGAAGGAAATATGAACTAAACATACTTTATTAATATTTTAGTCAATTGGAAGACAGTAAATGAAGATACTCTTCATTGCCCTGGATTCTTCAAACTGTTTTTAAAATGAAAGCAGCTGTATTCATAATTCATTTCATATTTGTAATACGTGGGAGATATTAGCTGGGTAAGAATTTGCCACCTAAAATATAGCACTGATTGAAACCCCAGCTCCACCACACATCACCTGCAAAACTCTCCTAAGATGAAGTACTGTTATTAGATTATATGAGATTGATAATCATATGCATTTCAAGAAAGTCTGAGGATTAAATTTGGAATGTTTAGAAAGCATTGCGTCCTTTACAAAAGTAAACACCGAATGTTTCTTATCTTCCTTTCCATATTCTTACCCTTATACTTGTTAATCTATACATAATTTCCTCAAAAATTTTGTAAACTAAGTGCTTTCCTTCTGATATGAGTCAATTGGGCCATCAAAATCCCAACTGGCTTGTCAGTGGTATGTAGCGATGGTGTCCATCTCAATGACTAGATGGCTAGGATGAGTTTTAGTTTTAGTTATTACTGTAGATATTTTAATTTTTAACAATAACACTAGATACAGTGCTGTTGCAAACTTCAGCCATTACAATTCACCACAAAATGCTTCCTTCGGCCCACTCGTTATATACACTGAGTCTTTGGCTCAAAATATTTTTGTTAAATAGCTCTAGAAGACTAAGTCCAGCTTATCTTTCAGTATCACATCAAATTTTCCTTTTCTGTGATGCCTTCTCTGCTCATCTCATCTATAGGGTCTCTCTCTCATTTCATTTTTTCATTCTCTTTCTCATCTCATTTTTCATGTTTAACTTTATATGTCTTCTAACTTTAAGTTTTAGTTTCTCATTGGTATAAGAAACTACCATAACCATTGATGGCTTAAAACAACACTAACTTGACATCTTTCACTTATACTTCTATGGGTTAGACCCCTGACGCAGGTCTCAAATTAAGATGCAACCAGAGCCACCTTCTTTTCTGATATTATAGAAGAGAATCTAACCCCTTGCCTTTCTGTTTTTAAAGGCTTCCCATATTGCTTGGCTCATGTCCCTGTCTCCCGTCTTCAAAGCCAGCAACAGTGGGTTCTTCTCAGGGAACACTACACTGACCTCTTCTACCCTCTCCATTACATATAAGAATCCTTGTAATCACACTGAGCCATTCCAGATAACCCAGGATAAGGTCCCTCTTTTAAGGTGAGTTGATTATCAACCTTAATTCTATCTGCAACTTTAAAACCCTTCACTGCGTTACATAACATCTTTGTATCTTCTAGGAGTTGAGATTTGGACATCTTTGGAAGGTCCCTATTCTATGTGCCACAGTAGGGGAAAGAAGAGATATATGCGATCATCATGGAATTCACAAATTATAGGAAGAGAGGGAAACCTAGATAAAGAACGTGAATGATAACCATTTTAATGATAATAAGCACTGGTCTAAGATGAGAAAGAAACTAGAGAAATTGTTAGAATTTGAAATGGAAGGATCTAGATAGATAGTCATCCGAGTACCACTAAAGAGATGAGACACAGGCAGGAGACTGGCACTCATGGGAATGTCAGACAAAGCTAGGAAAGGGGAATGAAGTACAGTTTTACAGGCAGTAGAAACTACAACAGAAAATTTGAAAAGCAAAGGGAAAGGTTCACAGATTCATGGACCAGTCCATGGAATCAGAGTATAGTGGGCTTTGGGGAAAGTGGAAGATGTTGATCCTGGAGAGATGACCAGGACCACATCTCCTCTTGATAAGGACTTAAGTTTTATTGGAAACTCAATGGGGAGTTGGGAACAGATTTAGAAGAAAGAGTTGTGATCTGATTTCTATTTTTAATTTTTTTTCTTTTGTGAAGAGTAGTGTCTTACTCTGTTTGGGCTGCTATAATTAAATACTATAAACTGGGCAATTTATAACCAACAGAAATTGATTTTGCACAATTCTGTGAGGCTGGGACATCCAAGATCAAGGAAGCAGCAGATTCAATGTCTGGTTAAGTGCCTACTTTTTCATAGACGGCAGCTTCTCATAGGGTCCTCATATGAGAAAGGCAACCAAGTTTCCAGGGGGCTCCTTTCGTAAGGGCACATTCATGGGTGCTGTGCCACAATGCTTAGTTATTTCCTGCAACATCCCATTTGCTGATATCTTCACCTTGGAGGCTGGCATTTTAACCACGAATTTGGAAAGACACGAATGTTCAGATAATGGCAACTAACATGGAAAGAACCAAGAACACAAGTATTGAGACTATAAATGCATCTATAAAAGTCAATCCATTAATGTCTAAATTGTTATTTTTAAGTAGAAAATATCAATTATTTTCAAAGGTGTGAAGAAATGAATTCCCATATGTTGTTGGTGGGGATGAAAATGGGTACAACTGAACACTGCTGATAGAAAACTGCTTAGAAAAATCTATAATTTAGTATTTGCATGCCTTATGACCAAACCTCATATTCATAGATATAAATGAAACATTCTTAACTGATGTAAGTACATATACTCACCTAAAGACATGTTCTAGAACCATTCTATCCAATATGGAAGCCACTAGCAAACATGCCCACTTAGAAACAATTAAAATTAGTTAAAATTAAATGTTTATTTCCTGATTCACACTAGCTGTAGTTCAAGAGTTAATATCCACATGTGACTAGTTGCTATGATATTTGGCAGCACACATTAGAGCATTTCTAACACTGTAGAAGTTCTGTTGCACTATGCTATTCTAGAACATTCATAGTGGCATTGCTAATAATGGACAAAAGTTGAAAACTACCTAAATGTCTTATCCATAAACATATTCAACATATTGAACAGATTCACTCTATGGATACTATGCAATAATGAGAATGAATAATCTGTGTCTACATAAAACTGAGTGCATCTAACAAACAATATATTTGAATGAAACACATCAGACATGAAAGAGTACTGATGGTTCTCATTTTCAAAAAGTATGAAACAGGTAAAACTCATCTATTACATTAAAAGTGGTAGGTCGGGGGTTATGACTCAAAAAGAGCTTGAGGAGGTAATTTGGGAGGTGTTGGTTACATGAATATGTTTAGTTTGTAAACATTTATTGAGCTATATATCTATATTATGCATATACATACATACGTAGGGTGTACTAAAATATATTTTTTAAATTAAGCTACAATGCAGCTTTTAAATGTAAATTTAAAATATTCAATCTCTTCATTTAATTTCCTAACTGAATAAAATGGATTCCTCCATGTACCACACTTGGCTAAGCTATCCTTTCCAGTTTTCTCAAATAGGGCATGCAGTGTACCCACAAAACACTGGCACAGTTTAGAGTATTTTTTACTATCAACCCAACACCCTCCACCAGAGCATATTTCTCCAATGTAATATGGCAGCCATGACACCATCATATGTAGACCCGGAGAGTGATATTAATGAAGGTCTGTGAAGGTTGCACAATCTGCCCAATGTCACATAGCAAATCAGTAATGGGAAATCAAATCAAATCCATATCTTTTCCATGCGCTCCCTTTAGTATATTGCTTTACCTTTCTACTTTGGATGGTTGGCCCCCAAGCCAATAATTTATGGCATAAATTGTCATTGGATACATTGAAAAATGTAGACACATCAAGTAGAGAGTGGAGTGTTGGAGAGAAACTCAATCTAAAGCCAAAATTAATCGAAGTGTCTAAGAATCTGACATTGCTAGAAGAAACATTACTGTGACTCTCAATTTATTCCACCAAGAAAGTGCAGCGTAATATGTTTTAATGCACTTTCTGTAGGTCTGCAGTGCAAGTTTGATTTGTTTTTCCCAGAAGCAATTTACTTTTAAATTTCAAAGCCTCAGACGTCATTGAAGAATGTTTTGGACTACTTAATCATGGCAACAGGGATTAAACTGGGAGACTGGCACAAATAGTCCATTTAAAATTAGGCAGTCACTGGTCTGAAGGAAAGGAGGAATAAAACTCTCAAACACTTGCAGTCACACACTCAGACTCAGGAAGTGGCAAATGGCATATAATGACCTGAAGAATAAAGGGTGTATGAGAAGTGTGAAAAAGAAAGGAACACTGTCTAGCCTGACACAGAAATATGTAGGACAGCTTTAAACCTGGTGTCGCAGGGTTATCACCCTGTGCAGTTTGCAAAATGCAAGTTATATAAATGAAAAATGAATACTGCATATCTGAGTTGGAAGTAATGACCCAATGAATGAATGTGTGGCGGGGGAATAATGTTCCCTAGGAGTCGAGTGATTTAGTTGAGTGTTGAGAAAAAGAGTCAAACATATTCTATTTCTGATCACTTGTTCAGCAGGTTTCTTCTAATAACAAGAAGAATGGAGACACATGATATTAGAATCTAGTGTGCCAAAAGCAACCAGAGAGAACCAAGGACAAGAGTTTAATGATAACTACAAACATCGCTTCTTCGGCTGCTCTGATGCCAAAACCTCAGAATGAGGCGAGCCTACTTTTCAGTTTTTCACATCTAGGTACTGAGGGACTGATATCCCAATTTGTGTTGAGGTCATGTCATCAACTCTGGTTTCTTTGCAATATCTCTGTAGGTAGACCATTTCTAGGTGTAAAAGGAAACCTGATATGCAGCTTGAAAGAATCAGCAGGCCTGGGAGCTCACATAAGATAGAGGTCATGATTATGAATTAAAGAATGCAAAGTGCTAGAACAAATAAAAGTAAAGAAAGTTGTAGAAAAGAAATCAGGAAACTCTTCAAAACCTAAGTAAAACATTAGACAAATGAGAGAGAAATAAAATTGGTCCTAGCTGCTTGAACTCTGTGAAAACTTAACTCTAAAAATCATAAGTGACTATGTATACATACTTGGCTATTTGGATAATGGATTCCATTAGAGCAGAAAAAGAATCATGGAATATATAAGCTTGTATTTTACATTTTTACTCCTATAAAAAGTCAGTTTGCTCCAATCATAAAATGTTACTGTTCTAGGAACTGATATCCCTACAAGAAGGTTGAGGAATCTGGTATCAACAGCAGCCCCTAGGGAAGAAAATTAATACTATAGAGAATTATTGATTCCCCTTTTGTACTCTTGAAATTTTGTAGGACGATATGCCATAATAGTTAAGAAATTGACACATTTCACCATCTGTCCAATAGAGTTTATCTTCATTATAAGGAAAGTATTTTAAATGACAGAATCTTGAAGACTACAACCTAATAGGTAACAGAAAAAAATCTTAAGGCAACAAAGGGATAATCATATTCTGAGTTTATAAATAGCTAAATCTGACTAAAATGAATGTTATGCTTTGCACTTAGCTAGTTTGAACCCAAGAGGAAAACCAAAATTACACTTTAGAAATACAAAATGCAAAAGAAAAAAATACAAAATAGCACTTGGTTCAACTACTGGAAAAATTAATAAGGAATTTATCAAATGCCTTTTGCAGAAAAGCCATGTGTTTTACAACCAGAAAGGATTTAAACTGCCACTGTTAAAAAACAAATTCCTTGTGTTCTCACAAGTTGTCAATTAAATAAATAGAACACGATGTTTAAATTCAATATTTCCTTTTACTGTTTAATGCAAGAATGGTAGAAATTAAGAAACTTTAACCCTTTCAATTGTCAAGATTTACTAAAACAATCGATCTTCTCTGCCCATAATTTTCATCTAACTAGAAAAATATCTTTTGAGCTGCTAACTTAGGTAAAGACTCTGATACGTACTCTGTAAGTGTGTTACCAAACAGAATCTTTTGCAAATGAGCACAGGGTACAAGGTGAAGAATAGCCATTACAGCATTGCTGATAACAGTGAAAAATAGAAAACAAAATCAATGCCCATCATTACAAGATTAAATAAACAACTTCGCATAACATGTTGAATAAAAGTACTAAGTGCACAAATGCCAATCAGTTTAAAAATCAAAACCATGATATTCAGTGTATAAAAATTGCTAAAATATACTTTGATGCTATTCAAAAAATTTAAAAACATACTAGCCAATGGCATTTTCAGGTAAATAGATAGCATTGGAGAAGATAATGCTAAGTAAAGAAGCCAGCTAATCCTCCCCCCACCAAAAAAAATACCAAATATTTTCTCTGATATAAGGAGGTTGATTCTTAGTGGGATTGAGAGGGAGAGCATGGAAGGAATAGATGAATTCTAGATAGGGAAGAGGGGTGGGAGGGAAAGGGAGGGGGCAGGGGATTAGCAAGGATGGTGGAATGTGATGGACATCATTATCCAAAGTACATGTATGAAGACTTGAATTGGGTGTCAACATATTTTATATACAGAGATACAAAAATTGTGGTATATATGTGTTTTAAGAATGGTAATGCAAAAAAAAAAGAATAGTGTTACCTTAGATTAGGTAGAGGGAAGTGGAAGGAGGGGAAGGCAGGGGATGTGGGGATAAGGAAGTAGAATGAAACAGACATTATTACTTTATGTATGTATGTGACTGTATGACCAATGTGATTCTACAATATGTATAGTCAGAAAAATGAGAAATTATATCCCATCTATGTATGATATATCAAAGTATATAAGTGCATTCTACTGTCGTGTTTAACTAATTAAAACAAACTAAAAAATTTAAAAAAAAAAGAGTTGGCTAACTATTCTCCTGGGCCAAACCTGCCTGATGCCTATTTATGTAAATAAAGTTTTATTGGAACACAGCCACCTCCATCCCTGAATATCTTGTTTATTGCTGCCTTTGAACTGTAAGGGATTTGAGCAGCTGCCAGAGAGAATTTATGATCCACAAAGCCTAAAACATTTACTATCTGGCCCTTCAAGTTAAGCTTGCTGACTTCTATAATACATGACCAAGAATATGTGGAAATGGAAAACAACCTGCAAGGGCAGGAAACACACTGCTTTGGGAGAGTGTTTGGCTACCCTGGGAGAGAGACAGAGGGCCCTGGAATGTTTCATGTTTGACTTGACAACACCACACTAGGAACACGGTACAAATCATTGGTGTGTGTGTGTGTGTGTGTGTGTGTGTGTGTGTGTGTGTATTAATCTTGTGGGGTACCAGTGGAACAAGCTTCTTTCTTTTTATTTTACTAAAATTTCCTGCAGTTAGGAATTTACTCTATCAGAGATGTTTGCAACAATTTTTGATTTGCTACTACTTTGCCTTCCTGTTAAGTTGGGCTTTGATAGTGTAATTCAACAGCCACTACTTTTGAGAAAGGCAAAGGTTACTACCATAGAGATAACACCTTTTTTTCTGAATTGCTTGAATTCGATAAAACTGATTTTTCTTTTAACATTAAGCCAAACGAAAGTTCCTATTATGTATTTTCAGGGAATGTCAAATAAATAGAAGGCAAATTGATTATTATTTTCCAACACAAATTTAGATGACTGTAGAAATTAACCAATATTGATGGTATGTTTGGTTGATGGCAGCATAATAAATGGTCTTTTGTTTTATCCCAAGTCTATGGAGAAAATGAATATTGCATACTAAGTTGAATATAATCACACTTTCTAAAGCATCTATGTTTATAGATGATCATCATCAACAATAATACTTTTTTATAAAGGAATTGTTAATTTCAAATGCAAGCCCAAGTTATTGAAAAATTCTATCAATAGGGTTCAAGCATTATCAAAGATTAACTAAGAAAATTTACAAAAAATATTAAAAGGGAACTCAGGAAAAGGTATAAGTGGGAAAAACATGAAAAAACATACAATATCACAGTTTTGACAAAATTGGACTTGGAATATATTTTACCCACTAAACAAGAAAATATTTTGAAAAAGTAATTGAAGAAAGAATAAGAAATTGTTTCTGGCAGATAAAATTGATACAACTTCTCTGGGAGGTATTATAACAATTACTGATTAAAGTTGAGACTTTCAAAGAAAAATAGGACTTGAATATTAAACAAGTTAGTTGTTCTTAAATAGCACAAAACTAATTTGATATCAACTAATTCTCTCTCTCATTTTAACTATATGCACTTATGTATAGGTAATCATAAATCAGAATGTTGATGAAAATTGAGCCTGGTATTCAGGACAAGTTTCCATAAACATATACAACTTAACATAGAGTATGTGAGATAGCAGGTGTGCAATAAATTTTCAATAAATGGTTGAATGGATGAATGGATATATTGGTGGTTCAATAATACATTGATTCTAGGAGCAATATAAAAGTAGACCTTTTGAGTCTATGATGACTCTTTCTATTTCTTTTAAATATTCTATTTCTTTTCAAAAGTTATTTCAAATAGTTCATTCTCTTTCTACATCAGCTCACATAGACATAGATCCCGCTAGGAATATAATGTTCCAAATGAAAGATGACATTGTACTAATAAACCTACTTTTCTATATTAAACATGCTGACCAAAGGCATTTCTTATTTCTGATGTTTGCTTTCCTAAATGTGGGCTGACTTCTACTTTCAGGTTCAATCAGCAGTAATGAAAATTTAAGAGAACACACAATTATTAAATTCAATTTGTTTCTTTCAAAATGTGCCTTTTAAAGATGTAACTAATGAGAGTTACTTGGTATCTATCTATGGTTTCTATTTAGGTGTGGATTGATACCAAAAATACCTTAGGCATTCTGTGCCAATTATTATGCTCACAAAAGGGTATAGAAAAGGCTATTTTTTAAAAAAATGACATTTTGGGCCAAAATTAAAAGAACTGCACTGTTATTCATAATAATATCTTTGTATTAAATTGTTTCCAAGCACTGGAAGAACCTTTGATTTCTAGGCTTGGCTGTATTGCACTTCAACAAAGCAAATAACAATCAAAGGAATGCTTAGAGGTTGTGCCAATTAATAAAAAATGTTGGTTTTATATCCAAATGATAATTGCAGTAGAGGTTTGCTGAAATGTTCACCAACATCTGTATTCTCTTTCTCTTGGGCATATAACCAGATTACAGTTTCCCAGCTCTCCTGAATTTAAGAGATTGGGTCACATGATGGAGTTCTGTTCAGTGAAATGTGTGTGGGAGAGTGTACATGACCAGTGGACTCCACCAATAAGGCAACCCTGTGTACTTTCTTCCCTTTCCTGCTAACTGGGAATGAAAGGGTCTATCAGAGGATAGGGAGGCCCTTGGAATGATCAAGAAGAGGTCTACATTCTTGCATGTGGGCGTAGCTTAGAATTCACAATTCCTATACTACCACCAAAGTGGACTTTGGCATGACTAAAAAATTTTACTGAATTAATTCATACAGCTAGTAATAGCTACAATAAAAACTAATACATTATCCAATTAATCCTCATAACACTGTTTTTAACTCTATTATTAAAAAGAGCAAACTGAGATTCAGAGAGATTACAATAAATGCCTTTGACTTCAAACAACATACTGACTACAATTTTAATATGCTGTTTAACAATATACTGTAACAATATATTATAATGTTTTATATTTTCCTAAGGAGAAAGTGGATGCTTAGAGAAATAAAAATGAGAAACAACTATGGTTTTAAGTGTTTAAAGTTGTAAAAGAGGAAACAATTGCAAAGGGCAGGTAGAGTGGGCAATGGCTAAAGGTTTGGGGTATTGGGGAAAAGAGTGCAAATAGGGAATTTAGGGACCTGGGAATTATATGACCTCAGTTGATATTTATTACTGTGTCCAAAGGAAAATGACAATGAAATCTGCCCTTAGCTTGCGCTGCAGGCAGAGATGCCACACCTGACCCCTTAGAACTGTGCCTGGGTGATGGAGGATGGATGGAGTGAGCTCATGCTCCATCAGTTCTTCCTGGATGATCTTCTTTGCCATTCTAGGAGTAGTTGTTCGATTGCTGCTCAGGTTGCCTTTTGCTGGACATCAGTTCTCACCAAATGATCCATGCAACACTTCAAAATCTCTTAAAAAACAACACTCTCTTACTATTACTTGGCTGGAAGAAGTGGTGAATCAAGGATAAAGAGCTTTTAGAGTGCTGAGCAACAGCTCACCAAACTCTCACATGCAACCAACCTCAAGAAACTCTGGTTCATTCTATAAGCATCAAAGCTAAAGGATTTGCGGTGTGGGGGGGGGGTTGGGGGGAGAGATTTCTTCTTATAGAAAAGCCCTGAAATTTCCACCTTTAAAATAAGGAACATTCCCAAATGAATGATTGTAGGAGTAATTTTTTTTTTGTAAATTAAAGGGATAAATCAGCACATGACCTATTTGCATGTTTAATGAACTTGCCCTATCACCTTTCAATTACTGTAACCAAGATATCAAACTATATGACTATATATATATGCAAAAGTGTTCTTTGAAGTATT
This sequence comes from Urocitellus parryii, assembly GCF_045843805.1. Lineage (NCBI taxonomy): Eukaryota > Metazoa > Chordata > Mammalia > Rodentia > Sciuridae > Urocitellus > Urocitellus parryii. The sequence goes on along the minus strand of NC_135533.1, from coordinate 187,362,686 downwards.
GTTTCCTCTTTCTAGAGTTGATCCATGGTTTAAACATACATGTAAAGAACTTAAATAGTAAGGGAAAGGTATTTAAAAATAAATTATTGTTTTCATTAGAGCAAAAATAGACAAATGGTTAAGTAAATTATATGAATAACACTACAGAATCACTTAAAAGAATGAGTTGGATCTAATGCTGCCATTTCAAAATGTATGTTACATATTGTCAAACAAAAATTTCCAAAAAAATCTATTTCTATTTATGATTCAAATCCCTATAGTCTTACATTTGACATGGACAATTCTTTGGATTTACATATTTCACTATATATACTTCTGAATATTTTAATTTCTTACAGTGAGAATTATACAAGAATTAAAATATATATACTTTAAAAATTCTTGTATTATTATTTCCAAGGTCCTAAGGTCCTTTTGCTTTAATTTTCAAGTGGCAATCAGGCAGAACTTCGATCCAAAAATCACTAGGATTTTTGAAGAAAACACAGATTCTGAGACTTTACCTTCTACAAGAAGGAGTGGATAACACAGGTGTGTTAAATATCAAACTTCCTAAATTATCATTATTTTCCTAGCTTTTACAGTTCATTCAAAAATGCCATATAAAAGATGGAAAATGAGATACCAATTTTGAATATTTGTGTAGTACATCATGGTTTTTGCAGGACCAATATTTTCTAAAAAGACATACTAATTCAGGTCTCTTTGGGATTATAATGCCAAGAATCTTTCAGAAATATTATTTTTTAACATGAACAAAGATTTCTAGAGTTGGTTGTAAAATATTTACTACATGATGAACTAGTAATGTATCATGACCCATAAAATGTTCAAAATGATGACTTTGAGAAATTTATCTGAAGGAAATACCTGGGGACCAATAAAAAAGAATAGCCACAACTAGGCTTATTGCAGCATTATCCATAATATTGAAAACAGGAAATACCACTCATGTCTAATGAGAGGGGATTAGTTAATTTTCATGGCAAATGAAACCATTACAAAGAATATTTTTATGTAAAGGTATTCATGACTATTACAAGAGCAACTAAAACAATATATGTTATAAAACCATTTATATAATGAATATGTGTATACATACATTCATCCAAGATACATACATGCACACACACATGATTGGTAGTTATGACAAATTGGTAATTATGGGAAATTATGACACAGGGACTAATGAAAAAGTGTGTCCCACCATTCGTTTATTATTTATTTACTTATTAATGTAGTGTAATACTGGGGATGGAACTCAGGGTTTTATCACTAAGCTATGACCCCAGTCCTTTTTATTTTCTGAGATAGGGATTCACTAAGATAGTGAGGCTGGCCATGAACCTGCTATCCTCCTGCCTCAGCCTCCCAAGTAACTGGGATTATAGGCATGCAATCCCATGTCCATGCACAATTCCTTTTGACTTATGGTGGGATGATAATAATCTCATATCATCAGAACAAGGCACAAGCAAATACAGGCTTTAGGTTCTCCTAGTCACTCTCAGAAGAAAGAAAATCCCTCTCTCACTTATGATAATAGAAACATTTTAATATCTTTAAATACAGATTCCAGGTAATAGTCAAATTCTTGAACTTAACCTACATTTGCATAGGCCTCTACCCCAAATATTAGATGGGCGAGTTGGATCCCAGGACACTAGCAGTTGTTCATTGTTACCATACTCTTTAAATTTTGGATGACTGGAGAGAGAGTGTTGTCTCAGTTGGGTTTGACTTTCTCAAGTAGAAGTCAAGCACCAATACTCAGGTCTTCCCACATCAAATGCACATTTTCAAGTTCTTAATGAGGGTCTCTGTAAAACTCCCCTCTTTAAGCCTTAGATAAGGAAATAGGACTCTGTACTTTAAGACTGGAGTAGAAGTTATGAGAGGGTAAAGTGCCACAGCAGGGTGATATACATGTATACATGTATTTGTGTGTTTGAAATGCCTTCCAGAAAGAATCTTGTCAGATGCAAAATAGCTCCAAGACAGATGGGAAAGTTCAAGCATTCACATAAAATGAAATAAATCCCAATGATAAAGTATCTTAAGGCTACCTGGAGAACATAAAGGGATCCCAGATTAAGTTTAATTTTAAAGTTAGGAATAAAATAATTATAACTGGAGATGTGGAAAAGGTGAGCACTAAAGGGATCACCTCTCTAATTAAACATTACTCATCTTGTCTTTTCTTACCTACCTAGATCACCTTTCCAACTTGCTATGTGTTTAAGGAAACACTGTGTTAATTATAATCAAGATGAAAATTCTCACTTTGATTAACGAAACGTATACATTATAATCCAGTGATTATGCTCTTTCTTTATATCTCTAACTATAATGGCCTACTTGACTCTGATAAAGAATCTGAGAATGATGCTTCCCTGAGAAAATAAAGACAAAATTGCAAATATACCAAGCAAATATTATAATAAAATGAAATAAAACAGAATTTGAAAATATCTAACCAGTGGAGGAAAAAGCTAAGATGGGGTAGTGGTGGTGACAGAATTTATATTTTTAACAGATATTACTGAATGCACTTTATTTTTCTCTCCAAAATTGCTGAGATGAAGGTTATTTTCTTCATTTTTTAGAAAGCATTGAAGATTAACACTGCTATCTTCATAGGAAATCAGTCCATTGTGTTAATTATCACAATAATCAACTCTTTTTTCTTAAATAGAGAGAGAATTTTTTAATATTTATTTTTAGTTTTGGGTGGACCCAACATTGTTATGTGGTGCTGAGGATCGAACCCAGCAACCCACGCGTACCAGGCGAGCTTGCTACCACTTGAGCCACATCCCCAGCCTAACAGTAATCAACTCTTAAATGGGATTGTCCAGAAAGTGGGTAGTCTCCCCAATACCCAAAATATCTGCAGGACAATAGGAACAGCCTGGAAAGAACAGTAGATGTAAACTGTGAAATAAGCTACTTGTCTTCTATTAAAACAAACCAAGAAACAAGAAGCCAAACTTTGATCAATAAAATGTAGGTTTAACTTTTAACTTTAATAGTGAAAATTGGCATATGTGGGAAGAGTTGACATAGTCCAGACCCTTATTAGTAAGAAGTCAACAACTTATTGTCCCATTCTAGAATAAAAAGTTGCACACACATGTGCTTTTACTAATTTTAAGCTAGTATCATATGTACATACATATGTCCATGTGGATAAAAGAAGCAAATGTAACAGCTTGGAATTTTAATGTTTTTTTTTTCCCACTGTGCATAATCCTTTTCTTGAAAACAACTAACATTTCAAATCATTTTCATGTACTTGGAGTTCTTATTGCTGATACAATAAGTATTATCGTATTACTGATACAATAATATTAACTGACGCATAATTCACATTTTACCTCATTTCCATGTAGCTGGAGTTATTATGGATAAAATAGGAATAAAATTCCCTACTGCCAAAGAATTAAATCTATTATTTGTAAAAAGGATTTAAGTATACATAATCTTTAATACTTTCCCCAAAATGCACATTTAATATTGTTTTGCCTACTCATTAAACACTGATCCTCTGTCCATTTCCCTTTTGGGGGAAATAAAAGAAAAATTAGTGTATACAAATGAAAATTTAAATACTTTTGTTTAAAAGGATAAATCAGAAGGCTGTTAGACTGATAAACTATAGTGCCTTGGGCTCCTACATAAGCAAAAGGAGACCCACTTCAATGCACATAGGAAAAAGAAACTGAAGCTTAAATAATCAGAAAACACCAACTAACCTGTAACTGGGGATTTATGGTTTTAAACAATCAATTTTTTTCTTATTTCTTTTAACAATTTACAAAAGTTCAGGGGGTTCAGGGTGTGAAAGCCCCTAAATGGCTTTCTGGCATTTGAGAAAACAGCAGAGCAAGAATGCCTCTCTGGTCTTACCCTTTCTCCCCTGGAGCAGGATAAAGACCCTCCAAGAGAGGCACCCTCCCTTTACCCAAAGGAAAGAAACTTCCTCTTCTCCTAAGACAGGGACAGGAGAAGATTCTTAACAAATGGACTTGCTGAATTCCCACAGTTTATTACATCAGAGCACAACCTCTGTCTTACAGTAAAACGTTCCATAAAAATATGCTCTTTCTTGGTTTTATCCATTTTCATTTCTGAAGGTTCCTGTGTCACATAAAACTTAAATAGATGTATATTTTCATCTGTCCTTGTCAATCTATCCTTTGTGATAGATGTCTCAGCCATGAACCTAGCACTGGGTACAGAAAGAAATCTTTTCTCCTGTGCAAAGTCCTTCCCTTGCACGTTTGTGGAGCTTCAGCCTCATGTAGGGCTGTGTTGCCTGATTCAAGAATTGCTGGATGTTCAAATAAACACCAATATTTCAATGTGTCAAAAGTTTATCTTTAATACTTTTGATACATTGACATCACAATCATCTGTAGACTTAAGGAGGAAAAAAGTACATTAAAAAGTTGTACCTTATAATCCCCATGATCCAAAAATATTATAACAAATGAATTTCATAAATTGCTAAAAGAAAATTTTAGGTAAATTCCACATTTGTTTCTTTGCTGTCTCAATAATTGGTTAAAAATATAATTCCATTCAATTTTTAAGGTCTGAGACAGTGATATAGAATTCTTTTTTGACTCTTAAGTTTTATTTTATCTTCTCCACTGTCAGGAAATAAAATTAAACTAGTACTAACACAATCTTTGGATCATTCTTATTATTAAAGATAAGGAGAATCCAGGTACTTTTCCACCACTGCAACAAATGACATTCAGGATCAATGTTTTCTCATGGATCATTTTTTCCCCCTAATGTCTTTAAATAAACAGTATTCAGCAGGAGTCCTTAAAATACTCTCAAAAATAGTCTCAATTTTATTAAGACATCAGGATTGCTATTCTCATTATCATGCTTTTGAAATCGTGTTATCCTGTGTATGGGTCCTACCCATTTGTGAGGGTTTTCTTGTTGTATTATCCTTTTTTATAATTTTCAGAATTACTGAGCAGGTCTAAGTGATAACCAAGCAGGCAACAGGATGAGCCACCCTGTGATGTCTCATTATAAAAGGTGAAGGTCAACCAGATGTTAAATTATTTAACCCATTTTTATGACAATGTTTCATTATGGGTACTTTACTGAGTATCTGAGCAGAAAATCTACATGTATTGCATGACATTCCTCCCTGCAGAGGGGAAATAACCACGTTAAGCCCACACCTCAGGATTATATCCTTATTTTACCACTCTGTGTCTCAAATTGCAAAATCCTTTAGCATTTTCCTTTTCATTTGTCACTTGGCTGGAGAAGGCAAAATATTTCCTGGAGCACATTCTATTGCTGGGTTGACAATATCAATTCTGCATTCGATATATTAGCAGAAAAAAAGAGAGAAGAAACCAAGTTGGGCATAAATAATTAAATTTGCAAAAGGTCAGTGAGCAAATAGCAGGAAAGAGAAAGCTGAGAAAGTTATGAGGCTTTGATGCTCAGCTAGAAATGCATTAAAATATGAATATTATCTGCTGACATTGCTAACAAAGGGAATAAACAGCAGAAATGGCCCCAAGTAATGCGACTTCCTGAAGCATGGTGATAACCAAGTGGTGACCTATTACTTGTGTTTTAAATGAATGATAAGGGTTAAATGCCATAAGCCAGTGATTCTGAGGATTTGCAGTAAAACTGGTATTGGAAAAACCAATCCACCCAGACAATGTGGTAAGTGGCTTATTACAAAGCTGATTCAAATACTGGTAATTTGGAAAAATGGCATTTGATTTTCTATAGGCAGAACCAATTTTACTTAGCAATGGTGGGTATGGGGAAGCACCCAGAAATGTGGGATTCAGCTGTAGGATAAAGAAAAAAAAAATAGAACTAAGCATAGGAAGATTCTAGTTTTCCCTTTTCCACACAAATGAAATAGTTAGATATTATAAACACACAAGCCTACACCTAGAAATAGTGTGTTGGTTTTGCAAAAGGATCAAACTGCTTCTAGTGATCTATACCTGCTTGTTCCATGTTATTACATGCTATAGAACATCTGTCCATGTCATCACATTGTCATCTCATTCTTTTTGTTAATGTGTATGTAATATTTCATAGGACATTACAAAGTTTTAAAGATCATTTTATAATTAACAGACATTTGAGTTATAAAGCCAGATTTTTATTTTACCAAAATGCTGCAGTGAAAATATTTGTCCAACCATCTGTATGCATGGATCCTAGTCTTTCTATGGGACAGAATCCTGCATATAGGATTTTGGGTCAATAGTTATGCATATTTTAAATTTTAATACACAGAGAAAAATCACCCTCTGATATGATTCTGTGTCTTGGTAGGGATCCTACAAAATATTTTATTTTATTTATTAATGTATTACAGCTCCTGTCTATTCTGAAAAGGATTTGGGAAAGCTTAGGAGTTATATTTATGCAGAGTAGGAAAAACAAAAGAACAGAAAACCCAGTGGCTTTGATAATGAGGCAGTGACATTTTGGTCATGTACCAACATGAAAAGCAATCTTGATGCTGACAGTTTCATGTTCTTATTATTTTATTACCAATGCTTGCAACCCTGTCCTGTTGGGGAAGCAAGAGATGCCATTTCTATTTTCGGCTTCTAAAGATTTTCTTATTTAATTGTCCATTTGTAAATTAAAGTATATATTTTCACAGACACCCCATTTACAGATTTATACTGCCCATAGCCAAAGTGGATAGATTTTGATATTTGGAGGCAAACATAGTACGAATCTTCTGGACTCAGACATACATAAATGGGGGGAGGGGAGATTCACTCAAACTGTATTGCAAAAGAATTCAAATTATTTTTGAAAAAAAAAAGCTACTGCAAATAGTTAATTTGTGAAAGGCAATAGATTTAAGAAGCATATCTTCTTGATCAATATTCAGGACTTCACCTAGAATAATAAAAAGTTGTTTTTCATGATGTACTTGAAAAAAGTAAGAGAGAATCCACCATGATCCAGAAATTTGACACTGTCTTGTAATAATTATTGATGAACCATCATATACTGGGATGAAATCTATGAACAGACTTGGTGAAGAGACTAAAGCAATCATTATATCCCTAGTTTTTCTTGATCCATAAAATTTCACATTTTATTTGTGGACTTTGTTAAGTTTTTGTGAGACTTACTGATGCAGGTTTAATTTTTTTTTTTGTTAGATTCCTTCTCTATCCATTAAAACTCTGCCCATATATAAATGGTCAATAGGAAGTGCAAAATTATCCCAAATTTGCAGCACAAATCTTCTGGAAAACATAGTAATATTCTAATACACACTTCTCTGTGCAACTTTTAGATTATCTGTTAAAACAACTACCTACATCTACATTTTCTCTCATTGGTTTAAATTATCAAGAATTTAATAACTCAGTGAATGAAGCATTTTGTCAGCTAACTGACTTGAAAGACTTTCACAGTGACATGGCAATATCCAAATGACAGGAAATAAACAAGTGATTCAAAGGAATTCTGTAGTTTTGCAATATCTGTATTATTTCTTTGCCTGGGTTCTTTTCTGAGGCTTTGGGTCTGTGGGTTATCATCAATTCTCTGAGAAACCTAGCGTATATATAAGTTTTTTTTTTAAATCTGTTCTATCTTGGAATGAAAAATAACAAGCTATTTAATCCATTTTTACTTTTTATACACTTTTAAAAAAAGTTCTGAAAAAAAAAGATATTAGAAGGCAGTTAAGTAGAGGGAGAGAATTTGTGGCCAACCCTGGATATCCCTGAGAAAACAATAATCTCTTTACACTTGTCCATTTTGAAAATATGAAATTCAAACACTTAGTCATAGGATAGAAAATAGATAAACAGCATTTAACATAACTGTTAATAGTTTCTGAAAAGAGAATTACAATGATTCAGTCCTCAGAAATCCAGCACAATTCCACCCCGATCCCACACATATTAGTCCTTGCCTAGGAATTATAATAAACTGTCATAAGGTATATTATGAAGTACAACATTTAAAGCATCTGTCATCTTCATTCATATGTTAGAAAAAATATTTCAAACTTAAACTAAATAAACTGGCTTTTTGACAAGAAAGAAATCAAGAAATGGAGACTTCACAAGGAAAAATGACTGATCTCGAGTCTTAGAAATAAACAGTAAGATATGGCAGCATTTTTTAAAAATCCAAATCTCTGAGTGTTAGAAGTATAGGCTATTTATCAAAAATCAGAGTTTACTATTTCTTAAGAGTAATAACAGAGTAGAATCCCAATGATTGGCACAAAGTGCACATAATTTTGCAGTGACCAACTTAAAAAACATATAGGCTTTTCTTGTGCCATTTACAAAGCTTTGGGTTGCCTTTCAATTACTTGGCATATAATAAAAATATTAAAGTAAACAGAATGTACATCCATATATTCTACAATTATGCATTATTTTGTGATTCTGTTTTTATGCTAATCAGATTTCCATGTACTATAACAAAACACTTGAGATAATCGACTTAAAGGAGGAGAGTTCTATTTTATTTCACAGTTTTGGATATTTCAGTTCATGGTCAGTTGACAGCATTGTTTGGGGGCCATGCAGGGAGTAGTAGGCTGCAGAGCAAACTATTCACCTTATGACCTGGATATCAGAGAGAGGGGGGGGGCTGGATTTCCATTATCCACTCCAAGGGCACATGCCCAATGATCTGACTTCCTCCCAAGTTCTACTGTCTCTTAACAGCATCAATGGATTGAGGAGCAAGGCTTTGAGTCATGGTCCTTTGGGAGATATTACATATGCAAAGTATCTATGGATACATCTATGTATATATCTTATCTGTCATCAGTTTCTTCTTTACTAGTTTTATCTCAAACCTGATTACCCTACACCACATAAAGAATTTTCTTACTTTTATTTGAGAGAGCAGTGGTGAATATGCCAAGTTTTATCAAATGTACAATAAAATGATTTCAACACAACCTGGTAATCCAGGGCAAATGTCATAACTTGACAAGAATTTTCTATCTGTAATGATGAACTTAGCTAAACTTTTCCCTAATAATTTCTGAATGCTTTTATATGTTAAAAAATCAGATGTTTGAGGCTGGAGATGTGGCTCAAGCGGTAGCGTGCTCACCTGGCATGCGTGGGGCCCAGGTTCGATCCTTAGCACCACATACAAAGATGTTGTGTCTGCCGAAAACTAAAAAATAAATATGAAAAAAAATTCTCTTTCTCTCTCTCTCTTTAAAAAAAATCAGATGATCAGATGTAGCTTAAAAGAAAAATACATATGTAAGGATAAAATAGCTTACCATCTACTCTAGATGCATTAAATATTGCCAGATTAAATGTGATTTGACTTAATAATTACTCATTTGATAATAATAACAGTAATTGTCTGTGTCTCTCTCTTTCTCTCTCTTTTTTTTTTTTTTTTTTGGTACAGAGGATTGAACCAAGGGCCTAAACCATGCCAAGTACAGATCCACCAATGAGCCACACTCCCAGCCCCTATTTATCTATATACATATCTATAACTTACCCTCAAATGGTTTAAAAATTAGTTCCTTGTCTATAATCACAAACACACACATAACTATGTCAATGTGTTGATAAAAATACATTTTGTGTTCCTAGTCTATGAAACTCTATAGGCATTCACTATGAAAACTACATTTAGTTCCTACATGCGCTAATGAACTGGAGTTTTACCAACCACACTCCTTTACAAACATCCTCTCAACAGAAATCATTCTTGTGATACTATGGTAGAGACCAAGTATTTTATGTTGCCAATAATGATGATTTTTTATATTTATTTAGCACTTTGAATTTTTCATGTAGCATCTTCATAATCACCATTTAACTTCAAACGTAAGACAAAGGAAATAGAGGCATAGCAGCCGGCTATTGCCATGAATTATACAAATAATAATACTAATTTGCTCATATCCATAAGATAGAAAGTGATAGAGTCCAATTAAGATGTGAATTTTTCTGATTCCACATAACTATTGAAAAGGAAAAGAGATGTGAAGGATCTTGGCTATAACTATTCAACCTAAACAGGATCTTGGTTATATCACTTAATCTTTCTGAGCTTCAGGTTTTTCATCAACAAGAACATTGATTTTTTTTAAAAATTTTTATTTTATTTTTTATTTTATTTAAAGAGCCACGAGGCTCAAATGGTGTCACATCATAGAGCTCCAATACCAGGATTTTCAGAGGAAAGCCTGGGTCAGATTTCCAGAAAATCCACCTCCTTGTCCCATTTCTTGAAACCCCTTCACCTCAATCAAGACCAAAAGGTCAAATGTTCTTTCTGATATATGTATGCTAACCCACAACAAAGAAAGAATAGAAGTCTATTAGATTAGACAAAGAGGAATAAAGGGAAGGGAAGAGAGAAGGAAATAGGAAAGATAGTAGAATGAATCGAACATAACTTGCTTATCCTTGTATGTGAACCCATGACCAGGGTAACTGTGCACCATGTACAACCACAATAATAGGATTCTAATTAGAATAAGTTATTATCCATGTATGTATAATATACCAAAATACACTTTACTGTGATGTATACTTTAAAAGAACAAATCAAAATAAATTTTTTAAAAAAGAGCATATGAATTTTCCATTTCCACCATTCATAATACTGGCTAAGGTGGAAAGGGCATTGAAATAAAGATAAAAGGTACTAGCACACACAGTCCCACTTAGTAAATGGTGAAACCACAGTGAATGCTAGCACTCATTCTTTCCTTTATATCATCCTGTCCTAACTGCCAGGTAAGCCACCAATCTACTACCTAGCTCCTCTGTGAGAATGTAACCTTTGGCATACAGACTTCCAAGTAGCAACTGATATGCAATGAATTGTATTAAAAGCAAAATAAGTAGTGTGTTACAAATAAAACATGAGCAAATAAAAGGCAGATAGAAGATACAATAATTTAATGCCTCACTGCATTGGCATTCGATAATAATGTATGTTGGACCATGGCAGTGGGTTATACTTAGAAGAAGAGATTATAGTAATCCAAAACTGTTTAAATCTCACTCTCAAAATAATCAAAGAATCAGGCATAATTTTTCTATCATGAGGACTAGGACATTTATCCATACCCTTGGGTTAAAGTTCATTTCTGCTACAAATGCAATGGCCCAAAGGTAGGCTCATGTGTTGGTAATTAAATGTTTCCTAATGGTTCCCAGTTTACGCCTCAGTTCCTCCCACCCCCAATTTTAATAGTACAGAAAAAGTATGATAGATGGAAAATACTAGGAAAAAACAATCAAACCATCCAAACCTAAACAGCCCTGATACTAAATATATGAGATCCCTATGGTACTCTATATTTTCCAAAGTACAGATTATCTCATTTAAAATCAAATGAGAGTTTGGGAGTTTAGAATAAACATTATTTAGAATATTCTGTAATTTTTATAATAACCAAAAAGGGAGTTATGTGTGAATGAGGATCTTAAGACAGGGAGATGCTAAAGAGAAGTAGAATTTTCATCCAAGCCAGCCATCAAGGCCTAGGATCTTTTCACTCAGGCTTTACAAAGAAGAGAAAAAGAACAAAAATTCCTAGAATGCCATACTTTACTAGTGCCACCAAAACAAGATGGTGAGAAGAAATTTGCCATAGAAAATATTTTCTTTTATGGTAGAGAAAAACATTTCATGTAAATGAGGGAGAAAGAACAAATAAAATATTTGTACTTGTTTAGCTGGTATCTTTCTTAACAATCCAAGAAGCTGAAATTAAGGACAATGACTCTTCAAGTGTGATCCATGTAACATAACTGAGTCACAGTGGAGTCTCCAAGTGACCTGGGGCACGGATATCCACTGCAGTATTTTTTTTTTAAATTGAAATAAAAATATTATTTCAGTCCTAGAAATGGAACCATAGGGCCTTGCATTGTGCTAGGCAAGCACGCTACCTATGAACTATATGTCCATTCCTTTCCGATTTTTATTTTGAAGCAGGGTCTTGCTACATTTCAGAGGCTGGCCTTGAGCTTGTGATCTTGAACTTGAACTTCTTCAGCCTCCAGAATAGCTGGGATTGATTACAAGAGTGTGGCACCAAGCCTGGTCTGCATTGCTGTTTTAGAATAAGAAACATTAAATCTTTGGCCTTTGATTCAACTTAAAAAAATGTAAAATTTTCTTAAACCATCCCTCATTATCATACTGTTAGCTTCTGATATCTTTCAACAGCAAGAGTATTATGACTTATGGATTCCTTTACTCTGGTAACAGGTGTGTGTTCGGGGTTCTGGGGCATACTACACCCCTGTTCCCAAGAAGAAGGAGCAGGTGAGGAGCAAGCAGGGAGACCATAGGTAAGTAATTTCAGATCATTTTTCTCCTGACAATGGGATCCAGTGAACTGGGAAATTTTGGCAAACCCTGAAACAAATCAAGATATTGTTATATAAAAAAATATGTATATTCTCAAAGACCAATTTCTACAAAGCAAACTATCAACCAATCACCATGAAAACACAAAAGTTTTCATTTTGTTTTTACATTTTACTTCTACTAAAAATGGGCAGTACTAAGTATACACATGCTGTCTTGGCTCCTTAGAAAATAATAGCACATAATTTTAAAATTACGTTGCTGTGGTTCATTATTGATATGAAAATAGTTGTAGGAGTATAATTCTTGTATATAATCCCTGAGGTCTGATGATCTGCAATTTTCAATATTGTGACAAATTCTTGAGTAGAAAGCATCTTATAAATTATTTTATTATTTGGATTCCATGTCATTATAATTGTACTTGCCACACTTTTAGGAAAAGCAATGTTCTTTAAAGAAAATGCTTAAAAACATGTTATAACCACTAAAATCTGTTTCTTTTCTTCTCTTCCATTTCATTGCTTTCCTTTCCCTTTCCAACATTTCTATGCTTAAGATATAACCATGGGGGTGGGAGGAAGGGAGGGTGGGAGGAATGCTATAATGTTGAGAAATATTAAGGCCTTCCCAGAAACCATTTAGATCACCAGTTAACAGAGTTCAAAAGGGCAGGAAGTGAATAAAAACTGAAGATTTTTTTCCCCTGCATGGTGTCAGACGAGCTCAAGTTGATTGATTTTCAAGAACTGAAAACTTATTAGTATTCTCTGCACTGGCTTTTATTCCTCGATGCCATTCAATATACCTGGTGCATCTATTAGAAGGGACTAAAACAGACAAGCAGTGACTGCAAATCTCTGGAAGGTGTTCTGGAGGGACAAAGGCTGGGAGAAAAGGTATCACAAAATCCTGGCTAATGTTTACCACATATTTGATGAAATGATTGGTGGTCGGTAAGTGTGGGGATGGATCTATACTATTCTTTACAGGCCAACAGAAATGGCTAAATATTAATCATGAGGACTAACATGGTGCCAGGGCCAGCTTTTGTTTTTCTTTCCATGGATATCAATTTCATATGTAAAATGAGCTCATTTTAATGATGAGGATACTTTAAATGTATTAAAATGAATTATTCAGGGACACAGCAGGGAAGCAACAGATGTACCCATCTGAGGGGGGTCATGCTTAGTTTCACTTGATGAATGTTTGTTTTGTTGCTTTGAAAAATTAATGCAATGAAATATTTAAAATGAATAAGGAAGTTTTCAATTGACTTGGGGAAAAAGTCTTTCCTTCCAAGATTTATTTATTTTTTCTGATGTGCCATTGGCATTAAGTAGGATGGTATTAACATAGCTTGTCTTGATGTGCTAGCAAGTTGCAGGGGAAATTTATTAAGTGTAGATGTATGATTACTTATAGTGCATGGAGGAATTGCATTTAGAGACAAGTTTTGAAATGTGGGAAACTTCAAGCATATCCTGTCACTCAGATAACTCAGAAAGTAAAAGGTTTGACAGCTTGGAAACTGATTGGGTGGAAGAAGATAGAGGATTATGTAATATTTGAATGGCTTTGACCATCTGCATTGAAAACTCCTTCGATGGCATTCTTATCTTGAAGCTTAGTTTAGCATTAGGTCAATTCCATTTAAGGATGATTGAGAGGCATGTACCCTTATTTCCTTAATGGGATTTGGCTACTGTCGTTGGCAAATCAATAGAATTTCCTAAGAAAAGACTGAAATAATTGTGAAATACTTAAACAAACTAAGACAACAGGGCCCCCAACTTCATGATGGGATAGTATAGCATTGTATTAAGAACACACCAAAAAACAAAGGGCATATACCACTACAAAAGATACCACAACAAGAAAGGTTTGTTAAGAAGTTATTTCAAACATCCAGATGATGAACAACCCAAACTGACAGTCATAAAAAATTCCATTATTGTAACAATATTTGAGAGTGCTTATTTGGTAGACTTTCGTTGTATGTGCGGATGTCTGCCTGCATTTTCATGTCATTTGTCTGCTTAGGGAAGGATGGGGGCTCCAAAACATTAAACCATTTAAAAAGTTTCTCTAAATGCTTTTGTGTAAAGAAGAGCATGTCAACAACAAGAGAGAGTGTTAGCACTTCTCAGATTTTGAGGAAATAGTTTCATGTTCCATCTCAGCATAGGTTATGAAATTTTTGATGTTGGAATAAAACTGACAATTTCTGGATAACTTGACACACTTTTTCTTCCTCTGTCTCTCTCTTGCTCTTTCTTTTTCTCTGTATATTTCCACATACCTACACCTAAAAATAGAAGCTAAATACTCTTTAAATATTCATATCATATAGTTATAATAACATGACATATAAAAATATAAGAGTTATACACCTTTCTGACCAAATAACCAAGTGACATTGAAAAACTTTTTTTTCATCATTGTTACAAATCTTCATCTATTTTTTTGCAAATCTTCTCCCAACTATGTGTTTCCTGTTCTGTATCTCTCTTTTTAGAAGCAAAAATTATGCCTCAGGTCTGGTTAAATATTTGACCAGCATGTACTATTTAACCTGGCACTTAGACTTTCTTTAGATTCTCCTCTAGGCAACACACCAACCTGGACAGTGTTGAAACACAGTTCAGTAAAATCATTAACTTTGGTGTCCAAAGATTTTTGTTCAGTTGCCTTTTGTACATTTAGGAGCTGCAGGGCCCTCAATCAAGTCACTTAGATTCCATTTTATTGTAGTAAAATGATAGCTGCATATTAGATGATTATACCATGAAATCTAAACACTTTCATTTAATATGCACACTTCATCATATCTGACCCAACTAGTTTCATCTCAAAGCGTCTCCCAACACCAACACTCTATGTTTTAGTCTTGCTCAATCCAACATCAGATGCCCTTTCATAATTTCATTTTCTATTCTAATGAAAACATCTCCAACCTTTTTTTCCTTCTTAGGTTGGGAAGCTCATATTTAACTTACAGATCACTCAAATGTGGACACTTCCTAAGCTTTGTAGAGCATGTTGTTTATCTTTCACTCTTTTATCATACAGAATTTTGTGACAATCTATCTGATCACATACATTTCCCACCTCTCGGAATCTACTAGCCTAGAAACTGTGTTTCCATTGTGCTATATGCAATCTAATTCTTTTCTATAAAATTCTATTTTTTTCCTACTGAATTGGTCCATGAAGTAATGCATCAGTTCACTGTTTTTTTTCCAGTTAATGATGCACAAAATGCTAGAATTTGAATGAAACTTCATATGTCCATTTATAGATTTTTTCCTCTTCTTCCCTACTCCCCACTTTACACAGGAGAAAGATAAGTCCCAGAGATCTTAAGACATGTGCCCAAGATCATAGAAATTCTTACTAATTTATCATGGATTCAAATCTAATTCCAACACTATTTGACAATCAATTGATTCTGCAAATATTTGCTGAGCTTAAATGCAGTATATAGTTTTAGATTACAGATAAAATAATGAAGAAAACTGAGAAGGTTCTTGACCTCACAGAGTTGATAAGCTTGTTCTGGGAAGTGGGAATACATTAGTAGGCCAATCAACCACAGATGCAGTTATTAAATGACAATTATATGATAAGAAGAGAAAAAAATGCACCATTTTATCCTGCCTGTCATGCATGTAGTTAACCAGAAAGATTTAAAGTTTTGTTTTAAAATAAATACTCACAATTGAGATTTCTGGAGATGCCATGTGTCTCTGGTATCTGACAATAAGTGTGAATTCTAAAAGGATATGGTCCACCACTTTCTGTATGAGTGCACACACTCATCTGGGCTTTTTTGTTCTCTCCGAGAACATCCTGAATTGCTAACAATCATAGCAAAAGTCAGAGAAAAGTACCAACAGTTCTATTTTGTTCACCCCTTCTTCTGTCCTTTTTCCAATTCTTATTAAATAATGGCTATAATGATGGAAGAAGTAGAAACATATTCCCTACAATAACACACTGTAGCCTGGGGAATCTGATGGGATCCAGTAATAACAAAATTAAAAAATGCCCATGCCAACAAACAACCCACAGCCTCACATAAATAGTATTCATGAGTTGAGAATGGGAGGCACAGAATTGCCCTATCATAATATGCTTTCTTTTTAAAGGCAGCCTTGTGAGAAACAAAATTAACTTAATAGTTCCTTTTCTTCCATTCCTTTGAGCAAATAGTTTTACAGTGTTCCTTGCTCATTACCAGTTGTGGAGAGCTGTTTCTCACACACATAGCCATGTGAAACTTCACTTGATGAAGCTCCTAAACAAGAGGATTCAAGTTAGTCCAAGAATCATTTTGGGGACAAGCAATGCATGCTGGGCCCATTATTTGCTTGGATTGATTCAAAGTCCATTGATGTCCATGATTTATGTTGTTTTATCCTTCTCCTTCATAAAAAGGGTTAATATATAGCCGAAGGCCTTACTAAGTTGGAGCAGGCCATAGGTAAAATCTAAGGGGTCAGTGGAATAAAGTGTCACTACAAAGGACAAAAATGCTGGGGGCTGGGATTGTGGCTCAGCTGTAGAGCGGTCGCCTAGCATGGGCAAGGCCCTGCGTTCAATCCTCAGCACCACATAAAATAAATAAATAAAATAAAGGTATTGTGTCAACTACAACTAAAAAATACTTATATTAAAAAAGAAAAAACAGAAAGCACAAAAATGCTCATGCATCTTTGAACTAGCATGCAAGCCACATTAGCAAAACTAAGCTTCATAGAATGCAATGAACTCATGATTCTCCTTTGATTAGCAGCTTAAAGACAGAACTGGCTAAGGAGAGTTGGGGTTGACAGCATTTGTAATGAGTCAAAATTATTTTTATTGTACTCCTCAAAAAATAAAATATTTCCTAAGAAAGATATCATGATCCATTTTAAGTGGGAGAAGGTAGTTAGGAGAAATGAATGCTACATACAATTACTTTCTTAAATGCAGACCATTAAAAATGGGAGGAATAGATGAATTCTAGATAGGGAAGAGGGGAGAGAGGGAAAGGGAGAAGGCAGGGGATTAGCAAGGCTGGTGGAATGTGATGGCTATCTTTATCCAAAGTACCTGTGTAAAACACGAATTGGGTGTCAACCTACTTTATATACAAACAGATATGAAAAAAATGTGGTATATATGTATAATAAGAATAGTAATGCATTCTGCTTTCATGTATTTAAAAAATTAAATAAATAGATAGATAAATAGATAAATAGTTGGGAGAAATAAATATTATATATAACTACTATCTTAGAAACAGAAAACGTGAATTTTTGTAGTATTTATTCACAAATGTAAATGTTTCATTTAATAAATATTAAACATGAGTTGCCAGCCAAGAATCATTCAGATTTTCAGTGGGGGAAAAGACACAAAAACAAAAACGTAACAACATTCTTGACCACACCTAAAAGTTAGTATTCTGGGCTGAATTATGTAATTTACTAGGTTTTTCATTTTGCTTTGTCTTCCAGGAAGCTCAGTCACAGTTCATTTCAGGTCTCAACGTACATGTCATCTCCCTATGCTGATGAAAATTTAGTACCCTTTCTCATTGACCATTTGTCTTCATTGTTATACTTTTCTTCCACTTTGCCTATATGTTCTATTCTATCTGGGACCAAGTAAACTCAAATATATTTTTGTTAAATCTGGAAGTCAGTGAGGGATAAGTGATAATTTAATTAAGAGTAAATGATCAAAGAAAAAAAATAGTAAATGATCAAGCAGAAAAATGAAATGTATTCTTGCTCCATCTTTTCCTGTTTCGTTTGGCCAGGCTTTGATTCTGGTATCAGTTTTCAGCTGGTAGCAAATTCCTGCCCTGACTACTTATCAGTTATTTGAGGAAAACATCTTACATCATGTGAAATTCAGCTTTCAATCAGAAATGACAGAATATTAGTTGTAGAATTTTTTTTTTTAGGACAAGAAGTAATGTTCTATGATTTTGTCATTTTTTATTGCTGCTTAGTACTCCATTGTGTATAGATGCCACATTTTTTTTTATCCATTCATCTATTGAAGGGCATCTAGGTTGGTTCCACAGTCTAGCTATTGTGAATTGTGCTGCTATGATCACTGATGTGGCAGTATCCCTATAGTACGCTCTTTTAAGATCCTCAGGGAATAGTCCGAGAAGGGAGATAACTGGGTCAAATGGTGGATCCATTCCCAGCTTTCCCAGATATCTCCATACTGCTTTCCAAATTGGCCTTACGCAGCAATGAAAAATGACAAAATCATAGAATTTGCAGGGAAATGGATGGCATTAGAGCAGATTATGCTAAGTGAAGCTAGCCAATCCTTAAAAAACAAATGTCAAATGTATTCTTTGATATAAAGAGAGCAACTAAGAACAGAACAGGGAGGAAGAGCATGAGGAAAAGATTAACATTAAACAAAGACGAGTGGGGGGAGAGAAAAGGAGAGAGAAGGGAAAGCATATGGAAATGGTAGGAGACCCTCAATGTAACACAAAATTACACTGAAGAGGATGTGAGGGGAAAGTGGGGGGGGGGACAAGGGAGAGAATTGAACAACAGCAGATGAGGTAGAGAGGGATGATGGGTGGGGAGGGGAGGGGGATAGTAGGGGATAGGAAAGGTAGCAGAATACAACAGTCACTAATATGCCATTATGTAAAAATGTGAGTGTGTAACCGATGTGATTCTGCAATTTGTATTTGGGGTAAAAATGGGAGTTCCTAACCCAATTGAGTCAAATGTATGAAAGATGATATATCATGAGCTTTGTAATGTTTTGAACAACCAATAAAAAAATATAAAAAAAGAAGTAATGTTCTGCAAGCATTTAGAATAGTGTGTGGCATTATTAGTGTGCTATAAATGTCAATTCTATGTATCTCATTTTTTCTCTATTGTATCTTTATGAACAATAGCTCCTACCAAAGGAAGACTAGGAACATGGAAAGATATTCACACGTAGGAAGCCAAAGTGAGTTTTCTATCAACAGAGACCCAACACCCACTTGGAGCATAGAGAAGATTAGATGTAAAGGTAAGATCAAATTGAGTCATAATATATTGAGTATCTTAGCTCAGCATTTAAAGTAGTAAGTCTCCTGTACTTTTTCATAAATGTGAAGTCGGTATCTAATTGCTCTTAAACGCACATTGCTTCTATATTATATTGGCAACTTACAGTGAGCTAACAGTGATGTGCTTTACATGTCCATAGCTCACTGGATTCCTTAGGAGACACAGCTGGGTAGATATTATTATTCCCATAATGAAAAGGGTGCTTTTCCCAGGTCACAGAGCTGAGTGTCTGGTAGCACCATGGTCTAAATGCAATGATTTAATGCTAGTGCCTATTTTCTTAGCCACAAACTAGTACCACAACCAATTGAGACAAACATTTGAAAGCATTTACTCATTTGTAAAAAATATGTTGCCTATCTGGGTTTTGGTATAGATTAAAAAAGAAATACAATCACAGCTTTGGTTAGGAGTTTTGGCCATGTTCAAGTTCATGTATGTCCCCCTTATAGCTAGAACCAGCCATCCGTTTGGAAGTGAGCCTGAACCTCTTGTGGAGGTCCATCTCCTTATGACCCGAGAATCCTGGCTAAAGAGTCATGACAGTATAAGAGATGTACAGAGCCAACAGTAGGTTCCCAGGGTGCTCAGAAACATTTCTGGAAAAATGAATCCTATTTGAGATACATGTTTAATACACATCCATTTATTGAACACTCTTAATTCTAGTCTAGCCCCTCAAAGGAGTCCTTGGAGAAGTCTGTCTAGTATTTTTAAATGATTATTGGTTTCTAGAGAGTTCTTCCCTCACAGGGCATTTTATCACCATCCCTGGAAAATGATAAATTATTGGGAGTCTTTGTGTTTTCTCCTTGTATCACCTTTCATCCAACCAAAATAAATGAAAATTATTGATTTTTTTAATCCTTTTGTATATTCCCTCACCAATTAAAGGTGAAAACACTTTCTCCAGATAATTCTTTTTCAGTTTTTAAAAGTGCATCTTTAAAGGATTTAAGAAACAATTTGCCTTCCATAGAGCTGCAGAACATTTTTTTTTTCAGAGAAAACTTTATGGGGACTTTCCATTGTAGCTGGTATAAACAAGGAACTCCAAAAATTAGCTGCTGGATGAATGAAAGATGTAGTGGTTTGATGGTGTCTAGGGAGAAGAGTAGCGTTAGTCCTAAAACATTGGCATGTAGAGTGATGTTTCTCCCTACTTCTTCCCAAGCTATGTTCATTGTAAATCAACAGAGCAATATCCCAACTCTAAACTCCAGTCACTTCTTATTCAGTGCTCACAACAAATAAGGCACTTCTTTCTGGGTCAGGGAAGGAATGTGTTCCCATCATAGCACAAAATACAGAATAAAGAAGAGGTACTACCAGGCTCTTCTTTGTGTCCTACAAAGATGTAAGGGACTGGGGGTGTACCACAGTGGTATTGCAGCCTATGCTTGTATAGCATGTGTGATGTCTTGAGTTTGAGCCCAAGCACCAAAATAAATGAATGAATAAATAAATAAATAAATAGATAGATAGATAAATAAATAAATAAAATGCTGTGAGCCTCAAACTCAATCTTACTTTTCCTGAGCACTCATAATGTTCAGGTATTTTATTTGTTTCTGATGTTGATTATTTTACTTAACCGTAAATGCTATCTCCAGAAGACATTTTGATCATTCAATCTAAAGTAGGTCATATGTCCCTCATTGCATCTTGTCATTTTCCTTTATAGAATTAACAAAATGACTACATATTCATTTGAGGCTTATTTGATTATCAATTGTCTCCCACCCCAACATTGAGTGTTGAGGGCATTGAGTTTAGGGTATATGACTATTTTGTTTCTCACTGTATTACCAAGAGCCTCACACTGTGCCTGGCTCACAGTAGAGGTTCAAGAAATATTTGCTGAGCAAAGGAATAAGTTCTAGCATGGGAAGATTGTTTTACTCTTTGTTTTTCATTTTTTTAAAAAAAAAATTGCCTTGGATGCTCCAGAAAACAATTAGGGCCGCTTACAAATGTCACTACATTCCACTACAAAAGCATTAATTGCAGAATTTACAATGCATTAAAGCAAAGTAAAAGTAAATACATAACATTGACCCCAATTTGTCACGATGTTGGAGATGATGATGATGATAAATACTATAATGGCAAATATTTACAAAGAACTTATTAGTAGCTGTATTTTAAGGATTACATATATAAAACCTCATTTAATTCAATAATCCTGTGAGGCAGGTATTATTGTTCTCATTGGAAAGATGAGAAAGTTGAGTTAAAGAGGGGTTACGTCACTTGTCTAAGGTCATACAGCTCGTACATGCTGAAGCTGGGATTCTGATGTAGGCAGTCTGGCTCCAGAGTTCATGCTGACTTTTTAAAGATGAAGTCAAAGAAATAAAAATGTGTGCATGTGTCACTAGAAGACAGAGATGGAGAATTTGGTGTCAGCTTGGAGGATCCTCCATTTCGAAATATGAATTTCATGTGGGATATGAAGAACAATAAGACATAAATTAACTTCTTTGCCAGAAGTGGAAATGAAGTTTAGATTGAGTACCTATTTTTTGATAATGGAAATTACACCTGTGAAAAATAAATGATAATGATGGACTGAAGTAGGAACCAAAGTTGAGATATTGGTCTTTATCCATTTTCTCTCCTCTTAAATCCTCTATTTTAGATTGAAAATATCAGAAGCACAAAAGAGAAACCACAGCATTATATAGGAAATAGCTGTGATGTGATTATAAGGCATTCTGGTCATGTACTTTTTTTATTTTTAATAAATCTAATAAACAAAGTAGAGAGAAAGATTTTTCCTGATCAACTGAAAAATGCATTTAATAAACTACAATAGGATTGAAAGCAAATGTAGAGATTAAGTTTTTTATTGTCTTTAAAAAAGGCAGGATTAGTTATTTTAGGGAAAAAAATAAACTTTTAATCATGATTAAGTTCAGGAAGAACCATTCTAGGGCACCATCACCTCAAGTGTTAGTGTATGCCGAAGCTATTGTAATACAAATGCAGGACACTGACCTCTTTGCCATTGATTGGTTGATGGAAATCTCTAGGGAGATACCACAAACTAGCTTTCAGGAGACTCCACCAGGATGCCTTAGGAGAGGACAAGGTTCTTAGGTCTGGTTAATTAGACAGAGTTTGGGTATAGAGAGTTCTAGCTATTTAATGACAGATTCAACTGCTCTACCTCAATAAGAAAATCCTGTACTCTTAATGATAAAAAGTAAGATGCAGGCCTTATGGGTTCCCTCTCATTCTAATTCATCTTCCCCAAATAAATGTCCTAGGAGGAAAGAAACACATACAAGTGCATGCGTGCACACATACACACACACACACACACTCACACACAGGGACACACATACATGCATGCACACACTGAGAAGCTACTTGAATAATTACATCAGCTAAAGTGCACAACTGTTTGTTCTTTATATTATTTTCTGTTGTTTTTTAATGACATCCTAAAGCTCTGAAGATGATAGATAAGAGGCTTTTAAGCATTATTTCAAAATCTTTGGTCAGTCACTTTCATTTTGTAACATGAAATTTCTGTTAAAACAGCAATACATAAAAAATTGGATGGACTGCAAGGGTTTAAGATGAGATCAATGCAGGAAATGGAAATGCATTTCTACCAGGCAGCATTTACATAAAACCTTTCTTTGAAACAAATCAATGTTATTCACCTATTCACCCCACTTATATATGAGAGGAGCGTTAAAACAAACAAAAAAATAGCACTTCTAATGGCAGAATTTCTTATAAGCATTCATAAGCATAGTGGTACAGAGGGAAAAGCTGCACCTTCTATCAAGGCTGGGATGTAAGGGTTCACTCTGATATCTTTCCCTGACTCTCACCAAGTCTAAGACTCAGGACAAGGGAGAAACTAAAGCTAAATAAATAGAATGGGTTTATGAGCGCAGTGTCTGGGGACATATACCAAAAAGGATTAAAATCTTTGAAAAGTAAATGTAAATCACATTTGTATTTCAAAGACCATGCTAACTGGGAAATTTTGCTCAATATCAAAGTGCAAATATTTTACTATTGAAACTGTCTTGAGTTTTTAAACTTCAAAATCCTTTTAACTGGCTCAATATGCAAGAACATGGGTACAGACACAGACAGCAGTCTTTTTGAAAATTAACTGATTCTTCCAAATGCTTAATCTCTTCCTGTAAAACATTTAGAAAACCACAATACCAAAGCAAGGAAAGGTGGCGAGGACATTGCCTGGGTCATATTGGAGAATTGCTGGCATGAGTGTAGACCTAGCCCCTTGGAGTACTTCTGAGAGCTTGAAATTCACAATGGCAGGATTTCTCATGACTATGGGTTGCTCAAGGAAGTGTCAGGCTCTTTGAAAATACAGTTAAGACACATTAATATTTACCATCTCTACAAGTGCTCATACTGGTTGACAATACTTTACAAAAGACATTTCATTAAATTAAGTGTTATGATGCAAGTGTGTCCATTCTGGAAATAGGAAATCTAATCTTTGTAAGGAAAATAAGAAAAGGGGGACACAGAGACAAGGTGCAGAGGCAGGGAATCTTTACTGCATAATTATGTTTTTGATACAATGTTTTAAACTTCATATACTGATTTTTTTCCAATAATAGATTCTCTAAATAGTATTTGAAATACTAATTAAAATCATCTGTAAATATTCAGTAAGTTATGATATGCCTTTTAAGACTTTAGAGTTGAAAGAGACAAAAAACAGTATTGCTGTGCCACAGAACTGATTCAATTCACACTATCTCAGGTAGCAAGAAACCATTCTGGAACATTTGGCTATAGTTTTAAGTAGTTTTCCTTTAGTAATAAGTATTCAAAATTGAAAGTTTTCTCTAGAAAGTGATAGGTTCACCTCCCTTAAAATTTTAGATATATGGGGTAAAAATGGGAGTTCATAACCCACTTGAATCAAATGTATGAAATATGATATGTCAAGAGCTATGTAATGTTTTGACAACAATAAAAAAAGAAATAATAAAATGCTGAAATATATATATAAAATTTTAGATGCATAATTCATAAGATAGTCATATATTTAAAAAAAAGATAGTCATATATTTTGAGGATAGGTAAAGTATGAATTATGAAGTTAGTATAAAAATAGATTGGCAAAAAAATGGCAGGGGGTGGTGGTCATAATTATCCCAGATATTTTCTTATTCTTATTTAAACCAAGCTATCTTAAACCTTTACCATTATATTATCTAGAAAAAAGATTCAACGCCCCTGTACTGACCAGTGTGTTGGGACACAATTTGTCACATTGGCTGGTGTGTATGTGTGACTTAGGAAAAACTATAGGAGTACAGTTTTGCAAAATTTATCAAAGTGAAATATGCTTGTATTATTTTTGGATATGAGATGTCCTGCAAAAGCTCAGGTGTGAGACAATGCAAAAAGGTTTAAAGAAGAAATGATTGGGCTTTGAGAGCCTTAACCCAATTAGTGAATTAATCCCCCGATGACATTAACTGAGTAGTAACTGAAGACAGGAGGGTGTGGCTGGAGAAGGTAGGTCCCTGGGAGTGTGCCTTTGGGGTATATATTTTGTATTTGGCAAGTGGAGTCTCTCTCTCTCTCTCTCTCTACTCTCTGATCATAATGTGAGCAGTTTCCCTCTGCCACATTCTTCTTCAGTGATGTTCAGCCTCACCTTGAGCCCTGAGGAATGGAGTTGGTTATCTATGGATTGAGATCTCTGAACCCATGAGCCCTCAACTAAACTCTCCTTTCTCTACAATTGTTTTGATCAGATCTTTTAGTCACAGCAGTGAAAAAGCTGACAAAAACAAGCACGCACACACACACACATACACACACACACACACACATATATATATATATTATTTTTTTCATATAGATATGTTCACATCAATGTGGAAAAAGGTAAAAACATCAATTTTCATTTTGATGTTATTTGTAATAGTAGGGATTGAAGGAAATAATCTAGATGTTTATAAATAAGAAACTACTTGAACACTTATAAAATGTAGAGAAAAAACAAAAAGATACAGACATGATTCCTAATATATTTTGCAAAGTGTTTTTTTAGAAAATATACACAATTTAAAGAATTACTTCATTTCACTAAAATTAAGTGATTATTTTAAAGAAACGGAAATAAACAGTAAATGATGAAAAATGTGACAAATGCAATGGAAAAATGTTTATTATTCTTTATATAGAAAGTACTCAAACTAAAAAGATTAGATCAAGGTCATTTTAAAAAAAAATGTATCTGGATAGAACTTAATTCAAGTAGCTTCAAATCAAACCTAACCAGACCACACCAACTCCATCAGGTCCTTATCAATTTGATGGACTCAGGGTCCTCTCCAGTATGCAAATATGTCCAAAACATTGGCCTAGTTCTAGTTAGTGCATATCTTCTCTCCTTATCTTTAATGCTCAATTAAAATGGTTGCTCCCCTATATTTCTTTCTCTCCTTTATGTAGATTTGGTCAATTCTCTTTTTGCTCTTATTCTATTCCCTTTGTTATACCTCTTCCATTTCCTCAGATTGAAAATAAATTTTGATGTCTACCTTGCATTCAAAGTCAAGATATTTAATGAATGAAAAAAAATTCAAATGTATGCAAGTGTAAAGGATATTGAAATATCATAAGAGAAACTAGGCTCTAAATCATACAATCTTTTGTGCCTTTGAACACAGAACTACATTGGGTCATTAAGATTTTATTATTTATTTATTTTTGGTGTTACTGCAGGATGACTGGTGTTTTTTTCATCTCAGTAGATATTGCTCTCTGTTATGTTTTTGAGAGTTGCAGCTCCTTTGCAGCCAGAAAAAGAATTCTAGTCTTTTGAATTAGGTACCTATGATAACCGATTTTCTAAATGGTACTGTTCAACATTAAAAATAGTAATAATAGCCAGACATTGTTTTCTCCAGCATTGCAGGAATTCAAGGAAACAGAATACATCATCAGGTCCTACTCAGTTTCCAGACCTTCTTTGGCCCATTCAATGAAAGGATGCCATACGGTTGAAGAACAGGTGGAAAGAATGTGGGTCTGTCATTTTTCTAACTGGGGCTTTTCAATAATGTGTCTTTTTTTCCCCCCAGACCTCCTTGTTAAACTTTATGTGCAATTCAGAAAAGCAAAAGAACATCATTATATAGCTTATTTTTTTAAAGAAAAATTGTTTCTCGAAGGGAAGTTTCTACCAATTGGTTATTTTCTGATAAAACAAAAGAATCTCTTTATTAGAACAACAGTATAAAAACCAAGTGCATGGTGTTCTGAAAGTAATGGCCAATTATTACCACTCTTCTGAAAACTGGAAATGAGGGTTGAAGTGGTCAGTTTAAGGAGAAGGGCTTTGTACAGATTAAAGGAAGGAACCATTTAACCCCATATGAATATTAATATTCAGCAAATAAGAAAGAAAGTTTGTCATCCACATTGAGAAGAGAGGGTATTGGATTTTTTTGCTGATTGCTTTCCCTGTATTGTAAGTCCTCTCCAACCAAGAAAAGAATTTTTAACAGCATAAAGTTAGCAACTAGATAACACTTAGTATTTACCATGAGTCTTCCAAGAGATTTTAGTTTTTATTTTATCCATAGCCATCATTGCAGTGTTATTGCACAAAGGCTAAATAGGTTTTCTCTATTGTACCAGTGAAGAAATTGAAACACGGAGAATGTAAGTAACTTCCTTAAAGTCATACATCTAATAAGTGGCCTAACTAAATCTTAGGATCAATCAGTCCTTTTTACTAGATCTGAATTAGAGCAATTTACATACATACTATAAACCTTAGCCTCCTTATCAGAAACGTGAAACAGTGTCTTCATTTCCAAGAGTGTTTTGAAAAACAAATGGAATAAATCCATTAAAAAAGAAAGGAAGAAAAGAAAGAAAATGAATAAAATTTTCACTGATAGAATTAAAGACAAAATATGAAATATTCCTGCTGTCATTAACAATATCTTTTAGGAGATATTTGTGTGAAAAGATAAAAATGAAGTAATCATATAGAAAGAATAACAAGAAAAACATTCTGTCAGCAGATAATAGACAGAAAAACAAATATGCAGAAAATAGGAAATATTTAAAATATTTAAAACCTGAAATTAAAGAAGGAACTCCAAAGAGAGAAATTATTTTTTCTTCTGAAGCCAACAGAGTATAAAATAATTCTACCTAATCCAGGATGAATTCGTTTCTGTGCCAAACCTGAATGAGGCAGCAAGAGATTAACAATGCAAGTGAAAGAGTTTGATGAAAATTTTCTGAATGAACACATAGCAAAGGTCAAGGGTAAAGATCTTAGTGCTATTGATAAAGGACTTCATTAAAGCACAAGGGAAAAAAGGTATAAATATTTATTGAAGTGACAGATCAAGCCAACATAAAGGTTAATTAATCCATTCCCCTGATGGTACAGGGTACTACAACCCTATGCACTACAATGACAGACCTACAGAGAAATTTTGGAAAAGAGGATCCTTTAAGAAGACTAGAGCTGTGTTTGCAAATGATTTAAATTAGAAAAAAAAAAAAGTATGTCTAATTGCTAGTTGTAGAATTAGTTTCATAACCAACAGGATGTTTGGTGTTCCAGCACATTTATTTTATATTATTTTTGCTTCTTTTAATTTCCATAGCCCATTACTTTTTTAGAAAAATTTAATCTGGAAAAGGGAGCAATGAAATATAGAAGCCAGAATGAAAAATTATTTAAGCTTTATGGAAATGAAAAGCAGCCTTTCACTTCTGAACACTGCTCTCTACCCAAAATATAGCTTTTGAGTCATAACTTAAAATTTACAAAGAGGAACATGGTTTGAGAAATATTTCCACGTGGAATCATAGTGGATGCTCTCTGCATTCACTTGACAAGCATCTACTAATTGAGTGCATTAGTAAGAGAGAATTAAGACAGTATTAAGAAATCACACTAATTTTCCTCAACTATTTTTAATTAAGTTTAGTGTCTATGTTCTAATGCCAGGTATTGGAGGAGATATAAGGATTAAAAAGGCATAATTCTGCCATCCAGTGGGATGAGGTGAGTACACATCACTTGTTAAACAAGGTTGCTTATCGATAAACAAATGGGCATACAGTATAGGAGAAAACAATTCAAAGTGGAAACATAAGAATGATGGGCAGGGGAATTAGAAAAATCTGCCTGAAAGTGTGGCATTTATATTTAAGCACATTTTTTTTTTCTGGAATATGAGGATAGAAGAAGATCCTGGGACTTCTGAACTGGAAGCCCAAAGGTATATTTTGAGAAAGTGTTACAAGAAGGTTGAGATGACACAAAAGTTTTGCAGTTGTTTTAATAACACTCTGAATTTAGATGGCCATTTAGTTCTATGAAAAGTATGATCAGTGTTTATGAATCTGGGAGCCATATCAGCAAAGTCCTGGTAAATATTTATCTGATGCCATACTTTTTCCAATTATCCCAGAAAATGGATGAACATCAACATGGACACTTAGAATTTATTGAATACCAATCTAGAGTGAGATGTGGCAATTATGCATAATGCTCAAAACGGAAGAGTACCCATAAAGGAGGTAGAGTTTATATAGCTTGTCCAGATAATTCCCATTGATGGTTGTAGCTCATAGAACTCAACGATTAAAGTGAAATTATATTCCCAGCCTCGAAAGTGAATATCAATTTTGAAGTGATTCTGATGATGCTTTATAGATACTATTAATAATGCTAGTGACATGTACCATATCCTGCCAGCTCTCTTTGTGAAGCTGTACAAAATCTCTCAGTTAATTCTAGGAACACTTTTGCAAAGGAGATATTGTTGTCTAATTGTTGATATTAGAGCCATTCGATCCCAGGAAGAACATGGCAAGAGGCTAAATAATATGTCCAAGTTCAAAACTCAAGAAGAGACAACATCAAAATTCAAGCCAGGATTCATCTTCCTCCAAAGGCAAAATGGTATTCTCTATGGCTTGTTCTCCAATCAATTAAATTCACAGAGGGAAAAAGAGGATCTCAGTCATAAAGTTTTCATAGGAAATATAGGATAAGCTGGATGGATATTGCTCTTTTCTTTAACATTATCATCAAAGATGAACAACGCTTGTTTTGAGGATGAGAGAAATAGAGGTGTTGTCAAAAGGTGTAGACAAACATTAAATCACGTCTTTTCAAAATAAATTATGTGAGAAATCTCATCTTACATTCTTTTATGTATTACATGGATTCATCCAGGTAAAATTATAATTAGTTACTAAGGATGACAAGGTAAGTACTTTCCCTATTGCTATTTCAAATTGGTTGAACATATATTTAGCTTAAAGAAATTCACAATGGTGTGATTCTATAAAAGGAGATTTTACCATTTCTAAAAACAAACAAAAAAAGATTTTATGTGAATAATAATAGCAGATATTGTACATTTAATTGTGCATCAATGTTTAAATTCCTGTTTCTCATTTATCAGTTATCATTTACTATGACCAGTAAGCCTGGAAGCTCATCTTTAAGATGCTCCATATGATGAAATGCACTCAGAGTCCAGCTACAAGATGGGCACTTCTGAAATGAGCAGTGACCAAAAGAAGAAAAACAGAATAGCCCTTAAGACAACAACTCCTGAGTGATGTCTGTGGTTAGCTTTCTGGCTCTTAGACATTAAACTCTCCCCCAATTCTGGCAGATTCACATGCACCCACATATTCACACAGTTCCAATTCCACAATGCCAGCACATACATATTCTGATAAAACATACTACTTCAATAACATGTTCACATATTCTCTCAAACAGTGTCATTTGCTAATCAAAATGATAGTGCAAATGCAAACAATCTACTCATATAAAATTACCTGGAAGCTTGTTTACAAAAAAAAATAGTCCTATAACTCATTGAATTCTGTTTCTTAATTCTTTGATTTAAATTAGCTTTTTAGGACATACCTGGTCTTTCAAAATAAGATTTATTTTTTTAAAAAATGAGAGGATCTTTTAAACTTTATGTTCATTCTATTTTTGTTAGTCTTTTCTAATATTCAGAAGAAAGACTTGAATTATACTGTATATCAGCAATTTTCAAGGTTTGTTTCATTTTTTTAAAATTTTTGTCTTAGGGCCTATCTTTGTTATCAAAAATTATTCAGGCCCCAAAAAACTTTGTATACAGATAGTCTTAATATATAGTATCTATCAAGATTCACCATTTGAAAAATAAATCTCAGACATTTTTAGATGCCCTTACTAAATTTTAAAGTAATAGACCAATTACATGTTAACATCAACATTTTTATATTTAAGTTATTTTCTTTCTTTTTTTTAAAGAGAGAGTGAGAGAGAGAGGGACAGAGAGAGAGAGAGAATTTTAATATTTATTTATTTTTTCTTAGTTCTCGGCATACACAACATCTTCGTTTGTATGTGGTGCTGAGGATCGAACCCGGGCCGCACACACGCCAGGCGAGCATGCCACCGCTTGAGCCACATCCCCAGCCCCTATATTTAAGTTATTTTCAAAAACAAAATCATTATTAGAATGGCTTCACTCTATATTTTTGAAAATCTCTACAATTCCTGGCTTAGTAGAAAACAGATTCACACATCTGCTTCTATATTTCCCCCTTTTCTATAATGCAAATCATGTAGTCACTGGGATGCTCCACTCTATAGGTGTCAGAGAATCAGAATAAAAAAGGCAAATGATGTATTAAAGTTACTATGAAGATGTTTTTGATCTTGAAGACTGCTAGAAAAGATTTCAGGGAATTCCAAGAGTCTCTGGAACACTATTCAGCTGACAGTCTCCATACTATTTTAAAGTGGCTACATATAAAAATCGGTTAGCTTTATTATTATTATTATTATTATTATTATTATTATTATTATTGTATTGAATTGATTTTAATTTTTAAAATACACAACAGCAGAATGTATTACAATTCTTATTACACATATAGAGCACAATTTTTCATATCTTTGTATATAAAGTATGTTCACGCCAATTCATATCTTTATACATGTACTTTGTTTTTTTTCTCATTTTTTGCATTACAATTCTTATTACACATATATACCACAATTTTTCAAATCTCTGTTTGTATACAAAGTAGGTTGACACCCAATTCGTATCTTCATACATGTACTTTGGTTAATGATGTCCATCACATTCCACCTTCCTTGCTAATCCCCTACCCCCTCCCTTTCCGTCCCACCCTAGGTTAGTTTTAATATTTGACTTCAATGCTTGTATATTTTAAGATGTTTTTATATTTAAACCCTAGTTTCACATACATACATACATACACACACATATGTATTCACTATTATTTCTTTTTAGTGCATTTTAATTATACAAAATAATGGGTTTTGTTGTGGCATATTTGTACATGCACATAACATATTTAGATCATATCAAATTTTGATTATTTTGTATACACTTCTATCAAGGTGTAATGTGATTAGCTAACTCATACTATCAAACAGTGGTGTGCTCACTCCCAGAATATCTAGATAATTACAATTTTGTCTTCCACTGCAAAAGTCTTACTGAAACTTAATCTGTGTATATCTTTTACCAAAAAACCCTGTAATAGGGCTGGTGATGTAGCTCAGTGGCAGAGTTCATGCTTAGCATGTGGGAGGCCCTGGGTTTGATCCTCAGCACCAACAAAACAAATGAAGCCAGTCTGTTACATTCCTTAATTAAAAGTGTTTTTAGTATTTCCATTTCCAGTGAACTAGGGAGTTTGAGGAATTTTGTATTTATTTTTTAATTCTCCCACAAACTATACTGAGGAATTCAGTTTACTTAAGAGTATATTTTACAGATGAGACTTTAAAGCTCAAAATATTAATGAAAACAAATAGATCACCGATCTATTTGGGGTTCATCAGAAGCAGACCTGGAAACAAGAATGCCTGGAAACTGAATTATTAGGATGTAGTTCCAGGAAAAGACAGTAGGGGAAGAGAAAATTAGGTTCATGGAGTGAAGGTATCAGGCAAGGGGACAGATGTTAGAAGAGTTTCATAAAGGCTAACTGCCGAGTCCTTTAAGGAAGCTATGGAGATGGTGTAGATGACACACAGGTTTCCTTTACTGGGAATCAAAGAACTGAAATACCGCTACTTTAACCCTATCAGTCATCGTTTATGGGCTGGCCCAACCAAAGGGACACAAATTGCTAGGTCTTTGTCAATGTCATTGCTCATCAACAAAACAGGCTCCTGCAGGCTGAGTGCAGTATATCTAAAGACAGCGATGCAGACGCTGTCTAATGGAAGTTGATCCAGCACCCTGGGAACACTAACGTCTGTTCTAATAACAAACAGCTAGAAATCAACTTGAATTGCTGAGTTGTTTTTCTTTAGGGTGTCTCTGTGACTCTACTATTATAACAATTTGATAGAAATTCTGGTTCCAAATAGGTCCCATTTGTAGATCAAGAGAAAACTGTTGTGATTTTATATGTACAGCCTCTGAATCTTCCACAGGGATAATATACTTGTGTCAAGGAATACATTTTTGAAAATTTACTTACATTTTAGCTTTCTTTCCTTTTTTTTTTGTCTTGTTTTTGTTTTTTAGGAAAATATCACTTACTGAATCCATAAAAAAATCTTTAACCTTTCTTCAGTCTTAATTTCTAAATACTGGTAGATGCAATCCACATAAACAAAGGCTGTTGAAGGCCTCAGTTTTGGGAGTTTTTATATGTTTGTTTTTATGGTACTGGCAATTGAATTCAGGAGTGCTTTAACACTGAGATTCATGCACAAATATTTATTTTTTTAATCTTGAGTCAGAGTCTCCCTAAGTTGCTGAGACTGGCTTTGAACTTACAATCCTCCTGCCTAAGCCTCCCAAGTCACTGGGATTATAAGGGTACATCACCATACCCAGACATTTTTTTTTAATTTAATCACTTGAAATATAACAATCCTTGTTAAAACATAGTAATGAGTATCAATGTTTCCTTCCCCCAAGTATTTTAAATTCATGTCTCAAAACTAACATTCCATAGGGAACTCAACCATTTGAAGCTTTAAGACACTGCTTATTTCATAAGGCAGTAAATTGAGATGGGAACACCATTAATACTTTAAGTAAAATCATCTAAAACTTTCACTTGACATCAACTTATGACCTTATAGATTTTCCCAAAACCTAACACTTCTTCAATCATCAGAATTATTGAGAGCAACTGTTAATGTTGAGACCTAAAGAGATACAATTTGCATGCAATTTAGATTTACAACTGGTATACTTTTCCTGGCATTTTTTTTTATATAATAGATGGTTCAAGTTAATGAGTTATTTATTTGAATTAAAAATACACTCAACAGGGAAACATATATCCAAACTACACTAAGATTTCATCTCATTCCAGTCAGAGTGGCAATTACAAAAAATATAAATAATAATCAATGTTGGCGAAGAAGTGGGGGAAAAAAGGTACACTCATGCATTGTTGGCGGGACTATGAATTTGTGTAATCATTCCAGAAAACAGTATGGAGATTCCTCAAAAAGCTAGGAATGGAACTACCATATGACCCAGCTATCCCAGACCTCCGTATTCATCCAAAAGGACTAAAATCACCATACTATATTGATACAGCCACATCAATATTTATAATAGCATAATTCACAATAGCCAAATTATGGAACCAGCCC
This sequence comes from Urocitellus parryii, assembly GCF_045843805.1. Lineage (NCBI taxonomy): Eukaryota > Metazoa > Chordata > Mammalia > Rodentia > Sciuridae > Urocitellus > Urocitellus parryii. The sequence continues at coordinate 187,328,546 of NC_135533.1, read as the reverse complement.
TGATGCCTATCAATAGATGAACAGATTTAGAAAATGTGGTCTATATACACAATGAAGTTTTACTCAACCATAAAGAATAAAATTATGCATTTGCCAGTAAATGCATGGAAACTGGAGAACATCATACTATGTGAACTAGCCAGACTCAGAAAGTTAATGTCTAATGTCAAATGTTTTCTCTCATATGTGGAAACCAGAGCAAAGTAATGGGGGAAAAAAGGGGGGTGGAGATTGGATATCAAAGATGTAGGGAAGTTTAGTGGAGTAGAAGAAATTTGAGAAGGAAGGACAGGAAAAGAGAGGAAATGTGAAATGAATTTAGCAAAATTACATTATATGCATGTATAAATATATTACCATGGATTTCACCTTTATGTATATTTATAAGGCATCAATCAAAGATAATAAATAAATGAGTGAAAGGAAGATCAGTAGAGAAAGGAAAATGGGAATAAGGAGGGGAAGAAAGTGGGGGCAGGAAAATGGGGACTGAAATGAAATAAATCAAATTCCATAAATTTGTGATTTTGTCAAAATGAATCCAACTATTATGTGTAACTATAATTCACTAATAAAAGAAATTAAAAATAATGTGCTCTGAGGCCTAAGGACCATTACCTCCTTTATAAAGGCTCTCTGAGGATGCGTGATAGTTTTCTACTCTAGAATATCCTTATGAGAAGGTATAAAGAAACTAAGTTGAAATATTTAACAAGATAGGTTTTTTTTACTGTTTATCATACAAGTAATGCAAAGCAACTCATGAAATAGGTAAAAAGTAAAAGAAACTATGAGAATTTTCCAGAGGCAGTTCATATACACAGTATAAACCATTAAGAATAGTGTGGATTGGGGCTGGGGTTGTGGCTCAGTGGTAGAGTGCTCCCCTAGCATGCATGAGGCACTGTCGATCCTCAGCACCACATAAATGCAAAATAAAGATACTGTGTCCACCTAAAACTTAAGAATAAATATTTAAAAAAAGAATAACGTGGGTGAAAGTAAAAGTAAAGTAAAAGGTAAAACAAGTTCAGTGTTGATGGGTGAGTTTTCTGTTGCCCCTATAACTGATCGTTAAAAACTTCAAGTCATAAAACAAATTGGGTTTCATATCTGGGGAGAATACAATTCCTTGCTCATCTCAGCTTCTCAGGGCTCCCATACCCCTCCAACCCCAAGGAGGTGGAACAAGTCTTTTTTCACATTGTATCATTCTCATGCCTTCTACCTTTCTCTTCACTTTCAAGGATGTGTGTGACTTACCAGGTAATCCGGGATAATTTCCCTGTTTTTCCATCTATTAGCAATATTAATTTCAGTTGAAACCTTAATACCTATTTTCCATATAAACAATTTACAGTTTTAGGGGTTAAGAATAATGGATCTTTGAGAGGCCTACTATTATTCTGCCTACTACAAATATTTACGTACAAATTTTTTACAAATAATTATTAGTAATATTTTGTGCCAAGGATTGGTTTAGATGCCTGAAACAAAGGGCAAGGTGCAGTACTTGTATCTAAAGGGACTGAAGAGTCTTGTTGGAAAGAAAAGAAAAACAAAAGGAGAGATAAACATCAAAGATCTTTCTTAGAAAAATTCACACTCTACTGGGTCAAACGTGTCTTTGAAATATGAGAAATCTAAAACAAGAACATACATATGCAAATGTACTATGAAATATTTCTTTTTGTACTGAAAAAAACTGATCAAAATAATAGTAAATTAATTGATTCATCATTCATGAACTTAAAGACATGAGAAATCTGAGGAAGCAGATAAGAAGATAAACAAATGATAGCTGGTTCCGAGCTTGCCTAATGAGTGTTTTCATTTATATTCCTCTTAAAATATCTCCTTCAGTTTTGTAGACTTTCATTCTAAAGAGCTTACATCATACATGATTTTGTGTAGTATGGCAGGGTTTTTGGCATTTACTGGGAGAGAATGGCAAGTATTCAATGCAGAATACTATCCATTTCTTTAGAAATTGGCTAGAATTTTTTTTTAAATCAAACCTATTAGATGAGATCGTAGATTTGGAAATGTACTAAACACTTAATTATTCTGTTTGGTCTCCCTAGCTGGTATCTTAATTGGTCTGCAGCCCCTCAACCCTCTTTGCTTCCTAATAAGACTTACTCGGATAGACACTAAATTTAGGTTTTATTGCTCATTAGTGATGCTAATGGAAGGCAAAGCCAACATGGTCTTAGTGATAAAATTAAGGCCCTATCATTTATTTGATAAGTTTTTACTGTAAAGTCTTTAATTCAGAAATTTTGGCAGACTTGAACAGTGTTACTCTTTTAGAAATAATGTTTGAAGATTATTCATGATTTTGAAGATTTATTGAAAACTTCCTCATCTCTTCTCCCCATTGCATCAATTTATAAGTACTTTAAATTATTAGATCCTGCAACAAAATGACACCCTAGAAGAATTCTGCTGCTACTCATGGTGCTTGATGCATAACAATAGAAAAGATATGCTCAGCAAAGCATTAAAAGGTCCTACTGATAAGAACTACAAATTCTATATAATATTACAATAGGGAGCAGGGTAGTGTGGAATTTCCTCTAGGCAAGAAGCAAACATTATTCCAAAAGGGACAAAAGAATAGGCCAGGAAACTCTCTTTTCTATTTATTCTCTTGATAGCCACTTTTTCAAAATGAAAAAGAAGAAAAACAAAGTGAAAGTGTAGCTCAGTAACAGTACCAGTGGCAAAAAGTTAAGATATAGACAGGATTTCAATGTAATTAGGCAAGACCGTTGCCAGGAAAACAGAATTCTTCACTGCACTGGATCAGAATGAGTTCTTTATAGAGATAATGATTAGGCCAGCAGAATAACACCTTGCAAAGCAAGCAGTCTTGGAAACATGCTTCCAAAAAGTAACTGGAATATTGCTCATTTAAGTTTCATGTTCTTCTGAACATTTCAGGTGCTCTTTTTCTCTCTTCCCATTTTCTTCTATTTAGATAGACATGTGTGTGTACAGGATTTTTTGAAAAAATTAAGAAAATATGGATTGACATCACTCAAGGTTTTCCTCCATGTTAGCTGCATGTTTGTTCAGCTGGAGATGTGCATCCCCACCCCCCACCCCGCCACATACACACCCTCGGGAAGCTCATTGTAAGAAAATACAAGTATGAAGGACATTCACTTCATGGAATTGTACCCTCCAAAGAACATTTATTGAGGGCTTACCCTGAGCTAAGCACACAGCCCGTAAATCTACAAAACATGGAAATGATCATGGTTTGGAAAAGTCAGAATCAGGTAAGATTAAAAAAGTTACTTCACTATCCTTGACAATTTTTAACCTGCTCCTATGAAGATTAGAATTTCAGGAGCATCAGTGTGTGAGATTAAGTCATGTAGCCTCAAATATTAATGAAAAACCCTCCCATATTATAATCAGAAGCCTCCAATTACTCAGCTAAAGATCACTTGCACTTTACTTCACCTAACCACAGGCATGCAAGAGTTCATATTTAACAAAGACCACGCTTCAACAGTTACCTTTGCGGTAATGGGAATTCCCTATGTCTGAACATCTTTGCTAGCACTGTGACTACTTTACATCCCTTAAATTTTCATCAACCATCCCACTTCTTTATGTCAACTCTACTAAAGCCAGTCATGCCACTGCTGGTGTTTTTTATTGCTTTTTTTCATATGTTTCTTGTTAACTGCAACCTTCATCAACCCAAAACCATGAATACAGGATACTCTAGTCCATGAAATTCACTTCACTCCTTTAGCTGGGTCTCCTTTCCTTTAGACCAAAAGTTCTGAGTCAAAAAGGGATTCTCCAATGTAATTATTAAAACTCAACTTTAATTTCCATTCTCTAAAAGCGGAGTCTAGGACAAGGTAGCTCAATTAGGAGCTGAAACCAGAATATGGATATGATGGAAAAGAGAAGGAAAGGCAGGGAGGAAGGATAAGGCAAGAAAGGATGCCCCCATCAGCATGTTGCTACTATGGGTAAGAGCCCAAGGAACTATGTAGAACATGATTCCAACTTGACCATCAAAAGGAGTATAGGCTGGATATCATCCACTGACTCCCACTGATGGAAGGTTTCCCCAAAGTCTACAGAAGACCTTTGTTGGTTGAGTAGACATTTCTAGCTTTCTTCCTGAGAAGCAAAAGCAAAAATACTAGGTATAAAGCCAAGGTAAGATGCTTTGAGGACACACAAAGACCGCCTATCTCAGTTAAACCTAAAATTATAATAGCATGGGGCACAAAATCTATTTCAATTATTTCTAGTCTCCTAAGGATGAATCTTTGTCCCCTTTATATCTAGAGTCCTAGATGTTTACCTTTACAAAACCATATGTGGCTCCACAGGAAGGTTGAGATCAAAGGTTGATTGACCAGATACATTTTCATAGAATTCACACTGATTCAATAATGTCACTAGCCATACAGTTTTCTGGCTGCTCTATGAAGTTCATTAATATTCTAATTGTGCTTTCTCCACCATAAAAAGGAATTATTGGTTTGATACACAGAAATCATCTAGAAGGCATCACTAACATAAATATGAGAGCTTTGACAAAAAGTTGCACTTAAATATTACCAAAGTCCCTTTACTGAGGAGAAATCCAAAATGATATCTGATTGGGGATTCTAGTGTTTACAAAATATGTTATGCAAATGAGATTTTAGTTTCACAAAGATAAAATACTTAAAGTTGGATACTGTTTCACCTGAGCAAGACAATAAGGAATTTTTTGCCTAAAAAAACCACAGTTTTTTCTATTTGTTACCTGCCTCTCAACAATAAGTGCATCTGAGTACTTAATAGACTGGCATAACTGGAGAAACAGAAATTATGACTTTCTTCAACTTTTCCAACTCATAAAAATTCTGAGTGAATGTGAGTCAAGGTAGTGTGTGCCTATAATTATTCCCAGCAATTCAGGAGGCTGAGGCAGGAGGATCACAAGTTCAAAGCCAGCCTCAGAAATTTAGTGAGGCCCGAAGCAACTTAGCAAGACCCTTTCTCTAAGTAAAATATAAAAAAGGTCTCGGAATGTTATTCAGTGGTTAAACATCCCTGGGTTCAATTCTTGGTATCCCTCCCAAAAGAAAATTATAATTGAAAAACCAATTACTCAAATGTTCATATTTTTTAATATCCTTTTCAATATAAGTAACACTTAAATAAGTTGTGGATATTTTATTCTGGGAGGAGTTTTACATTTAAACAAATATTTCTTCTCTCTTTTTTTAAATTATCATATTATAAATATATTTCCTTAGTGCTCCCATAAAGTATATGCATATATATGTTAAATGTAATACACACACACATATATATACACACACATATACATCTACAATTACATTTTTATTTGCATCAACACAAAATAGTAAAATTACTATGGTCAAGCATCAGAAGGCACATGAGTTTTTATTTTATTTATTATAAAAAAACATGTTCTCTAGTACTTCAATATTTGTCTAAATTTCTGTTGGTAACAGATCTGTTAAATTTGAAAAGGTCCTATAATGGTAAGCTTCCTCTCAAACCTTCCCTACCTCTTGGGGTTAATTGGGATGAGAAACAATTGTCTAAAAATGAGAAAGTCCTATCAGAAGTAGATAATTCCATATTCTTCAGGAAAGACTCTTTTACTGATAGGAACATGTGCTTACAGGCAAACGTCTAGTCTGAGAGCACACCATGATTTATTTTTCTATAAGCCAGGCTGCATGTTCTGTTCATCAATACATGTCCTTACATGTGGAAGCCTTTTCCGCATGGTGCATTGCTGTGCTCCAGGGGCTCTTTGAAAGTGAGCCTTTCAAGTTCATGCCCTACAGATCCCTGAAGTGTCTGGGAACTTACCCTTTGCTTTTGCCAGATATTTGAAATTGGAACGCTTTGGGGCTGCACAACATTGCTGTGCGATTCATTACAGGACAAAGAAATGTCTGGGGTTAGGCAGGCAAGCAACTAATGATCCCTCATTTTGTCCAGAAAGCATCAAGATCGATATGTAGGACATGCAACATTTATGGAACACTGTGTTTTCTTTTTTTTCTCTAGGGGAGGGAGAATATACTGCATGATCTTTTTCTGCGGATGGCAAAAACACTCAAATGATTGACACTGTTTAACACCTGCCTCTATAGCCTCTCCTTCTTACCTGCTCATAGCAACACTGGTTCCTGATTTTGTTAACTTCCTGTATCAACTAAGCTCCTACTCAAAGTTTGATTTCTGACTTTGATATTTAGCTTCACTATTCCAGGTAATGAAAACCTAGGAATAACATTATAGTCTAAAGTAAACAAGGTGGGTTTGGGGAGATGCTAAGAGGCATTAATGATTCATGTTATACTCATTAAAATTAGATATTTTATGAATAAATTGGAGGAGTCCAGAGGGAAAGCAAGATCCAAAAGAAGGTACATATAAAATTCCCTCCTAGCTCACATTATCTATTGGGAATGAAAACTCAATATCAACATGAATCATGTTTAATGAGAAAATTATTTTCATGATGATTCAAATAAAAATGGTGCCAGCAATATAAATGTGGTCAATGTTTTATGTCCTTGCAAATGTCCTTAACTATGAAATGTTAGGATTTGAAATTCAGAGACAATGGCACAGTGGTGCAGCCCTGTAATCCTAGTGGCTCAGGAGGCTGAGGCAGGATGATTGCAAGTTCAAAGCCAGCCTTGCCAACATAGCAGGTCCTAAGCAATTTAGGGAGACCCTGTTTCAAAATAAAATATAAAAAGGATTGGTGATGCAGCTCAGTGTTTAAGTGCCCTTGGGTTCAATCCTGGGTACCAAGAAAATAAAGAGAAAGAAACAAACAAACAAACAAACAAAAAAAGAGACAAAGAAAAGAAGAAGAAGAAATTAAATAAAGGAAAAATGTCAAAGTTTTGGGTTGAAGTAGTTATTTTTCTCATTATTTTATAAAAATGGGACCCTAGGAAATTTGAAACTATATGTTCATCTAAGGAAAATAATTAGCTTCACATATCCTGGGGGAATAATCATTATTCTCTGGAGCAACAGACATAAAAATGGCATTGTACTTGCACATGCAGTATTTCCCCAATACCTTCCTAAATGGAGAAGTCAGCAAGGGAATATGGTACCAATTGCTTAGTACTTGCTTGGAGTAAGATTAAAAGCAGAGCTTTTAAAAAGAACCTAACTTATTTTGCATGTAATCTTTTTGACACCAGACTTGGTGCCTGAGAATCTTAGGCCATTATTGAATCACTGTGAGTCCTCATTTACTCAGTCTTAAAGTCCTGCATCAAAATTATCAATGTGCAGTTCTGCAAAATCATCAACTTCCGATCTCAAGCATACTAAATTTTGGTAGTGCAGTATACTGAGCCTTTTCCGATTTTTTTGATTTCTATTTTTGTTTTAGGTAGGCCAAATCAATTGATGTTGGTTTTAATTAGTACAATCACAAGCAAGGACAAGCTCACTAAAATACTGTACTGAAATTGGTTAGGAAAATGGTCACTTTAAAAAATAAGTCAAAGGACTATCCCCAGCTATCAGGACTAATGATATTCCTTTTTCTGTCTTCAAGATGAAATAAAAATTTGGATTAAGATAAGAATTTCTGAAAATAAGATTTCAATGATATCTAACAAAATAAGCAATGAGGATGAATAAAGACAGATAGCATAACCAAATTTGATTATACCAGACCTCACATAGAAATGATACCAGTAAAGATTTTACTACTGAACCTTTAAAAATACCCATATCTTACCTTATGTCCTCTTTTATTTCACATATATTCACATATCAATGATTAAGTATTTTTAATTAGCATCTGAAACTTCTATTAAACTATTTGACTTCCAAAGTGATACATAAACAAGCAAATTTGAGAATAGATGCTGATCAATATTATATATTCAATTCTATTATATTGAGTGCAAAGCTCATAAACTATATCTCTAAGAGTTTTACAATTGAGTTTTATCATTTTTTTCTTATTCCCATGAGATCTAAGTGAAGAGAAACTCATAACCAAATTCCTGCTATTCACAATGTTTCCATTGGGTGTAGCTATGATATTAGATAGGTTAATGTCACAGTCTGTGTATTCAAGAAGGACGCCCGGACATTTGAGGATTTGTAGTGACATTCTTTGTCTTAAGCATTAAATTGTATTAGTCAACTGTATGTTCTATGGGGAAAATAAAACAAAACATTTTAAAATCAATTGGGTCAAGAAGGATTTCAATGTCTTTTTTTCTAAAACGATGAAATCTAAAAAGTAAAACACCCATGTTAAAATGTAATCAACAATAATTTCCACATAGTTTTCTTGCTTTTAAATTTTTACAAAACAATATAACTCATACCTAGTTTGAATGCCTGCTGCATAAACAGGCATCTGTTGTATCAACTGGGATAAATAAGAAGACAATCCACACAAACAATGCCATTCCTTGATTCAATGATAGGTCTGAGCAGAATGTCTTAAAATATCTGTTTATGCTAAACGGGGGGAAAAAAAAGTATTTCTCCTAAAATGCAAGGGCAGCTTACATGCTGAGATGAAAACTGCTAACTCCTCTCTTAACAACACCATATGTCTCCAATTGGATCATAATGCAGTTGGTTCTCGAGGGGATGTTATGCATGGGAGATAACCAGATCAAGGCACAGTCTCTGCT